>NW_024962307.1:378013-653929 GCF_019238085.1 Lagopus leucura | reverse complement strand
TCTGGCCAAAAACAGAGAGAAAGAATGCAGATGTGTTCATTGAATAAAGTGCAGATGTAGAATGTAGGAGAGTTGATTGGGGGGGGGGGAGTGGAATAAAGACAAGGAAAAGAGAGAAAATGGAGGAGAAATAATGCTGCAAGTCAGTGCCTTCATGTTTAGTGGTTTTCTGAGGTGATTTTTTTCTTGGGGTGTGCAGAGAACAGCAGCTCTGGGTCGTGTTTGCATTGCTGTGCTCTGCAGGGAGCACCTTGCTGCCTATGACTTGCTCTTGCCTCATGTTCTTTTGCACCGTGCAGCGGCAGCACCCAGGTGTGCCGTGGGCTGAGGAGCTGCTCGCTTCTCTGGCTGTGACTTTAGGAAGAGAAGGTGATGTCATTGCAGGAACGACAGTGTTTCTGCTTATTGTGGAGGCTGCAGGATGTCACGGTCTCGTTTACAGGCTTTTTTGCTGTCACTGTTTTCCTCAATTGTTTTTTGCTCCTCTCTGCCTCTTTTCTGTGTAGCATCTATGCCTAAATCCAGCATATGGCCACACAATCAAAATTTATCATGTATTATTTAAATAAAGCCTCACTATGGCAATTGACAGTGGGTATGTTCTCCCTAATTACAAAGCAGGCTTATTTTCTTAAACTGTTGCGAATATGAACCCATTTTTCCCTGCAGTTGGGCAGGCTAATTGCAGTTTTGTTTCCGTTTCTGCAGTTCATCTGATGAGTAATGCTGTTGTATTCTTTCCCTAAAGTCCTTTTATGGCCCACATTGCAATTGCTTCTGAGTGCTCCTCTATACATCTGGCTTTAGATTGCTGCAGTGACAGAAGGAAGTCCTGCCATTCGTGTTGCGCTGCTGCACACTTGGTAAACCAAAGCCCTGCGAGCTTTGAAGGCATTGAGCCACTGTGTCCTACTGATCTGAGCACATAAAACAAGAGAGATGCTCTCTGTGAGTCGCCAAATGTTCTCATAGGCTGCAGCAGAGCTCAGATTAGGATCTGGAGCCATGCATTTTGACTGGGTCAAATTGTGCATTTTCTGGCAGTTCTGTGCTCGTGGAGTTGTAGATTTGGGATGGGGATGGGGGATGAGGCTGTGTCCATGTGGTCTCCCCCACCTACCTGGAATTCACATCACAACATTATAGTTATTTATGTAACTATGCGTATTACAGTGTCAAGGTGGCTTTCTGGAGGGCCTGCTTCTCTCTTGCCCCCTGTCTTGTGCATTGTGTACTAAGCAGGAGAGCCAGCACAGGACCTCAGCTCTCTGAAAACATCAGCATAAAGGAATGGCGGCTTTTGAGTTGGAAAAAAAAGAGATGATGGAGTTTAATGGAAGAAACAGACTTAAAAAGACAGTAATAGATCAATCATATTACTTAAAATGATTTAGTTTTCAGCAATTAGGTAAATCATTGTAGGCTTGTTTGCTATTTTATTCTAATTGCAGCATTTTAGGACTTGGACATCTAACTCTGTATGAATCAGACAGAAAATAAAGGATGTTCCAGTGTTTGAGTATCATTTAATGATTTGCTCAAGTATAAAATGTTTTGAATCCAGAAACTCTTTATTGTCTTTTAAACTCTTGAAGGAATCTGTAGTGCTTTTTCACAGCTGTTGTTTTGCTCTTAACCACAAGTAGTTGTTGCACAACATCTCCTTTATATTTCAGGGTATTATTTAAAAAAAAAAAAAAAAAAAAGCAACAACAACAAAGCAAGAAAAACAAAAACTACAGAAATAAATATTTTTCTTATGCTGTTGTCTATTATGAATTTTACTACTCGTTTCTGCCAGAACCATCATCCTGGAACCCTAGAGAACTCTAAAACTAGGAATTGGAGGGTGGGGAAGGCTTCCCCATCCTGCAATAACAACCCCTTCCCAGCCTCAGTGTTCACGTGGCTTTGGCTCTCAATTAATGGGTTGTTATAGAATTTACCATTAAGGTGCCTGGCGACTTTTGTGTGCCCAACTTCTGTGCAAATTTGGGGGCCCCTGGCTTGTTAGAATAAGGTGTTACATTGATTGCATTCCTTTGCAAAGGGGCAGTCCTGCAAAGCACTGTGTATTCTCTGCCCTGAGTTTCAAGGCTTTGGCCAAGTGCACAAATGCAAACATGAATGGATGGCAATGCTAAGGATTTTGCAGCTGAACTCCATCAAACTCCTTTGTGAAATCATTGTTAGGTGGCCCGGATACTTGCTGAGAGCTCTTGCCTTTTCCTATGTCAGATCCTGGATGACATCAATAAACAAGGCAATAAACTACAAAATGGAATACATTTTTAAAGGGGCACAAATCCTGGTCATGAAAAGGATTGTTATCCCTGCTTTTAAAGCAGCATCTGGCCACCTTCGTTTTTCTATTTCTCCATTTCTGCTTCATCCCTCATTCCCTTTCCCTCCCACCCTTCCCTTCTGGAGTCTTTTAAGTATAGATGCTACTTACATGCCTAAACAGCTGTAAAACTACCAGCACAGCCCCCTGTAAATGCTGACCAGATGCGTGGCGGTGAGACGTACACACGGACAGCGCTATCACCACATCAGGAGCCTGAACTCATCACCTCTTCCCCTGCTCTTAGGGCAGCATGAAGGAGAACTGCAGCAATGCTGAGCTCTGCGCGCTGGGGCAGGAGAGGCAGTGGTGGAGCCTGGGAATGGGGGGCTTGCAGAGCTAGAGATGGGGAATTTCTGGCAGCAGGAGCATTGCTTTGCATGGGGAGATCCAACCTGTTGCTGTTCAGCAGTACACCTTTGCACAGCTTGGCACTGCAGTGGTTGGCTGGGGTGATGCTTTGTGCTTTGCTCCTCCCCATCCCGCGTGCCCAGACATGGGCTTATCGCGTTCCGCTCTTCAGCTCTGTATAATGCTTGCATCTGTGGGTTCTTTGTAATTTGGCACAGGGCTCTTAGTTTCAGAGCTAGGCTCTTAATGCTCCGTTCTTGTGTGAACTCTCAAGTTTTGCTGTCTTTGCACCCCCTCCACCCTTTCTGACCATCTCCTTGCTAAGGAGTGCTGTAGCTAGCAGGTATCTGACTGAAAAGGATTATTTACTTCATTTAAAAACAAACACAGATTCGGATTTTGATCTGAGCTCTCCCAAATACTTGGGGGTGTCAGCATCAAGGAGTTTGGCTTCTGGCTTGTGTGAAGTTAGAAGAGAGACCAAAAATGGAAAAGCTCTTATTGCTGCTCAGAGCAGGACCTTTTCCTTCCTACAAAAGTGGTGGCAGTACTCAGGACTTGAAAGAACCAATTTTCCATAAGGTAACCAGAAAATAGAGAAAAAAATCCCTGTCTCACTTGTACCTTTCAGTACCAGCAGGGCCACTTGGGGAGGGGAGAGGGGGGGAAGATGCTCCTGTTTGCCTTGCAGATGTGCAGAGGGTTGATGTCATAGAATCATTACCTTGGAAAAGATGTCTTAAGATCATTAGGAAGTCTGCCTGGTGCATATTGATGATAAGTTTGTTGCTGCATAGAGCACCTTTTAATTGCAAAGCCGTATTTCAGTTCCCATATACATGAATGTGCAGAATGCAGCCACCTCTGCAACACAGCACAGCAGTTTGGTGCAGTGTGCTGTGCATCCACGGAAAGAACCCAGCATAACAGGGCCAGCTCCTTGCCCTGCAGCAAAAGGGAATGAGTGGGCTGACCATAAAACCTTGTGCAAGTGTAAAGATTTTAACTGAGAGCCCCATAATGCACTGACAGTGGTGTTCATTGCTGGAGGTGAGTCATGCACCTTAATCACTCATTGCATGATCTTAAAAAAATCTTTTGCTGACAAAGAAGCAGTGGTTTGTTGAGAAGTAGTTGGTTAGTTTAGGATGCAAGGTTAATGCTGCATGGTATCTGTATCACTGACTCAAAGGTGATGTCACCAACCAGGATCAGAAATGTTTCCACAGCTGAGATCCTCACTCTGTTATCCAAGACGTGAAATTCTGACTGTAACACAATTGGTCTCAGCCTTAAAACTGCAGATGTTAGCACGCAGACTTAGCTCTGACTTAGCTTGTTGGTGAAAGCTCTTTCCGAGGGAAGGACAGCCTGGGTGTGATTCCCATTTAACTCATTGACTGGTTTGGGAGGGACATCCCAGGTTACTGATTTAAACACTTCTGGGAGCTTTTGGGCTGCAGGGTAAGTGTTGTAACACAGTGGGGTCACCTCTAGCTGAGTTCTCAATGGTTGTGCTCTATTAACAGTGGAGGAAGGTCAGTCTTCACCAATTCTTGTGCTGAGTTACACAGATGCATATTTATATCTTCACCTTTAAGTTTGCCTGAGCTGGGGAGATTGATGTGGCAGTAGCTGGGGAAGGAAGATGGTACTTTTCCAGACTCAAAAATAGGAGCAGATTTGCTAATGAGGTTGAGAGGACTTCCTGACCTGTGTGGGTGGCTAATGGTGCTGTTTTTGTGTAAAACTATGCAAAAACTGCAGCTGTGAGTAAGGATATGTCTGAGCCACGAGGCTTGGATGCAATTCCAGATTCACAGTCATGGGCGTTGGGATGTGATATTGCAGTCTGAGCTGCTCTTTGGTCCCCATCCAGTTGAGATTGTTGTGTTTTCTTTTCTAGCTTGTTTTGTTCCCTTAGACTCTCAGTATAAGTTCGTGAAGGATTGCAGAGCTCTTGGATTTGGAGTGCATTGTCAGTGGGTGCAGAATTGGGATGGGGAGCCACAGCCAGTGCACGTAGGAGGGGTCTGGCTTGCAAAAATGCAGAGCTATTGCATGCATGATGAAACAATCACGGGTCAGATGTGCAAGAATGCCTTTGACTAGGCACGGTGCTTACATTACATTGGAATAATTGTTTCTTGCATCTCATACGTGTGATCCTTGCACGTTTCCCCAGTTTGGGATTGTAATGTGCAGACTGCAGTTTTGGTGATATGGAATTGAAGTTCTGTGCAAACAATTATTCCTGTTTGAGCTGTGCTTCAGAGAGCTCTCTGGAAGTGAGTGTTCCTGCAGCAGGCAGTGCCATTCTGTTTGTCCCCTAAAACTGCTGCATACACCCCTGATTTTAGCAGTTTGGCCAAATGTTTAATTACTGCGATTACAGCAGGGCTTCATGCTGCACATCAATCATCTTGCATTGCAAATGTTTGCACATAACCAAGATTGAGAAGAAAACAAATAGACCAAACATGCATATGTTCTAATTTCAATGTGAAATAATCATCTTCGAGCCTGTTAATATGCAGCGAGTTTGGAGCAGCGCTGTTGTCAAAGAATCTCCCGAAGTTGGCAAAGCCCAGGCTGAGCTCCTTTTGTTAGCAATGCTGAGAGTTGTCTATGGAGTTACCTGGGAGGGAGAGCCTTTCTACGGGGCTTTCGGATCTTCCATGTGCGTATCGTTGAGTTCTGTGCTGTTAATTTTGTGGTTGAATTCATGAGAGTCGCTGGGAAAAATATTTATTCCTTCCCTCTTGGAATTCTGCAGAGTAAATATCCATAGGATCCTGTGTGCTAAATTGTGATGGGGCCATATGGTTTATTCCCAGCTGAATATAGGACTTTTGAAAAGGAGGATGGTAGCATCGATATTTTTTTTCCTGCATAGCTGTAATTGTCTATTTACATCAGTTTCACGAGTGGATACTGGGGGAAATTAAGCTGTTTTTCTTTCATTTTCTTTCTTTCTTTTTTTTTTTTTTTTAAGGACCACTGTGGGGTTTTGGGGGTCACTTTCAATTTAGGAACAGAGACGTTCTGGCGGTCGAGCTTATAAACAAATAAGGAAAAAAGTCTATAAATGTGTGACTTTGGGTTGATTTTCCGATTCTCTGTCACAGCAAAAAATTGCTTTTATCAAAAGAAAACTCTCTGAGCAGCTGCTGGAAACCTCAGCACTGTGACATAACGCTGCACTCCCACTCCTCTGCTTTTTCCTCTCGGAATACAGCTGATGTCATTAGGTCTTCCTTCCTGGTGCCTCGTGCTTTTCAGGTGTGGGTTTGGTTCTGTGTCACCGCCGCCAAACCGTGCTGGCTGTGATGGATTCATCTGCATCTCTAAAATATTACACGGAGCTGAGATATGACTCATCTCTGTGTGTTTTAACCCAGGCAGAGACTCAGCAGCTGTGGAGCTTTACAGATTTATTATTTTTTTTTTCCCTTTCTCCTTGATTTCTTTTGACTTTTGGGCAGGCAGGGGAATAGGCAGAGAGGGAAGAGGAAAAAAATAACATTAACACAAAGAAGCACTTCTTATTAAGAGTAGGTGGGTTGAGGCACTGGAAAAATAATACCTCGAGATGCATTGAAACATTTTAGGGAATTAGGGAATTCTGATCTCCTGCAAAATAAAAAAGAAAAAAAAAAAGAAAAAAAAAAAAAAGAGTGGAAAAAAAAAAAAAGAAAAAAAAAGGAGGGGGAGAGAGAAAATTAATATTAAAGACAAGCTGTGAGTTTCCATCTGGCCTTGCCGCTTTCGACTAACGCTTCCATGACGGAATTCATCTGTCCATCAACTGTCAGAAATTCTCCTGTCAGTAAATCCCTGGGCACTCCTGGCAGCCCCCCCAGCCCCCCCAGCAAGGAAATATTCTGCAGCACAGAGTGCTCTGCGCTCCAGCTCTGCTCTCAGCGTTGGGATGGCGGCTCCCGCTCTTCCTCCCTCTCCATCCTATCCCAAAAGTTGGGGTTCGGGGCTGGTGGAAGGACAGCACTCCATCACCCGGAGATTAAATTCTCACCAAGGTCCTCCTAAGTCTTTCTATTACAGCCTGACAGCAGACAGCCCACATCTGTTTTAAAACACTGAGTGGTTGTGAAGTGTGAACTCCCCACTGTTTAATGTAACTACATGACTATTTAATGTACACAGTGGTAGAGCGGCTCAGAACGCCAAACTGTTGTGACATGCCTGAAGGACATATATAAACATAATATACAGTGGTTTATTGTGACAAAGTGCATCGATGCTGCTAATAGGGAGAGATCAGCTTGCTCTTGAGTGGAGTCAAATGGGAGCAGAACGCTGTTTACCACGGGTATTTTTTTTCAGTAAGGCAGATCTACGTGAAACGTATGTTCCTTAAAATTGCATGAAGTCTGTTTAAATCCTCCAAAGAAGGTGTTTAGCTGAGGAGCCATCCTTGTACCTGCATCCCTTGTTATCAGTGACAAAAATGGGAGCAGAGTGGGGATTTTATGTCTGCATTCAACTCCATCACTTTCCTTTGGGTGTCTTCCCATCCCATGCCCTCAGGGGCCAAGCACAGCACCAAGAGCCTTTTTGGGTGCTTGGATGGAAGGATTTCTTTCTTTCTTTCTTGGCCATGCTGAAGAGTGAAACTGCATTTGAAGCAGTGATGGGAAGAGGAGTGAGAGAAATGCAAAATCTCTAAAGGTACATTTTATGTCAGTGTTTTTCCTTCCAAAAAAAAAAAAAAAAAAAAAAGTGTTGGTTACTCGTGGCCTCTGACACCTCATTAATCAAGTGATCAGGATTCAGTATTTTACAGCAGCAAGGCCAATTAACCTTTGCTAGCTACGTAGCAGCCAAAAATAATTTCTAATTGTTAAATGAGGGGGGAAGAAAAACCCCAAACACTGAACCTCTGAAGCATATAAATATTAGGGGGAAAAAAAAAGAAGAAGAAAAAGTGGGTTTTCTTGTTTGTTTTGCAATCAGAGGGAAATTCTAAACTCTGCATGTATGGATTTCTCTCTTGGACTTGTGAAAGTAGTGAAGAAATTGGGAGCAAAGAAAGTTCAAAGGTTTGACTCTGCACAGAGTGCCAGCCTGGAACGTATCTCTAAATCCCTTCAGATGAAAGATTGGGCTTTCCTGCCCTGTAACTTGAGATGCTGTTTGCTAAAAAATATCTCTTTCACAGCTAGGATGTTAGTAGGAGACAAAAGATGACGTGAAAATCTCGTCTCGTCGAATTTCATTTTATTCTTGCTAAAAAAACCCAGACTGTCTGACAGTCCCTGCTGGGATGTAAGCAGTCAGGTTGGGGCCATGAGTGGCAGATCCACAGAGCAGTGATGGAATGGCTCCTCCCAGGTTTGGCCTTTGGACTTTGTTCTCTGCCCCGTACCTGGCAACGTCAAACCAGAACTGGGGGTTACTTCCAAGGGGTCACTTGGCAGCGAAGGCTTTATGCACTGCCTCCTTCAGTTCTTACTTATGAAATACATTCTGTTGGTGCCAGATTGTGGTGGAGTCACCATCCCTGGAGGTGTTCAAGAAACACTTAAATGTTGTACATAGATACACAGTTTAGTGGGAATTCTTGGTGGTAGGTGAATGGTTGGACTGGATGATCTTGGAGGTCTTTTCCAACCTTGGAGATTCTATGATTTTATATTAATTGCAGGGAATGACTGCAAAGAAATTCTTCATAAAGAGGAGAAGCCAACCAAATATTTCTGATTTTCTTCTTTCTGAAAACCAAGTCCATAGGCTTGACCAGCCTTTCAGTTTGGGCCTCCAGATGTGCACGCTCACCCATTTGGGTGGGACCTCTGCCCACTGTATGCAGCAGTAATCCTGTTTTCTCTTTTAACATCAATATGAGCTCTCCGTACTCATTTAATATGGCTTATTTTTTATACTATTGCATAATTATCCATTTTTTAAATTATTATTATCAGCTATCAGGTGATCTGAATACGAGGTTCAGATTCTGCTTTTGCTTTGTCTCAGGGTTGCCTGCCCGCATTGAGGTTGTGATGCTGTTTGTGCCAGAATGGGTCTCAAGAGTTGTTGTTGCCTCCTGAAGCCTGGCTTGAGGGTTTTTTCCTTATAGACTGCTAACTTTCATTTTATCCATTCATTATAGAACAAAACCCGATCCAAATATTTGGTTGAAGTCCTCTTTAGGAAATATTTCAAATCCTGGGTTTTCCTGGTGGTTGTGTTTCATCGGTCGCACTTTTAATTAAGGATAAGGGCATCACCATCCTCACACCAGACAAAGCGCGTAATGAAATTGTGTGTCAGGGAGGACCTGTGAGTGTTGTAGGTTTTTTGTCGTCGTCGTTGTTGGTTTTTTTTTTCCCCTCCAGGTTTCCCAGCCTCCCTATCCAGGGCTGCTCAATGTATTCCAAGCAGAAGAGGTCAAAAACACTGGTGCATATGCAAGAGCCAAACAAATAGCCTTTCTGATAGGGTTGGGTGACATGTGTCAACCCCTGTCATCCAGGAACAAGGGAGGCAATGTGCCCAGACAAAGGAGAGGGTGGGATCTCGGCGCGCTGGCAGCCCCCGACCCACACGCCGGGCTTTGTGCAGCAGATGCCGCCTCGTATTGTTCCCCAGCCTCTCCCCACCACCCCTGACAACAGCCACTGCCGCTGGCATTCCACCCTGACATCTGTTCAGCTTTATTGATGCTCTCCTGGAGGAATTCCCAGTGTAAACAGGGAATTCTCTACGGGAACCCCATGTTGTAAAAGGGATGAGCTGCATAATGCAAAGATTTAACCACTATTTAAAGGTGTGACACTTGATTGAAAGTAACTTGATTTTTTTTTTCCCTCCCCCACGCTCCCCAACCACTCTTAAATGTATTTGGCACAAACTGTCTGGGTTGGACTCTTTTTCTTCTTTTTTTCTTTCTTTCTTTCATTTTTTTTTCTTTTTTTGTGGGATTCCTCCTCCTCCCTTTCCTTTCTCCCCCTCCTCCTGCCTTTTGTTTTCGTGGAACGGAATTGTTGGGAAGGATGAAAACTAGGAGATGGAATACACCAGAAATGGAAAACAAAGCCAAAACTAGAAAAAGCCCCAGGGAGGTGGGAAGGAAACCCAGGTTTGTGTGGCACAGAGTCTGGTTACCTCTCCAAAAGCTGTTGGAGCCCACCCAGCCTTAGGGCTGGCAGCTCGGAGGTCTTTGTGCCTCCTGCACCTATGGAGGACTCCTTCCGTGGTTCTGAAGTGGGGCAGCAATGCGAGGCAGGGAGACAATGTCCTGAGCCAAAGCACCTTTATGTTCCTTCCCTACTTATAAAGAAATCCTGCCTGTTCCCAGCCCGCGTGCTATGTTGTGTGGGTTTCCAGGCTTAGCCCTGTGAGAACGCAGATCTGCTCCTGCAGAAAACACTCAGCCAAGTTTTGGCACCAAAGGAGCTGATCCAAAATCCATAGCAGCTGATGAGAATCAGTCCATTGATTTGAATTGGCTTTGGGGCAGGATATTAGATGCTGAAGTGGCCAAAATAGCACGAGAACTGGGAATTGCTGTGTGTTCTTGCCATCTAGGGACCACTATGAAGAGACTAGAGCTGGCATTATTTTGACTCCCTGATTTGTTTAAATAAATGTATGAAAATAAACATGGATACTTGAAGTGCAAACAGCAGGCTGTCTGCTCATCAGATCCACCGAAAATATACAGAAAACCACAGACTATGAAAGTCCTTTAGAAATTTAGCAGGATGTAAACTAATATTATTGCATTGAAATGGCTCCATGAAGCCAATGGGTCCGATTTTGGAAGTACAGCTGAGGTTCTACCATGCACACAAGCATATGTGTATCTAAATTAGCTAATCTGGCCCATAAACCCCTCATTCTTTGTTAAAATTCCTTCTGTGTTCTTTATTCTTCTAGGTGAAATTATAGGTTAGGTACAAATGTTTTGGCTGCTGGATACAGTATAAGAACACCCCCCAAAAAATTAAGAGCAATATAAGAGATGGCAATAAAAATTACATAGGAGGAAATAAAATGGTAGAAATATATGAGAGGAGCAAGTGCTGTCTCCCAGATCTGATGATGTTACAGTTAAAATCACTTCACTGTTAGGCTCAGAGAATACTCTGCAGTGATTTGTGTTCTACGTGTGATATAATGATCCAGAGTGGGGTTGTTATCAGGTTTAATGTGTGGGATGAGCAAAGTGATCCCCAACTCGTTCGGAGGCTGCATTGGTTCCAAACATTTTGATGGGAGCAGTCCCAAGGGAAGGTCTTACTGCATTGATAGTGGGAAGCCTTAGTGGGCTGCCTACAGGGTTTCACTGGGAGTTGTGTATTTATTCTGTTATTCTGCTGGTCTGCTTTAAAAATGTTGCTGATCTGTGGATAGCATCTCATTTATGTATGTATATATATGTACAAGTAAATTTTAGAGCATTTTGGAGGAATTTCTTTTTGGCTTCTTTGGCTCAGTTGCGTTATTGTCTCCTGGACTTGTCTGTGAGGAAGGGAGTAAATTTCAAAGCGTGTTTAAAGCAAAAAGATGAAGCAACAATTCTCCCAGTGAAGCCAGTGGCCAGCAGGGAAAGCTCTGCACCCAGAGCTGCATCTGGGTTGGAGCTGTTGGCTTTGGAGGAGGTGGAGATCCCAGTGACACCCCAGAAGAAGGATCAGGCCCTCATTCCGTTGAGGCTGAACAGAGGATTGTATGGAGGGGCTCCTAGTGAAGTTAGAGCAGGAGTGTGGCTAATTAGAATGTCTTATTTTTCCCCTCACGTCTGCTTTTCCCTTACCTCTGGTAGCTGAAAAGCACCGAGCACAAACACCGAAGCGTTGATGGATGGCCGAAGTCGTGGCCAAATCCCTCTTTGCTTCCTGCACCGCTTCAACTGAAACACAAAGAGAAGTGGCGACCAGAATTCTCAGCGGCAGTCAGTCAGGAACAAATCCGTGACAGAAATGCTGCTCCCCCTAGGAACAAATCACTTAAAGGTTTAAAGACGTAAACAAGTATCTTGTGAGATGTGTTTGAAGCATGAAGCGAGGCTTCGTTAGGAGAGCCCTCTTGATGGTGTTCTTCAAGACAGCTTCCTCCCTACGCTCTGTGTGTATGTGCTGGGCAGACATTTATTTTCTTAGAAGTTAGCAAACATTCTGTGTATTTGTCTTAATGTGAGAAGAGTGATGAGAGTAATGTGGAAATGCACTTAATATGTGTGTATGTGGGGAACATACATATATATATAGGCTTAGTATGTATATATGTGCACAAACGTATTTGCATCCAGACCAAATAACAGCTGTTATTATTAAGCTCAGCTTTTATAATCAATTTGTCGATGGATTCAGGCACTGCTAAAAAGAATTTAAAAAAAGAAAGAAGGGAAGAAAAGGAAGAAGTCCACATCTGAGCTTTTTCCTAATCAGTTCCCTCGTTTTGCTAATATTCTAACGACTGTCAATTTACTTCAGTGGTGCCATTTGCAGAATTTTCCAATTAGCAGGAAACCTGTTCCACCTTCTCCCATAATTACAGGGGCCTCGCTTCAGATCAGCTGTGGCCAGACAGTATGTGATGTACTTGCCAAAATCTGTGCACTGTGGGTTCTCGCGGGTGTGCGGAGCTTTTTTTTCACCTTTGCATGAGCTGGCACAGGCTTTACGTCTCTGTTTGTAGGCAGGGAGCTCCCTCAGTAGTGGCATGTGTCAAAATACCCAAATAATTTCTAATAAACACACCACAGTGAAAACACAAATAGGAGCCCATCCGTGTTGCCATGGCTTTGGTGTGTGAGGGGCGTTCGGCGCATCGTAGTTCCACGAGTCCATGGAAACTGGGTGAATATTCAGGTGATGTTATCCAGGCAGCATCCATTTGGTCACTTCTTACCACCTTGATCCCTTCAGCATCCACGTCGAGCCGTGCAGTGAGGGCAGTGCTGCTGCCATGCTCTGCTATCGCTGATCAAAAAGCAATCAGCCCCTTTTTGGAGAGCAGCTTCACCCGCCGATAGCGCAGCTCCCACAATGGAGAGGCAATAACTATTATTGTTACACGAAAAGAAAATATATTTAATAATAAGCTCATTGATTTTTAACAGCATCTCTGTGTTGCCTAATTGATGGGAAGTTGTATGTTTGTGTAGCCAACGGGGGTTATGAATTAAATATGGTCGTCATTCCTTGAGGGATGCATGTCAATGCAAGAAGGATGGAGGATCTACATCTCCCCCAAGCTAAACAATCCCCTTGTAACAGGCATAGGGAAGCCTGGAACAGGAGGAAGGGGGGAAAGGGAATAAAAAGCATCCATCACTGTTTATTAAGTGCTGCTACTTGAAGGTAAAAGGGGTATCGAACTGTTTTTAAATTGGAAGGAATGTAGCTAGACAAAACATTGATGGTAATATTAGGCTGGTGACAAATTTTATTCTTTCGTCCACATTTATTACGGTAGCAATTTGAAGTGATTTATGCCCCTTACCTCTCTCTAAGCCTCTCTCTGTACATACACACACGCACGCAGACACAAATCCAGTGTCTCCAAGTAATAAAACGAGCTCTTCTGGTAACGGCCGTGAAAGTGCAGGGAAAAGTGTCTGGAATGCTGAGCTGTAAACTTTGGGCACTGCAGAGGCTGATGCTCAGCACCTGGAGAAAATTAGGCTGTGCTGCAGATGTTCCTGGCCCTTGGCGCGGAGTCCCCCGGCTCGGCTGCAAGGTTGCAGGTATGCTGAGCTCTCCCTAAACAAAAATGCACTCTTGCATGTCTGTGTTGGTGGTGTACAGCCAGGAGGAATCTCCAGCTCAGACAGCTTTTCCCTTTTGGGGTCAGCTCTGTCTCTGTGGATGTGGTTGCTGTTACCCATCTCATCCCAAGTCCTTTTCGCCTGGGTTTTGTCTTCCCCTGCTGTAAGATTGGTGTCTGCTGAGCTGTGCTGGCCGGGGCTGGTCAATGAGGAGTGCATATGAAGGGGGAAGGAGAGGTTGTCCTTCAGCTAAAGAAAGAACTGAGGATAGGTGCAGTGAGGCTGGGGACTTATTCCCGTGCTGAACTGCTCAGTGATCATTCTTAGGATATTTACACATCCTTCATCTCCAGTAGCATCCAATAGATTGCTGTTACAAACTCCTCAAATTCTGAACACCACCCAATTTTCTTTTGAGTGCTGCTGTTCTCTGGTCAGTTCTTTTATTATCCTGTGATTTATAGGGAAGAACATCAGGCAGAGCACGATTTTGGACAGCCATTATGCTGGCAGGGTGTACGCACTGGAGGTCACAGATACATCAGGTTTGTGTAATCCTGGTTGCACCAGGATCTGGAGTCTTACTTTATTCATCAAAGAATCCTATTAATTTTGAGTAAGACTGCTTGAAATCAAGGCTAAGAGGTGGTGTTTCTTAGAGTCAGATTTGTTCTTGCGAACAGCCTTTGCAACACAGCTGTTAACTCCTGCTGGGGATGCTGATGGAAGGGGTGGGTGCACACAGCCTGAGGTGGGCTGTTGTCAGCATTCAGCCCAAGCAGGGAGTTCCAGAATGCCTTATGGAAACAAAAAGCACCATCCCATCCCAAAATGAACAGAGGGCAACTGGTGAGAGGATGGCTCTGAGAAGCCAGGAGCTTAATAAACACAGGGAAGGATCAGCTTCACTTCCCACTTGTGACTTCACCTCAAGGTTGTGGTGACTGAGCTGCAAATCTCAGAGATGGGAACACTTGTCTGTAAAACCAAACTGTTGTTGGATCTAAGACAGGTTTTGGAACAATTTCTCCTCATCTTTTCATTCTTGGAGGCTCAGGAAAGGGTCAGAGACTCCTGGTCTGTTCTGACTGCTGGAGCAGCAAGCCCTGATCCCTCTCTAAAGCTTTTGCACAGTCTCTTAGTAAAAACAAATCCTGCCATTAGGAGGGACCGATGTTCACAAGTTGCTATGCATGAGCCAGTGCCTCTTGCCAGCCAGGCACTCTGCAGTGCTATCCAGAGCAGTGGTGGAGGAAAAGCCCTTTAGGAAAACAATTTCATTTATTTTCAAAGTCATCTCGTTTCTGAAGCTAGGGTAAAAGCATTGCCAAAAATAATAGTTGCACTGTTTTGTTTTTTTTTTTTTCTTGCTCGGGAGCATGAGCTTACTCATCAAGTTAAAAACTGAGCAGTGTTGTGTGGCACTGTGCTGTGTGTTAGAGATGCTTAACTTTTCCCTGCGTGTTTTATGTCCTGACAGACGAATACAAAGTAATTACATAGGACAGTTTAAATGGTTTGTAATGTCTTAGTTCTGGAGTTGTAGTGGATGTTTTCCTAAACAGTCCTGCAAATTGGATTGGCTGTCTAATGAAGCAACAAAAGATTACGTTGTTGTTTGGTGAAGTACTGCAAAAGCAGAATTTAGACTGAACTGTTGACTGATTTATTTAATTTTTTGAAGGGAAGAGGAAAATAGAGAAGGGACAGATCTATTACTGGGGGAACTGATTAATCTTATGAAGATCTCCTGGCGGGGATCAGACTTTCTGCCTTGACATTCATTGGTTTGATGGTTCCTTATGACTGTGATTAGTAGGTTTAAACCCCATGAGCTTTGAAGCTGTGGCACATCCTTTTAGCATGTGTATTAAGACGTGCAAGCCTTCTAGCTGGCCTCTCTAGCAAATGGTGGTCTTCTAAAAAGAGTTGTAACAGCCTTTTTCCAAGAGGTCCCCAACAAAACTGCATTTTTCAAGCTGGGGGAAAACACACTTATGCCGTGGATGGAGGGAGTGAATATGCAGTAGCTGCTTCTAAGAAACGAGTCTTTACCTGGTTCATTTTATTATTGTAACTCTCAATTTCTGTGCCAGGTTACAGAGCTGAGGTAGGGCTGCAGGTATTTAAACCACTGGAAATAACTGTGAGATATCCTGCAGAGTTCAGCAGTCACTGACTTGATTTCACGGCACCTAGTGTTGGTTTTTAAGGGGTTCGACTGAAAACAGAGCAGTTGAATGACAGAGACAAAAGTTAGGACAACCAAAGAGTGGAGGTGCAGATTCTCAGCACTGTGTAAGGTCTGTGTTCAGCCTTGCTCAGCAATCTCTGTGTCATCATTGTTGCTTTCCAACAAACTGCGCTCTTCTGTTCCTGTAACCCATCCTGACATTGCAGGGCTGACTCCTTAGCCTAATGCCTCATCATACAAGTTCTTCCTAATGACAGTGCTACTCCCATTAGCCTCCCTTGATGTCTATTTGCCATAGCAGCTTTTCAATTATTTAAAATGCAAACATCTGGATTAAATAAATGAAGAAAACGTTCGGTGAACGTTGCATGCGCTCTAAAGCTTCTTTCCAGAAATTACGGCTGCAGGAGAACTTGAGAAGGAAAAAATCAGACTTCACTGCATGCATCAACTTCTTCGTGCAGCGGAGACAAGGGCAGGAAGTCTGGAAGTTGGGGACTGCCAAGAGATTTTTTTCAGTAGAGCACATTGTGATGATGCACGTGGAATGATGGCCTGTTAGTCAGAGGCTCAAAAGATGAATATTTTCCAATCAGTTAGCCAACTGCGGGTGTAAAACCTGTGCTCTGCATGTATTTGAGTATGGCTGCAGTTGGAAATATGTGGAGCATGTCGCATATAGGCATAGAAACCTGTTGTACGTCTTCAAGAGATAATGTGGACTGGATTTACTTCCTGAGAAGTCTTTTAAAGTCAGCTATGGGTAGGGTTTGTGTCCAGCTGCCACACTGCCAAACTCCTGGAAGAGCCTCAGCTCCAGCCTCTGCAGTACCTGTGCACACGTTGAGTTGCATCTGTCCCTATGATCCCCACAGATCAGGGACTGGTGGAATTTGAAGGGAAGGAGGAACACAGCTCTCAGTTGCTGCAGCTGCCAACATCTGGAGCCCTCCCACGGGCTCATTAGCCCAGTCATAAAGCACAGCACTGCAGGGGTCTTACCCTGATGAGCTAAAACAAACAGCCCAGCATGGGAATGACCACTTTGGTGAGGCACAGGGAGCTGCTGGTGGCACTGGATGGAAACGTGGTTAAGCTGGAGGGATGTAATGGAAGCTGGGGTTAGGATGTGAAGTGGGGAATCCAGGCTGGTGCCAGGCTGTCAGCATTCTGCAATTCCTCTCGGGGGAATGTGGTCCAAACCAGGGCTCTGTCTGCCCTAGGGAGAGGCCCGGGGGTAAGGTGTTTGGGTTTTGCCTTCAGTACATTTCCCAGCCTTTTTTCAGCTTCCATAGGTGGAAGGTCAGGAGCTGCAATTGCTGAGCATTCACTCAGGATCTCTCACAGAAGCCCCAGGAATGTGTTTTGCTTTAGCCTCTGAGGCTGCGTAGCTGGAAACAAAGCTCTGTAGCAACTTTATGAATATATACATGGATCAAGGGGAAATAACACTGTCACATTCACTGGCACCTATGGCTGCACTCCAGAAAGAACTCGGTCACCAGATAGCTGTCATGAAGGAGGCCCAGCTGAACACAACCAAACATGTGCACCCATTCAAGTGAGCAGCAGATTTTGCATTGTCTAAAGCGATATGGGAAAAAGTATTACATATATACACTAAAATGAAACCAATCTCATGCTTCAGGGTGTAAATTGATCACTGGGAAGGTCAGGAAGCAATTTTCCTCTCCTGTTAACATTGCTGCGCAAACTTGGGGTTGTCTGTGTGAGAGAGAGGGATGGAGTGGAGAGAAGCAATTTCTCCTGTAGCATGAAGTATTTGCCAGAGGCAAAATAGCTTGCTGCTGCAGTGAGTTAATAGCAAACTAATTGCCCAGGTGTTTGAATCTTGCCTTATCTTGATGCCTGCGTGCCCAATCTGCAGAAGTACGGTTTCATGTCATGTTTTATGGAAATCCAGGCTTCTTTTGAATACTGACATTCTGGATGCTATATGCAGTGGTACAGAGTGGCTTCTTTTGCATGAAACCTGAGTTGTGAGCTGGGGGGAGGCATGGATGTACAATCACAGCATCCTGTATGCGCTCAGAAATTGCATGCTGGTGTTTTGACTCCTTCGACTCCAGGGCTTTGCACCTTTGGAGACCATGACTTAATGTCATTTCTGAAGGGCCTCACGCTGAGCCTGCTGAAAACCGGTGCTATGCATCCCCATAATCTTTGTAGCTTCTTAGGATGAGGCAGTTGCTCAGAAACAACTGAGGGAGTCGCAACATGGTGATCCTAGATCATCCAGTCCAACCATCCATCACCAATATTTCCCCTCTAAACCACGTCCCTTAGTACCACGCCTAAACATTTCTTGAGCCTCTCCATGCATGGTGACTCCACCACTTCCCTGGGCAGCCCATTTCAGTGTCTGACCGCTCGTTTGGAGAAGAAATTTTTCTTAATGTCCAACCTCAATCCTCCCTGTTGCAAATTCCCTCTAATCCTATTGCTATTGACACCTATTGAGTGTCACCCCAGCAGAGGTGGGAATGAAGGATTTCCCTTTCTCCCTTTCCCCCTTATTTCTTTTCACTTCAGCCTCACAATTTGGTCCTTGGAAAGGCACAGGAATGATGTGTTTCTTCACATCAAACCTCAATTCAAGGCAAAGTTCAATTGCCAATTAGTAGTTTACCCTGGTGATCTCTTACTTGAGTTCCTACCCCAAAATTGTGCTTCTTCTTTGTATGTATGTACTATATGAAAGAGTACTGAGAAGATTAATTAAATTTGGAGGCTAGTAAGCAGGGGTGAATTAAATGTTTGTAGTGAAAGTTGGAATGACTTTAAATTTATTAATTTATTTACTGCATGCTGGAAATTTTTGTATTGCTCACAAATCCAAGACTGTGTGCTGTTTTCCAATGGAAAATCAGTTGATTTCTGAGAACAGTAAAACACAGGACGAGGTGAGTTTCAGAGGCTGTAATTTTTTTCTTTAAAGCAGAATTTTCTCTCTATATGTATGCACAAATGTTTTTTTTTTTTTTCTTTGAGTTGAAATAATTACGGACTGCATAAAGCATAGGATGCAAAGTAAATATCAGCTGTGGCAAAATCCACAGCCACTGAACTGGAAGGCAGTTCAAGTAACAAGTCCTGGCCATCAGAAGGCTCCTGAAAGATGTGGATGCTGACATTCAGTTGTGGCAATATAATATGGCTGGAAAAGGTCTTAGAAATGTCTTATTCTGGCAAAAAGAGAATAGCTTGAAACAAAACCAGAATTTCAGTGATGTGCTCATGTGGCTCCGGAGAGACAAATTCTATTTCTGAGTCTATTCTGTGACCCAGATATCTTTGGGCCAATTCATTCACAGTCTAAAATGAGGAGCAGGAAGAAATGAGAAATGAAGTACGTGTCCAAAAGTAAATGAATCAATATAACAGTTATCAAGTGGGATTACAAACAGTGCGTGTGTGTAATAGCCCTGTAGCACTGTTTGCGTTCTCATTTGCAAAGTATCCCGTGATATTTTGGGATGCTCTTTCCTCTCATCTGCATGGTTGTGTGACTGCATGAGGTCTGAGGACCCGTCTGCTCAACGTGGAACATTGCTTTGTGCACCAGGAGCGGCCTCCCTGCGCAGGGGCTGTAACACGAGGCATTTTACAAACCATTCTGGCACGCATATTTCTCCGAATCCAAGCTCTTCAACATTAAAGCGCGACCCTTCATTTTAATCATTACAGAATGAATCCAGTGCTAATAGCACTTAATTGTTTCGCTAGAATGATCTCCGTTGGTTTTGGCAGCTGAAATGAAAACAATTCCAAATACCATCAAAGGAGCTTATCCACAAACAGCATGTACAGGGAGAGTGTTTTGATATACAACGGTGTGTTAATATCATAACATCTCCTGACGCTGCACACGGCTCTGTAATCCTTCTCTGTCTCGCTCTATGATCTTGGAAGATCCGATGGGCGAAGCAGAAGGAATAAAGCAGACCAGGAAAGTCGTGCTCTCTGCCCCTGGAAACAAAGCGTTGCCGATCCTTTGCTCCAGCCGTGTCCCTGTATTAATCTTGACTTTCTTGAAGCTCGCCCGCTAGTTTGAATTTGTATGCGACATCAAACATACCTTTTCACATATGTTCTTTCCAGATTTTTTTTAACAGTTACTTAGCAGTTTATAGAAGGAAGTGAATGATCTCATCAAGCTGCTTAGAAATTAAAAAAAAATCTGTGCTTATTAATTATGCAGGATTAGTCTAATTATAATTCAGCAAATTAATTAGCGACAGAAGGTGTTCTGAAACATTGGAGTACATTTGCATGTTAAATGGAGAGGCTAGTCTGTAATATATGTAAATTTATGCATGGCTTCATAGTTTAATTTAAAAATTTGCAGCTGCATATGGTATGGGAGCAGGTGAAAAGTCAGTTTTAGTTTAATGATGCTAACAAACATTGGATGCTGTCCTGTCTTAGGGAAGGAATGCTCTGAATGCACCCCTATCTGCCAATCTATAAATCTGTCATAGGAATATAATGTTACACCAATGTTCAGGCTCAAGGTCATCTGTGAGTAGACCCAGAAGCACAACGGGTGCAAACCTGCTGGCTGAGCAGCCCTTGGAGGAGGGAGGAGACGGATGCGCGCGGAGGCAAGTTGCTCAGATGTCAATTTGCCTCTTTAGCAAATGAATGCTTTTTTATTCCATACAAAAACCGTTCAGGGACGGGCAATACTCCCCACCTAGTCAATGAGTGAGAGCTTTCAGCTGAGTGATATCCACTCTGGCAGGTGTAAAATAGGTGCCTAACCTTGGTTCTGTCGCTAGTGTTCGCATCGGTGCTGCTTTCTGATCTCTCAGAGTCACAGGGAAGTTGTTATCAAGTTCCACATTAACTGCAGGGTAAAGAGTTTTTATGTGCTGGCCTCTACCATCTGGCAGGAATAGTAAAACCAGCAGACCCATCAGCAGCAAAAAGACTGGAGGTGTAATTGGTGCTCACTGTTCAGCCTAGCATGGCTCGGCACAGGCGTTCCGAGAGCAGTGGGAAATGAGGAGAGGGGAACCAGAAGGTAAAGTGGGCATAGGTTTCCCCAGGTATGGAGAAAAATAAGTGGGGATCAGACTTTGTGCTTGTGTGATACCTGTATGTGTCTGCTTTGTGGTCCGTGGCGCTCTCCCTGTTCATTGCAGGGGAGTTGGATCGGATGAGCCTTTAATGGTCCCTTCCAACTCAAATGGTTCTTTGATTCTTTGACTGGCAGAGTCAAACGTGGGTTAACTTGGCACCTGCGTAGAGCTGTAGCGATCCCAACCGTGGGCCTGTGGGAATGCTGTGTGGTTTTTGGCTGAAAGAACAGCTTGATCCACCTATGGAGTAAGTCACCTCATTTCCGTGTGCCTCGACTTCCTCAGCAGTGAAATGAGTCTAAAAGCCTTTCTTTCCTCCTGTCCTTGGTGCATCTTGTCTCCCATAACAATTTCTCAACGTGACTGTGCCATGCTTAGCACAGTTGGAGCCATAGACACTGTAATGAACCAGGGAATGTTATCAGAACGTCCCTTTCAACAGCCCGCCAGCCCAATCCTCTGCTATATTACCTCCCTGCCTATTGACTTTTGATTATGCTATGGTATTTGGTTGTGTGCCAAGCGGCGTGAATAATATGGATCTTACAGTGTAAATCAGCTTTTAGCCATTGTCTTGTGTGTTACTGGAAAGTTTTGGTGCGAGGGGAAGAAGGAGAACCCAAAGGAAAAGGGAAACTGCTCAGGTTGCAGAGAGTTCTCCAAAGGTTTTTTGGAGAATAATTGCAATTACAAACATGCCGTTAGTGTTGTGCTTCATTTTCAATTCGAACCCGTGGAGTTCAATTATTATTTTCATTAATGGTGTCAGGTTTTCATCAGAGCGCACAAACAAGGAGGTTCTCCTTGGAGATTTTTTTTTTTTCCTCTAGCAAATGTGGCCGTGCCAAATAACTGCATTCAGCGCCGAGAAATGCCTGTCTCCATAACTGGCAGTGCACTCTCCTCCAGCCCTTGGAATCACTTTGCAAGACAGAATGAGCATTTACCAAATGAGCGTGAATTGCAGTTGTGGATGTGTGTGCCTGCTGCTGCTGCTTGGAAGGAGCAGAATCTGCTTCAGAGATGGAAATTGTGCAGAAGGTGGAAAATGTGCAGAATATAAACATCGAGTTTACAGACATGTTCTGGGTTTGGATGACATATTGCAGCTTATGTTCAGACACGATTAGTTTGAAACTAAGCTCTTCCAAAGCAAAAGGCCACTAGATGTGGGTGGTGAGAAGTATGGTGTTCTAGGCTGCAGAGAGATGGGATATTTTTGAAGGAATGGTTCAGTGGTTTGGGCACAGCATTATGAGGAGGACATGAGTTCAAGTCCAGTCTTTGCTATGGCCTCTGGGCACACTGTTCTCACTCGGTGGCATCCTGTCCTTCAGATGGATCACTTTCATCCCATATCTTTGGTTAATTGCACAGAGCATTCTTCACCAAAGTATGGTTCAGAGTGCCTGGCATGACAATTAGAAGCAGTTTTAAGATGGGTGCTGCCAGCCTGTAATCTTAAGGTAGGCTCCTCTATTGGCTTCCCTTATAATTGTTTTGTTTCGCTTTCGTGCCCATCTAATGTTGGGCCATTAGATTTGTAAAACAGAGCTGTTTTGATAAATAACATTTTTTGATGTTTCTGATTTATTTGTGGGATACAGTGCCCTGAGGCCTTTGAAAGTCTTCTTTTTGAGTTTTTCTCCATTTTAAAATAGGAACAGTAATTCCACCTGTTCTCTATTACACTTATCTGATCTGCATGTTCTCATATGCTTTGCATTGCAAGCATCTTGGAATGAGCAATAACACTGTTATTGATTGATCGGATACTGACTTAATAATAAAGATGGGCCAAAACAGAAAACTTCTGATGTAGACTTCCGTCAGTGCAAAGGATATTTAGTCCTGTAGATTTTGGTCCAAAGCACCTTGATTTAATAATACAAATATGAATACATAAAAGCCTCACATCTTAAAGCCAGCTTCATGCTTGCTATTGCAGCTCTCCTAGCATCAGTGCAGTTACTCATGAGCTACATTCTTCAGACCTCTGCAGAAACAGCCCTTACCTTGGCAGGCTTCTGTTCCAAAGGAATGCAGAGTGCAGGAAGAAGTTCCCATAGAGAGGAACTGGGATCCATGCCTAGAAGCTGAGAGAAAGTCAGAGAGGTGAGCCGAGGAGAAAGACGTAATGGCGATGTAAGGGGCTGAGTGCAGCAGAGCAGAAAAGAAGGAAGAATCAGAGAAATTGATAAGGAAGGGACTTCAAGCCATCGCTTAGTCCAGTTCCCTTAGGGTTTGCATGCACCAATGGTGTTCACTCTCTACCTTCTTCCAGCCCAATTGTGGAGAAGGTACAAAGAACGGACAGGAGACTGATTGGGTAGCAAAGGGCAAAAAGAGGTTAGGAAATATGTGAGCCTGATAACTGAAGCATTAGTTTAAAGAAAAAACAAGTGATTTGGGAACATGGCATTCTTTAGAAGCAAGTGAGGACATGGGATCCTCTGCAGAGTTCCTTTGGTGGTTCAGTGCTCATCCTGTGCACAGCTGAGGAGCTCTTGCATAGACTGGAGAAAAGACTAACCAGTCTGTTGCTCTCAGAGCTGAAGAAATTACTTTGGATGAAGGCAGGAGGGGAGGGAAGTGTTTGTTCTTTTTCATTGTTGGGGCAGGAATGGAAGGCATAATATTTGTGTGTGTTCTTTGGTACTACTGCTCTACTGAAAAACGAGTTCCAAATGAGCAGCCAGGCCCAGGCTGGGGACCTGCTATTCTCTGAGTTCCACTCTCTTCTCTCACAGCAAGTCCCTGACAAACTCAGAAGTCTTGTGACCTACATATGTTGGCTTTCATAATTGTTAAACTGGGTTTAACACACTTTGTGCACAGGAGTTTTGTGAAGATTAATTAGCTGCTGTTTGTGGAGTATCATATAAATACTCTGGATTATTGTAATAACTTCAATCATTTCTCAGACATTATATGGTGTACGTTCATTTAGAACGCTTTTGTGCAATGCCTGATCCCACATTGACTATAAATGCTGAAACAAGTAGGAAATTTTCTCATCAGGTCTCTAATAATATACCCTGACATAATAGAGCAGAATGACTCCAGAGATAAATATTCAGATTACAAAGAAGTCTTCTACTGTGATAGTCATTAAAGTCAAAATGATGATTTCAGATAAATGCAATTAATAGATTTTAAATATGAACCTGCGAACGTAGGTGCAAAATCTGATCTGGTCCCTTTGGAAGGAAGGGTTTGCTCTATCATTCATTGTGGCATGGGTACGGTCCCTTGTCACACTTATCTCAGAGTTCACAGTGCCAAGATGCTCATGAGTGAGTCCAGGAGACAATGGGAGACTCTGACCTCAGAATTTACTTGTGTTGATGCTGCTGCCTTCAGTATAACGGTGGTTTTGTGGTTCATAGCATGGTCACTCTTGGTACTGCCCAACTGGAGGAAAGATATTCGTATAAAAACTTCCAGTTTTTCATTTTAGTTCACTTTGTGACTCCTTGAAAGCACTTCAGTTACTAAGTCAGATTGCTATGATATCTTTATGGTCTCATTAGGTTGTAGCATCATAGACTTGCTGATAAATCGCACTGATGAAAGACGTATTCTGGTGCCATAGAATTGCTGGGGCCAGGAGTCCAACTTCTACAGCAACTCAAACAAGACAGGACTACCAGTGTTTGCTTTACAAGGGATGTTTTTCTTGTCTCCAGAGGCTGCTCAGGAGATTACAACAAAGTTGTCTCTCTTGATTCTGTTCCTGTACTTTACAAAAGCACACAAGGTGGATAGGAAGCTTAGTTAAGATGTAAAAGCAGGAATCAAGAGACTGCATCCCAGCCGCAGGCCTGCGATGAGCAATTCCCCTCCAGTTCCCAGGTCCCGATTTCCTTGCTGTATGGTGGTTAGTGACACCACGTGCTGCACAGGGCTTTGGTGAGGCTGAGTTAATTGAAGCTGAAGTCCCACAGAATGGTGCTGCAAAAGCACAAGGCACATTATCTAGTGCTGTG
The DNA here is from genome assembly GCF_019238085.1 of Lagopus leucura. Classification (NCBI taxonomy): domain Eukaryota; kingdom Metazoa; phylum Chordata; class Aves; order Galliformes; family Phasianidae; genus Lagopus; species Lagopus leucura. The sequence continues at coordinate 629,211 of NW_024962307.1, read as the reverse complement.
TCTCCATGTGGGGAGACTAATCAGTCCCAGGTCCTGTGGCAGGGTTTTCAAAAACAGTAATGGATTTTTTTTATTATTTTTTTTTAAAAGAAGCCTACACTTTCTCATGCACATGAGAGTGCTCTTTAGGGCCTCTGCCTCGTCCTGTTCAAGTCATGAGGAGTGTTATTCTGACTCCAACAGGATTTGATTAAGGTTCTTCTCAGTCAGCTCAGATGGAGGATGAACAACATCCTCAGAGGTGGAGTTCCAGCTACGTAGAATCTCAGAATCATGGCGGTTGGAAGGGCTCTTCGGAGGTCATCCAATCAACCCCCTTGCTAAAGCAGTTAGCAGATTGCTAATTGCTGCTGGGGCAGATTACGCATCCTAAATCGCCTCTGTTTCAGAGCCTTATAACATGGGTGTACAGACACAAAGTGCCAGTATGGGCCAGCATCGCAGGGAACGGCCTGATAGATACAAGACCTCACTTGCTCTGCCCTCACCCTTTCTCCTGTCCATTGGCAGCTACCTGTGGGGGACTTTATCCCTCCACTCTGAACATTATGGGATGTCTGAGCACTCCACCCCGCTATCCATTGCAGTCGGGCAGGCTGGCCTGAGATAACACAGCTGTCTCTGCACTACAGTGAAAAAGGGGCATTTAAGTGATACCAGCACGGTGGTAACTCCCAATAGGATGAGCAGAAACTTTTAAAAGAGCTCCCTTGAAATCCTAGAAGAGGGAATGTTTTTAAGGCGGTGTTTGGAGACCTCTGGAAGTGCATCAGCCTGTAGATGGAAGGCTTGACCATATTGAAGTGAATGTGTGTAGCATGTCTTAATTCATTTTACATCTACAGTGAAGTTAATCAGGCTTTCTATAGAGATGCCAGAGGTTCTTTGTGGTAGTTATTCAAAGTGTTCCAGTTTTCCCTCATTGCCCTTCAGTGTTGATCTATGGGAGGACCGTGCCACACTCTCTCTGCTTGGCTGCAGTCTGCTAAACCTGTAGCTGGTGCTGTCCTTTGGAAGGAACACAGGTCATCTGAGAAGCATGAAAATCAGCAGTTGTTTAACTTTTTAAAAATTATTTTCATTTTTTGATGTATGTATAAGTCCATGCCAAAAACTGGCTAAAAAAATTAATACAGCCCTTCTGCAATTCTCCTGTTACCCCTAAATCAGCTTCATTTAGTGCTAATCCTTCTCTCTGCTCCCCCCCAAGTCATTTTTATTCTAATGCTGCAATAAATATTAATACCTTTCCCAGATGCAACCACTTAAAAATATATATGTATATCTAACGACCTAGCAAATACTTGATGTGAGTGCCCAGCTGCAGCTAAAATTTGACTAGAAAAACTCTGAAAGGAGACATTGAAATATAGCACATCCAGTGATATGCTAAAGAAACCATGGATAAGTTGGCATGGCAGTGGATGGATTCTGCTCCAATGCTGCAACCTCAGAGCTGAGGCAGCAGTTTGAAAAGTGAGGTGAGGGATTACTGATCCCCACCTTGTGATATCTTAGGGGTGCACAGTTTTCAGCAGCTTGAGGGGCTCAAGAACTCCACTAAACCAGGCAACTTGCTGCATATGGAAATTGCTCCTGGTTACAGATCTTGGCTGAGTGCTTCGATGCTGGATATTTGTCCCCAACCACTGCGGAGGGCTGTGATGCTCTGCTCCTCCAAGGAGGCATCCAGCTCTTAGACAAGGAGAGTTCTGTTTTCTGTGTAGTTTTAATGGTCAGTACACCCAGCGGGATGAATCAGTGCAGATCTAATTGAAATGCAAGTTAATTTCCACATATGCCTCTGATTTACACTAGCTGGGCATCCACACCCAAACATTCTTTAGATATTTAACAGAAAATATGAATTTCATTAATTGCCACGTGGTGTTATGGAATTCAGTCCTGGGTGCTGTTAAACGCAGATTAGCGTAGAGTTTTTACCTCTTGTGCCTGTGCTGTAGGGTTTGGTGCAGCACACGATGCTGTGGGACTCAGCTCTTCCCAGGGCAGCTCACTGACACGGCGAGCTCCGTTGGATTCATCTGTGCTCTGATCTTTGTCCCTTAGTTTGCCTTGTTTCTCTGATCTGAAAGGCATACAAGAATTTTTTAAAAATTACAAAGCAAACACTTTCCTGATTAATTTGATCTTTTATTTTTCCTTGAAAGCAATGACAAGCCATGAATCTTGCGGGTTTTTGTCTGCATTTTTTCTCCCAAACAAGCGGATATCCATGGGCTCACTGAGTTCCATGCAGAAGTTGCTTGCCTTGGTTTCATTACACAGTTTGGCGGCGTTCTGTAGTTTCTCCCTGCACAGCCAGATCTCAGCAGCATAAGCAGTTTATGTATCTGCAAATTTTTTTTGATATCTGTAAGAAGAGGGCAGGATAACAAGGAGTTTGTGAGCAACATCTCTGGCTGGAATTCTCCTGTGAACGTCTGAGTGCGCCAGTATGCATAATATTGTTCGTTCTGAAAACGTTCTTACAGATAAAATCTTGCTTGCTGATCATTCAAATAAAAGAGGCCACAGTTTTGGCACGAGGAGTCGATACAACTTGTTTGATAGAATACATGCAGCGTGCTCCTGAGGCACAAAGATCTGTGAGTGACCAGGGCTGGGATCCCACGAGCTGCCCAAGGGAGCCTGGACCCAGCTCCCATTGCTCCTGGATCCCAATGGAGAACTTGGGCTCCCAACACCTGGATCCCAGTGGGGATCAATGGGGACATCTGGATCCCAATGAGATCAGTTGGGATGTTGGACTCCCGACACCTGGATCCCAATGGGATCAGTGAGGATGTTGGGCTCCCATCGCAGCCCATGCACTCAGAGCTGCTATGTTGTAACCCAGAAATGAAAATGGAGACAAAAATACTGGTCTGCAAAATGCACTCGCACAGCAAATAAACATTTTAGATATGTTTAAAGTGTTTGTGACAGATTTAAGGCAAACAAATGCTCGCTAGAAGGATGTATTTTGTGACAGTCATTGTATGTGACGTTCCCTGGGTCGTTTTTGTGGGTTTGGTTGTAGGGAGGTCTGTGAAGGGTTTTGTTTGTTCAAGCCACATTTCAATGGATCAGATCCTTCGGTATTTCTTTGTATTTCTGGGGCAGATGGAAGAGAAATACCGCACTGTAAGTGATGCAAAGAAGTAGCAAAAGCAAGGAGAACTGAATTTCTGCTTTTTTGTGTGTTGCATTAGGACTATTTTGGCAGTTGTTGTTGGTAAACCCTAGGAAATATACATCTTTCTCCTTTAAAGTTCTAATTCAAGGCATGAATGTGTGAGTTCTGAAGGGACTTAGGGACTGCGGTAAAAAATCGTTGTCATAGTAACAGAAAGGGAAATAGGCCTGGCTCACCTGGGACTTTAACTTACTGCAAAAGCTGATTTTTTTTTTCTTTTTTTTCCTTTTTTTTCAGAAAAGCACTCAGTAAGAGAAATAAATAAATAAGTTCTTTGTATTCTGAACCAATTCTTCAACTGTATCATTCTTTTTTTTCCTCATATCTGTATCTTTTCCGTTCAAACCTATCTTAAAATCTGTTTTTTTTTTTCTTTTTAATTGTTGCTGTTAAATCAGTTTTGTTCTACAAATGGAAACGCAGAAAGGAGTCACAGAAAATATTTTCACTTATGGTAGAGTGAAGAATCTGTGAGATTTTTTTGCCTGTTTTGTCTGAATTGTGAAGACTTGAATGTTTTTAATCCAACAACTGTGATCTTTCATGTAGAATTGGCTCCTTTACCTCGTAAATTCAAAATGTCATCAGATGAATCAGATAATAAAGGGATGAATCCTAATGAAAAATTTTGTGGAGTACCCAAATTTGATAAAGGTCTCCTAATATTGCTGAAATTTGAGATCTGTATGTTATAACACATGGTGCTGGGTGAGCCCATCAGCATCCTGAAGGTTCAACTCACATCCACAGCAAGCTGAACTCGATGGGAGAATAATGTATAAAGATAGATATATGTGACAGGGCAAAAATAATTGGCACGGACACATTGTATGATGTTAATGGGTTTATCTGCTTGGACAGTGTGAGCTGTCACCTATTACTTCCATTTGTGATTTTGTTATCCTCTCTCAGAATCAGTGCAAGGTTCTGATCTGGGTCTTTTTTTGCTTTAGTTACCGAAATCTTAACAGCTAAAAACATCATCAGGATGAAATCTCATCAGCTTCTTTTGGGAGCTCTGTTTGTCTCTGTGTTTTTTTATATGTTCTAAGTAGTCTCAAGGCTTATCAGCCACAGAGTTGCCCTGTCGGTTTTTGTAGTTATCACAATAACATTATCCTTCTATATTGTCTCATGGAAAATCCATTCAGACAGCTAAAGAAAGCCCTTGTATGCACAGGAGAGATAAGGGAACAGACTCAAATCGTGTGGTCAAATGTGCAGTGGAGAAATGGGCATAAATCAAAGTAGTTGCGTTGACTTGTATCAACTAACAGCCCATCTCAGAGCTGATTATGGTCAGTTGAGTGCAGTTCACACCATTTTTCTAAATTTTGGTGTGTTTTTTTGTTTGTTGGGGTTGGCTGTGTGGGTTTTTTTTTCCGAGTTCTCCCAGTCCTGGATGGCTGACATACCTCCATCTAAATCACTCTGCTGTGTACTTTCAGTCACAACACGACAACGCGTTTCGTTATGGTTAATAACAGTGGCACAATTCTTTACCGTTACAGATTCTTCTTAAAATTTTTTCTCAAGTGCAATCAGAATTGTTTGAAAACAGCAGGAAACCCCCGAGATATGAGGCGGTTCCAGGTAAGGCTCAGCATTAAGCTGTCTCTTTCGTTCTCTTTTTCTCCTCTCCCCTACGTTGCTCGTAATAAATAAGATGACGGTCTGTGATAAGCCATATCGGATATTGTTAAAGTTTTTCTCCGTTTGTTGTGGTTAAACCTTTTTTTTTCCCCCTCTCCTCTGTCTTTTCCCACTCCAAATCCCCAAGGGGAAGTGATGTACTGTACCAACCAGCAGTGGATATTTGATTTGACACCCTCGGGCAAAGCACTCACACGTACAGCTGCCCACAGCAGGGATCGTGTTTGTGATACTTAGATGCCTCAGAATTTTTCAAAGTAGCTCTGTACGTGGTACAGAAGCATCTCCCTGTTTCCCTCCACTCTCTCTTCCCATCTCTTTTGCCTTTTAACTCTTTCACGCCCTCCTTTCAGCTTCTTTAAAAAAAAAATAGCCCAAATAGTGATGGTCACTTTAAGATCTCACGCAGGAAAGCAACAAGACCCAGGGGACGATGACCCAGCTGCTTTGCAGTAAAATCTGCCACTGGTTTCATCATAGCTGTCGCTGATGTATTGTGAACACCAGCTAATAAAAACACAGGAGGAGGTGAAGTGTGTCAGGTTAGAAGCGAAGAAGGGAAAGGCTGACGCAGTCCCTCTTCTTCCACACTCTAATCTTTAAGCAGCTATGTCTAATAGTTTAGTGTTTTACCTGTAAAAGGGTAACGTGGTTTTACTACTTGTTGCCATTTTTCTCGTGCCCTCATTGCTACCCATCTGTGACACAAAGAGGGTTTTAGCTGCAGGGGGATGCATGGCTTTCCTGTAGACCCATCAGGTCTGTGGAGGGCAGTGACATCCTGAGGTCTGCCAAATCATGGTTAGTTATTGGGCTCTTGCCTCAGTTTCCTCATTTAGAAACCAAGTAAAACTCCATAGAAATTTACAGCCCCGTGTCAAACTTTCCACGAAATGATGTATTTTGGTTTGTATTTTTAGTGGGAATACAGTTTCACGGGAGGGATGTTTTTTCTCAAAAAAAAAAAAAAGAAAAAGCTCGGGTTGGTGAAAATGAAAATCCACTCTGGTATCTCTGAAAGCTCTAAAAATTTTAGAGAAGTGTTGGCTAAAGGTATAAAAATGGTTATTTTTTGGTTTTTAGTGGAAATAAATAAAAAATAATAGTCCAACCCAACTTTGTTTTTTTGGCACCGGTGGTTTGATGAGACTGGAGTTTCTCCTTGTGTTTTTTGGAGATGATAAGACATCAAAAAATTTAATAATAATAATTAAAAAAAATAGAGGTGGCAATTGTTAGCAAATTGATGGAAACTGTAATTTCCACCAAGAAAAAAAATGCTATTATCATCTTCCATGAATGCCAAAAAGGAGAGTAAAGGAAAACTCAAATGATAGCATGTGAACTGATCCTGTTAGCTCTTAGGGCTGGTTAGGATGGCTGAGGGCAGAGTGTAATGAAGCATGAATCCAGAGACTCTTCATTTGGTTATGAGTTTGTAGGAAATTGTGCACAAGGGCATCCTGGTTAGCACTGCCATAATACCAATGATAGAGTTACAAGAGCAAAAAAATGAACTCTACTTTGTGATTGAAGCTGAAATTGTAGATTTCAGGTGAATGCTGAATTGCATGAGGATTTTGGATTCTTTTTTTTTTGGTGAAGATCTCTCTCTAATGTCAGCTTTACTCTTTGTTTCACCTCCACATCTCCACAGCAAAAATAGCCATTTTATTAAGAATCTCAACAGCTTCACGTTTTTAGTGGGACATTGAAAAGTGAAACTAAAACGAGCTTTACAGCATGCACACGTACTGATGGAATGCCTTCAGCCCATCCACCTGGCATTCCTCTTGTACATGAGGAAGCATTGGCTTCCTTTAGATCTTTGTACCAAAATCAGCAGCTTACTGGAGACGAAAGTGAGCTGGGGCCAACGCCTCCTGATCTGGATTTTCTGCCCTACAGCAGCCAAGCCTGAAGCAAAGAGCCAAGCACAACTCTGGTTCTATTTTGCAGAGATTGCTTAAACTCTTCTTGCACTTGCAGTCAATGTGGATTCATATCCTTTCCAGTTCTGTCGTGAGATTTAAGTTCAAACCTCAACGTTAATCAAGATTAGACAAAGCTTCTACATTCATCTGTCTGTCGAAACCCAAAATGTTCACAGGACTTCGTTTGGGTGTTATGAAAATGAGCCCTTTGAAGCAAATTGTCAAATGCTTGAGGTTTTGAGGGAAAGCAGAATCTTTGTTCAGGCACCTTCAGCACAGGGCGCGTTGGTTGATGAGCTTTGTTCTGGGCTGTGGAGCTCAGAATGTATGAATAAAGTTACAAAAAAAAAAAAGTTCCATTGCTAAAATTGTATGTGTTCAGAGTAAAAACTTCAGTGTTCCAATGGAAATTAGCCAGGATGGACTGCAGAGAGAGCTTGTTTTCAGTCTGCTGGATTGCTTCTAAGGGTTGAAGCATGACTTCCATGGTTGTGATGTAAAAAAGAGCACCCTTGAGTGGTCTGCTGTGTCATCAGGATCCTCCTCCAATTTAGTATTATTGTTTTTAATTTAGGCAAACACTTTTTTTGCCTGATTCTTGCTGTGTCTGTCGGCTGCTTTTGAAGTCTTAAGTGGAAAAAGGGGCCTTGTTCCAAATATTAGCAGTATACACTTGTGCACCGTGGGCATGGTCGTGTTCATTTTAGTTTTTAAGATTTGTATCAGGCGGTGTAATTAATGGGCAGGATTGCTTCTTGGGTTTGAAAGGATGGATGTTTGTCCAGGAACGTACGATCAGAGTAAAAGCAAGGTCAAAAGCCCAGTACAGTTGGCTGCTTTACTGATTTTAGTATTTAGCTCATTATTTAAAAAACAAAACAAAACACAGAAGAGAGAATCCCAGTCTCCAAGTTCCCATTGCTACTGAAATCTGGAACTGAAAGGGTCTCATCAAAACATTTCTGCTCTTTAATGGAGATGGAATGAAAGCCCGAAGCTTTGGCTTTGTTGTTGAGACAGAAACGTAAATAAGAGACATGGAAATTGTGCAGCACAACACAGCTTACTGAGTTCTCCAAGCAGGGATGAATGGTTACTCATGTCTGGAAGAGTGTCAAGTCAATGCTTCTGATTAGAGATGGGTGTGAAGCTGTTCGTTTTGGTTCCAGGGAACTGGGATGCAGATCCTGGCCTCAGCCTCTGTATTTCTAGATACAAGATTTAGCTCTCGTGTAGCATAGTTACAGTTTGTTAAACTAAATTAAATGTTAGATTTCGTTTATGTCACACCCACTTAAAAAAAGAAAAAAAACACAACCTGGGGGTGGGGAGAAAAAAGGGTGTAAAGGTTACATTAACACTGCATTGTAATTTTAATTCAGCTCCAGATGCCTGAAGAGTTGTGGTTGGGATTTTTTAAGTTTTTGTTTTTTGTTTGTTTTTAAGAATAATTCTTTGGTTTGGAAGCAACACCAGCTGCTTTGTGATCACGTTAACTGTTTGAAATTTGCTTTGATATTAAGTAGATCTTCGCAGATGAAATGAAAATCTCTCAACTTTTACAGACCTTACACATCTAATATTTTTCTACTGTTGAAATGTGTTGCACCTCAGAAGCTAAAGGACGTGATCATTATTTTAACATCCCTTCTCCCAGTAATAATGTAATTTTACTGTGACTCAGTAAGGATGGGGAATCTTTCTATTGCTAATGGATGTTTTCATGGTTACTTGTTGCCTGCCCACATGCACACATGAACACATTCTTGTCAATTCAGCCGAAGCAAATATTGATTATTTATCAGTTAAAACATTTCTGAATGAAAGGGAAAGGTGAAAAATGAAACCAACAACAAAAAAGGAATGTTTAAGTTACCGGCTCAAACACAGCGCTATTTGAGTTCAACTGATCTGCAAATCTGAGCTTTCCTGTGTATTGTCATTACTGTCAGTGCTGCACTCTCAGTGAGTGATCTCCCAGAAACAGAATTAAAAAAGAAACAGTGATGCCCTCCACTTAATGAGGACTTCTCCTGGAGAACTTGATTGAAGCCCAATGACACTTAATGGTAACGACCGGTGTGTAATGGGGGACAATAATTCTGTGGAATTAAGATGAGGCACTTCAGCTAAAATGCTTCAGCTGAGACCTGGTGCTAAAGCATTAGCCTCCTGTTGACTGGGAATTCTGCTGCATCCACTCGCACTGGTTGTACAGATCCTACAGTGCTGTGGTTGTGAATGGGACCGGGCAACAGAACAGCTAATGATGGTCATCTTTGAATCAACATCATTTTTTAGTAACAGAAAAGAGAAAGGTCGGCAACTGTCCTCTGTTTTCTGCAGAAATCATGACATGGAATGTTTCCTGGCAAGTATTCCCCTCTAGGTGCTCTAGGGAGAAAGAGAAAGGAAAAATAACAAGGTATGTCCCTGGGGAGATTTCCTTCCTGACCTCGGAGTGGTTGGATCAGTTCATCATCAGGCACCTGAGCCAAGCTGGCTGTGTTTGAGAATTCACCCAGCTCGGCTCAGTATGAAGCGCAGAAGGATCTGTATTGTTTGGGAAGGAATAAAACGGGTCAGAGCAGTCGGATGGTGCTGAGGTTTAGGAATGCTGCACTGTGTGAAGAAACAGAAAGGGATGGCCGGAGGAAAACAGAACTGGTCTAAATCAAAATCACTTTCAGACTGATGGAGAGAGAACGTGCTAAGGACCCCCACAGTCAGATCTGGACGTGGACAGAGATCTCTGTTAGAGAGATGAATACTACAGGAACTGATGTCATTATGGGAGATTCATTTCCCAGCTATAGCTTGCAAAATGAGAGCAACTTCTACCAGCAGAGTCCAGCTACTGCTGGCAGAATTCTTCACTGGAGGTGATGTTATTTTAGAGTCTGTATATGTAAGGGTGGGACTGATTGCAACTGAACCACTCAGAGAGCTCAGTGTGCTCCGTGGGTTGCCAAACTTGTGTATCATCCATTAAAGCAAACCATAAATGAGATCCTACTGGATCTCAGGTAAACTCTGCTGGTAGAAGGAAAGATGTGTTTGTGTCAGGAATACAGTGTGCTGGTTTAACTGATTTTAAACGGAATGGAAATGGGATTGGTACAGGTGCAGGACTGGAACACTGTGGAATAGGGAGGGGTACTTAGCTCTTATACTTCAGGAACACACACTGAGAAAGGGCATAACTGAAAATATCCTGAGATAGATCAGAATGGGAAATAGTAATTTCAGAGCTAGTGCTACGTGTGGACTGACTACAAATGAACTTACGCTGTAAACCATTAAGCCCCTCACCATCAGGAGACATAGGCTTTAAAACAGGACAAGATCCAAAGGCACCAGCTCGACTGGTTTAAGACAATTGTTTAGAAGTGGCTGCATGGTTTAGTCGTCTGTAACAGCGGGAGATGGGATGGCAGTGACCCAGGAGTTATCTCCTACCCAGTGCCCCTAAAATGGCAGGAGGCCCCACTCCCAAAATGAAGGCCACATGCAGAGCTCCTATCAGCTCCCAGTTTTCAGCAGGCTTAGGGTATCAGAGGGGATTTCCCGAAGAATCTGATGGAAGTTTTGAGCAGAGAGAAGCTGCTGGCATTTTCCTCTCTGTTTATCTTATTCCTAATCCAACTATGAAGCAAACACATATTATAGCATCTACTCCTGTGTTACTCAACCCAAACGCCTGTTGACATCAATGGGAGCCCCATCCAAGTGAAGACAGCAGGATGAGGCCTGACATCTTTTCTTCCACCCAGCTGGAAAATAATAATAACGCTAATAATTTTTAAAATCCTCCTAGTAGTTATTCTTCTGAAAAGTTAAAATAACATGGTGCTGTGACTAGAGAGATGTAAGGGAAAGTGCATCAGGAATGTAATATTGTTTCCAGATGTACAATGTCATAAGAATTTTTTCCACACTTGGAATGGTAACAGGAATTTTTTGAGAGAGATCATTTACACAGTGATGAGATATGTTACATGTAAATAAACGCCTCTATGCCTAGAATGTTTGTACCATATGTCTGAATAGGTGTCTACGAGTGATGCAGCTTTTGTACGTAGATGCTGGGTATTGCCTTGCGCGTATACGATTTGAAGAGGAGCAGAGTTTATATTAATGAGGTATCAATATAATGTACAGATGGGGGAGAAAAGACTGCAGTGCCTCTGACCAAGAATTTGTAGTATTTCTGAACTTTTCATTAAAGTACCATTAGGTAGGTGCAGAATGTGCCTGCCCCATCGCCCACCCTTCAGTGGGCTTCTGCGGGGGACGCAGTCATTAACGAAGAACGGCTGCTGCCAGAGCTGAAGATTTTAGTCTGAAAACGGGTAATGTGAACTGTTAGACTGATTGGTGCTGTCAGTACTGGCGAGTCAGAGAGGTAATCTTTAAGGTAAAGTAATACCAACACTTTGAACTGTGCAGGGAAATGGAAGAGGGGCAATCCAGCTCGGGGAACCTGAGTGCCATGTGCTAAACCCGGTCTGACTGAATGTCACGGGAGGTGATGAGCCTTCACTGTGGCTTTTGAGGAGGAAGCACATTACAGAAATCCACCTGGGAAGCAAAAACAACCACACGTTTCTTCAGCACTGCTGCAGAATCGTTGCTCCAGGTCTGTGGCTTTATAGCTGGTTCTGAGACCCTTGCAGATGTGCAAAGAGATTCTGGAGAGCTGCTGGAAGCCCTGCTGAGAAGCTGGCACTTCCCTTGCTGTTGCTGTAGATGGAACCCACCTTTGGTGGCTGAAGGAGCACTTTGCTGTGTCTGTTTCTTGCTCAGGTGGTTGTCCTCTGAAGCTCCACTGGAGGTGACTGGTTGATCCAGCTGTTTAGGAGCATAACATCTTTTTTATTTATGCCATCTATGTCAAATTTGGCCTTAAGCTACAATTACCAGAATGCATTTTCTAGCTGACATATTTTGATGTTCTCAGGTCGTTTCCTCAGAATTGTGTTTTGCATTAACTACTGATTTTAGCAAGAAGATCTCAAATGGAATTGGTGTAGAAGCTGAATTTCCACACACAAGAAGTCGAGCCATCAGATCTGGAAACAGAAACCTCAAAACATTTGTCAATAATTTGCCAGTGCTGTGGGCAAATCTGAGAACTTAAATCTCCAGAGCAGTTTGCACATTGCCTTTCAGCAGCACTAAACACAGGTTTACAAAAAGGCTTGGGATGTTTTACGATGTTGGGAGAACAAGTGTTATTGATAAATATTATATATATATGTTATATATAAATATAACAAGTGTTCAGAAAGGTATTGGGAAAAAAAAAAAAGAAAAAAAAAAGCCTAGAAATGGTTAACAAGGTAATGGTAAGAAGCGTTGACCTTGATTTGTTTAGCTAAGATGTAAAGATTTTTGAAGGTCAAAGGTGTTCTTATGTAGTGTTTTGGAGTCTAACTGTGTCTGACCCTCTAACATTAAGCTGCTGTGGCCTGCAGTTTTGAAGAGTGAAGCAAACCAGGGGGAAAGGGAGAAGGGGGAGAGAACAGGAAATGGAGTGAGGTGTTTCAGGAAGTTGTCAGGAGTTGACTGATTGATTCCAGATGGAAAGGGTCACCCTTCATGACCCAGGAAATACTCACTGGGGGAAAGCAGTTGGCTTGTGAAAGGGAAGGGCCTGGGAGTTAGAGACCAGAGTGGAATGCGCATTCCTCTTCCCTTTATCCATAAAAAATTATTTTTTAATCTTCAGTATAAAACAATTGGGTTGCCATCTTCACCAGCCAAGAAGGAATGACCAAACCAAAGTAGAGAAGCTCAGGAGTTGTTATGTCCATAATCTTGCATATTCTTACTGCACAGCACTGATAATGAGTTGGCTTGCTGTGTCATAGTAACCATGACAAAGATGCACGCTGAATTTCAGTAGTGCCTTAAAGATTACTGCAAAGAAGGTCTAAAACTTTGAGAAGGTTCTGGTCCAGATCTGCACTTTGCTTTTGTTCTATCCCTGAGGATTGCAGTTATTTACCATAGGGCCCAGCTGATGCAACGCCAACTGGGTTTGACCCTCCTGTGATAAACAGGAGAGGTAAATAGAAATGGAGCCATTCACGGGGAGAGGTTCTTCAGCTGGAACTGAGGATGCTCAACACTCAGCTTCTAAACGCAGGACTTTTTTTTGCTATTACTCTTGAAATAGGACTCATTTTTTTTTGTGCAGCATTGACACCCAAGTGGGTTTTCAAACAGGGAGTGTGCATACTTGAGTCTGCAGATACTATAAAAAATCCCATACTGAGGGCACATGGGTGTGCATTTATCACATACGTACCTTGTGTATGTGAGGTCAGGTATGTATATATTATATAATGTAACTGTGTATATATGATATACTTCTGATTTACATTTGGTTGCAATTTAAACTCTTGTCGTAAATATTTCAGACACTGGAATAATTCAGGCCTATTCCCCTGTTGCCACAGTGTGCTCTGCGCTGGCCAGTGAGAGATTAAAATTTATTTCCATTGTTTAACGGAAAATAATGAAGTGCATCTGAGTGGGTTCAGCTATGTCATGCGGGAAGCGTTCACCCTGGATAGGAGTCTCACTCCACCCAAATGTGCAATGATGAAATCCGTTGGCACACGGAAAGCAACACATTTTGTGACAAGAATGCTTGGGAAATATAAGAGCACGGTATGACAAGAGCCTTTTGGAATGAATTAAACTTGTCTCGAGAAAGAAAGTATTCTTTAAACTTGCAGAATCCTGCCGGAGGGCAAGGTTTCTCGTGCTGTGTGATGAGTATTGCTTCATCAACAATTAGAGCCTATTCTCTTACCTGGACCACGCCAGCTGTGAATGTGTCCAGGGTCAAATCCTCAATAGCTGTGGGTTTCTATTGCTGTGTGGCAGCTGAGTGGGGCTGAGCTGATTTGCGCCAACTGATGGCCAAAACCCCAAAGTTTCAACAAGATGCATCTTTTTTCAGTTTTAAAATGCAGGATCGTTTATTTTTTTATTTTTTTTCTTTAAAGTTTGTGGTTTAAAGACAGGTTTGGGACGTTGTGTTTGAAAGGGAGAGTGAAGCAGGATTCATTAACATATTCAATTACTCTAAGAATTCCTACGCCTTCAGAGCCCAGCAGTGAAGCCATGGAGGCCAAGGCTTTCAAATGTGGTGCTTGACTCTGTGTGCTCAGGCTCAGGTGTTTTCTGAGAGGCACTCAGACTGTATATGTAAAAACCAGCCATCGTATTAGGTACTTTTTTCACGTCGTAGGAGTTTCTCTTTTGCTCGGTCAATGGAGACCTTTATTTCTGAAGCAGATGCAGATGCATTTGCATGTGTGTGCAGTACAGCAGATGGCTCTGAATCTGCATGTATGTATCAGAGGGCAAATTGCTGCGGTGCTCTGCAGCCTGTCCTCCTGGTTGCTGTATACAGACTTCTTTGCCATCAGCTATGCTACGGTGCATCATAGGAAACGAAATTTAGGGCCATCTGCAGTAGCTGGTTCATTATACATTAAGGACTTTATATGGCCCTTAGGATGCTGTGTTAAATGGAATTAATGCACAGAGTAAAAGCTGAGAATATTTTCTCCCATTCTTGCTAGGGAGTAAAACCTGCAGGACATGATTTCATTTTACAAACAGAATAAGATTTTAACTAAACTGAATAATTAATACATTATGAGCTGAATATCCAACTAAGCTGTTTACCTGCCTCCTTTTTCTTCCCTTTGAAAATATCTAGGTTGTGCTATCCACAACAGTGAATGTTGATGGGCACGTGCTGGCAGTGTCTGACAACATGTTTGTTCACAACAACTCCAAGCATGGACGGAGAGCAAGGAGACTCGACCCCTCTGAAGGTAGGATGCTGTATGAAGAGTGGGACAGAAATGAGTCCAAAAGCATGTTACCCATTCCTCAATTTCTGTTTATTTTCAGGAGGAAAGGAGAGCTAAGAGGGAACTACAGAACCTCAGGGGGCTTAGAGAAGGAAAAGGCAGGAAAACAGTGTCTACTGCATGCAAAATATCATTCTCTTCACGTATAAGATGCTGGCTTCCCTCCTCCCCCTCCCAATTCATTTACTAGTTTGTTCTGAAGAGATGAAAAACGCAGAAACACTGAGTATTATCTAAAATTCGGACTTCTTTTTCAGCTGGGATTGATTTGATTTCAGGCAAATTAGGCAACATGACATCTTAGTTAAACAGAACTGTTCCAGCACAAGATGTGTATGAAAAAGTGTCACTGCTTCCCTTAAACAAACTATGTGCAAAGCATAACAATGCACAGAAGGAAACTGACACTAATTGATTTTAGTTTGTTTGGCTAAGCAAGGCTCACGGCCGTCTACAGGATGGTTTTGGACTGTATTAATTACAAATACTTGGGTCTGTTACGTTTCAGAGTGGTTGGCCCCTCCTCTCCCTCTTCTCGTGCATTCATTACCAACGCGTTCTGCCTTCTCATGCAGACAGTACTCCAAATTACTAGCAAATGCTATATGTGTCTACTTTTCCCTCCCCTGCAGCTAGTGAAAGTGAGAAGAGCTAGTGATGTTAGCAGAAAAGACAAGCAGGGATATTATTTCATTATAATGTTTTGCTGCCCCACTCCTTAAATGTGCCCTATATCAACCTATAAGAAGAATTAATGAACTGGAAGAAAATGATTGAATCAGTAAAGAATTCAGAGTGGTGTTAATTCTCCCCCAGCGGGCAGTGAAATGGTAGAAGGAAAATCCCAGGATTCCTAGCCTAGGAAGCCATCCAGTTTTTCCTTGACTGATTGGATGTGATTGACTGGCTGTTCAAAGGAGTCTCATGTTTTTGGAGCCCTGCCAAAGTTCCCCTCCACCTCTGACCCTGTCAACATTGGGAATGGAGTGATGGATTGACTTTGGTTATGGCCTGGAAACCATATTGGGTTCCTGATGGGATGTATAGTCCAGAGGCCTTGAACATATGGAAGAGAGAAGAAAAAAAAACTCTATTCCACAAAACCAAGAAAATTGTTAGAAATTGTCTCCTGATAAGAATTGGAGGAAGCATTTGATATTTCCGTATCTCTCTTGCCCACTGATAAACCTAATAAATCTTGATCTACGTCTCTGCACAGGGTTTAGCTTTTGTGTGATCATATGCTAATGAGTGTGGGTGTTTTTTTTTTTTTTTTTTAAAAACAACCTCTGCATGATCATTTAAGCATTTCATTTTTACACCCACTACAGTTGGCCTATTAGGGCTTTAATGACACAGTGTTAAGTGCTGGTAATGAATAGGCAAGTAATTAACACTAGCAAGGCAGAAAACATGCATGTATTTGTATTTATTTATTTATTTACTCCCTTCTTTGGCTTTCTGGAATGGAAAAGCAGCCTTCACGGGTGACTGGCTGGAGGGACATGTCCTAGGCCTCTGTCAGCACTGGGGAATTCGTGGCAGTGTGAAGCTGCAGCAGTGCAGAAAGTCCCAGGAGCAGACAGGTGAAGCTACGGTTTGCCCCATTATGACTTAGGACTGCTTCACGTGCACAGAGGTCGCTTGCACTTATCTTCTGCAAGGGTTTACACACAGCGTGTTAAATCCCTTATCTGACACTCTGCTCTCCTTTTGGTTTTGTTCAGCCACACCTTGCATCAAAGCAATCAGCCCAAGCGAAGGGTGGACAACAGGAGGAGCAATGGTGATCATTATTGGAGACAACTTCTTTGATGGGCTTCAAGTAGTGTTTGGAACCATGCTTGTGTGGAGTGAGGTAGGTAGGAGCACCTCCCAAGCTGAAGGAACACTGCTGTTCTTTGGAAAGTAGGGAGGGAGCAGCATTATTTCCCATTCCAGTAATGCTACAAAAATGGTGGTGCGTAAGATGGGCCATGTAAAACTCCAGGAAGGTGATTCATAGAAATCTACTCTGGGGAACTACTTGCTCTGTGATACTACTGAGGCTAACTGCTCAGTAATACCCAGAGTAGGACTGAATAACTCTTGGGGTCTGGAGACAGGTAAATATATAGAAGGAGAGAAAGGAGGAGTGAACATAGGAACAGTTTGTAAAGGAGAAAGAATTTCCTCTGGGTCCAGAAATAATGGGTATAAGTAACACTATTTTTCCTTGATGACAATTTATCCTAAAATGCTCTTTCCTCTCCTGGAGGTAAGAAATGACACGAGATATATCAGTTGCCTAATCCGTAGCATCTGCTACACAGCATTAAGCAGTGCACTTACTCATAAAGCACATTTGGAGGGTGCAGGTAAGCAGGGGGAATAACACAGCCGTGTAATTGTGTCTCTCCTTTTGTCATTTCCCAGCTTATCACGCCTCATGCCATTCGAGTTCAGACGCCTCCACGTCACATTCCCGGAGTGGTTGAAGTGACATTATCATACAAATCCAAACAGTTTTGCAAAGGCGCCCCAGGCAGGTTTATTTACACAGGTAGGTGCTTCTGATTTGCGCTGGAGGAGCTCAAGCTCTGAGCCTCTTTGTTTTGGTAAGCACTACCGACAACTCTGTGCTTTGCTTGTTTGTTTGTTTGTTCTGCCTCTTGCTGTTTGAAGGCCACTCTGCCAGTTGTGACATTTGGACAGGGCAGCTTCATTGCTGTGCAGAGGTGTTAAGCAACAGTTAGTGCACGTTAATAGTTTTTCTAGAATAGAGCTCATGCTGTTATGTTATGGGTCTGCCCGTACGTATATTGGATGTACAGTAACACGATAGCATTGCTCCTTATATCAGAAGATGTTTTATTTATAGCAGTATTTATTTTACATTTCTTCCTCACTGGGGTAACCTTTCATTTTCAAGGTAATCCCAGAGGACAAGGAGCGTCTTCTATTGAGAGAAGCCAATGAGCTGAGTAGGAAATAAGTACAATTGTTTGTTTTTTTCTATTCTTAAATGGATTATCAACTTATTTAGTGCCCTACATTCACCTCAGCCAGCAGGAGAACACTGATGTTATGGAGAGAACAGTCCGTGGATTGGACAGGGAAAATCAGATGGGAGCAGATGAGCAGCTCGTTGAACATCAGGCCAGCAATGGCGTGCAATGTGTATGCTCAACTTTCTGTACCCTATTAGCCTTGTCTGGAGAATGATCATATAAAGTGTTTAAAGGGTGGGTTTGTATTTAAAGAGATGGACTTGCTCCCACTGGATCACATTCAGGTTTCTCAAAATGCAAGGAATTATTGCTTTTTAAAGGCTCTTCTTACCAACAACCATCATTAACTAGTCTTTGAGTATTATGTTGGTTGGATTTTAAGCAATCAATTGAAAGTAATGATGAAGGTCCAATAAATTTTTATTAAAAATTTCAAGGGAAAACCTTAGCCATATGTTGGGTGAACTAGTTAGAATTTTCCTAAAACTGGAAAAATTTGAATGGAAATCAGAGATTTTAGGAAGAACCAATGCTTTATGAGACTCCTGTTCCTGTCATATGTTATTTTGTATCTTCTTTATTAGTACAAATGCTAAATTACTGTTAGCTGTATATGTGGGAAGTTTTTTATTCATGACTGTCACACTAAGAAACTCGCAGCAAGAATGAAGTCTTAAATGACATGTGGTGCTCTGAAGAAATATGAGCTTAACTGACATAGGGTTATTTTTGTTATGACCGTGATCTGATCCATGGTTGGTTGAAGGCATTAGAATTATATCCATTGACTGAGTGAAGATGAGGACTTTCTTTTGATCTTGCACCAAAACAATCCTGAAGCAGAATAGATTCGTTCTGGAATTAGGCTTGGACTTGTGAGATCAGGATCTGACCAAAAGCTTTAGAAATGCATCTTCTTCTAATGCATTTTCTGACTGATAATTGGCCAAAGCTACCAAAGGTTGTTGGTTTATGTGCAGTGAAGGGCTCTTAGGGGCAGCATCAGGTGTGATGCTTTTACCTTCAGAGAGTGTGAATTATTTAGTTATTATTGCAGATAGAAAATGTCAGGTTTTCCTATACTTTTTTTTGTTTGTTTAGGCCTGGGTTTGCAGTTCTTCAACACAAAGCGAGGGCCTTTCTCTGAGTGCTGTTGATACCAGTACTGAAAGAGCTTTAGGAGCGGAGTGATGCAGAGATGTGTAAAATAGAAATATGCATCTGTCTATGAAAATACATGTATTTCTTATTGTGAAGCTGTCTTGATTGCAAGACTTATCTGTACCAGCGAGGGGGACTGGAGTCAGACTGTAGTGCAGTTCTCTGACATATTAATTAGTGTGCTTCCATTAAGAGGGACATGAAGATGTATGTAGGAGCTGGCGGAAGAGAGGAAAGTTAAATCTACTATCCCTGTGTTACTGCTGTTGCTGGCATAGGGATATCTGTTAGCATTCTCTGAGGAGTGAGTGGGTGCTCACTGCCATATGTTACAAAACAGCACTTCATGAAAGATGCCGAGCAAGGGTAGAATAGACAACGTTTCAATCTGTCTGTATGGGAACCTGCAGCTCTCCCACCATGGCAGGCAAAATGATAAACACAGCTATTAGGTAGAGGCTCACCTGTGTAATCAATTCCCCCAGGTCGTTGCTGCTAATAGCAATAAAAACAACTTCTTAGCTATGAAAATAACATGGTGGCTTTTTATTTATTTTTTTCTCTCCTCAATTGTGATATCAGAAAACTGCTGTGAACAGACACCAGTCCTTACCCCAGGCAAGCTGTGTTCATGCAGTCAAGGTCCTTCCACTTGTGAGTCCTTTTAGGACCCTCCCAAAACTTTTGAACCATCAGTTTCTGTCAAAAAAGTGGAGGCATCAAAGATGCACAGCTCTAGCATGCTTTATAGAAATGGGAATTCATAGGAGAGATCTGAATCCTCCACTGAAGGAAAGGCTGCAGAGCTCCGATCACATTGTAAGACAAGAGAGAAGCTACCAACCCCAGGAAACCAGGTTATCTAAATGGCAGAGAACGTGTGTGTCCATAGCACTTCGTCAAATATACTCAGTAGCACCACAGAAGTGCAGGTCTGTGCTGGGAAGAGTAGAGCAGACAAACGTATTAAGTATTGAATAGGAAAGTTCAATACATTTTCTATTATTGAGGAGGTAGTCCAGTGCATCACAATGAAAATCTATTTTCTTGTGAGAATTGATCTTATTATTTTCATGTTACTCTTAGTGCTTTACATTGTGATGCAGCTGTCACACAGCTTCTATCTGACAAACCATCAGAGAATGGGGCAGCTTGGGGATGCAAATGAGACCACTTCTCTCTTGAACTGTGGCTGTCTCTATAAACAGGAATTTCTCCTCTAAATATATCCCCTTTGCATCCAACCTGTGCTTGGCAAACACTGAAGAAATGTGGAGACGTTAATATCTAGCCCAGGAGACTGAGGAGTGTGAAATTCTGCAAAGTGAAAGCATGGGAAGATGTACTTCTGTCAGAATTAATAACAGCAGCACCAACGAGCAGCTCCGCTACCAGCAGGTTCATGTCATATTAAGTCCTTAATAATTATTAAGTGCTGAGATAACCTCAGATGGAAAGCGCGAAGGGTCAAGTCATTTAAAACTACTGAGCAGCTGGCTATAGGCACATCACAGGTATAGCAATGATAATTACTCATAGAAAACCAGACCTTGAAAGGTTCATCAGGGCCTCGCAGGTCAGACATGTGCTTCCTTTCTGTACATGAGGAACTGCCATGGGAAGAAGAAGAAGGATTAAGCACTGCCTGTGGTTGTGCAGGAAAGCTGAAGACAGGGGAATGGATCTCCCAGGTCCTAGGCAGATCTTTTTGTCACCAGGCCACCAATACTTTCCTAAAACGTGGAAGCAGAAAAGCAGTGATCTTAGTATTGTGAAGTGTGTTTCTGTTTGTGCCCTCAATATTTAATATACCATCAAATATTAATGTTTGACCTGATTATACTTGGTCTTTTTTTTTTTTTAATAGTAACAATACAGGTTGTTTGAAGAAGAAAATGATAAAGTGTTAAAAAGATGAGTATAAAAATCAGATATAAATTTCAAGGGTAAATCTAAATGCCACAGTAGAGCTGTTAAGGGAGCTCATATGCATCCTGTAATGTGTATTTATTATGGGCTCCTAGCAAAGTGTGCTGTGCTGGCATTGCTGTATTTATGGTTCTGTCAGCATTTCCACTCTTAAGTGCTATCATTCAGGGTGCTGCATCTCACCCATCAAACTCCTCTCATCACCAAAATGTTATGTGTGGACTTTTCCCTACAGATGCCAGATGGAAAACCCTTCTAAGGGTGAAGCCAGTAAGATTCTGTGGGTGTCCAACAATGTCCTGGAGTATGGCAAAAATCTAGTGGAATGGCTTGTTACTGGCAGTGGCAGCTGCTGAACCAACTGACATCAGTAGTTAGTATAATAAGGGTGATAAGTCTGTTTTTAAATCACCATAATTAAATATTTATCCTCCATATAAACCTTAAACTGGTGTGAATACAGGTTACACGCACACCTCCGTGTTCTGTATTACTTCTCTATCATCAGTTGTTCTTAAAACAGGACATTTGTTCCCTGCTGCTAATCCAGCAGTAGCCTCATATTCTGCTGTAATACTACACAGATTCACATTCTCTGCTCCTTTAAGTAGCGCTATTATAACTCCATTGACTTTAATAACACTTACCTCAGTTTACGCCAGCTGCAGATATGTCTCGTAGGCTTTCATATCTTAAGTTTGATCACAGCTCTGCATTTACTTTGTCGTACAGTTTCTAACCTGGAAATGCGTATTTCAGGGAGATTTTGAACATAATTCTCCTTGCTGAGCAAAAATCCTCCTGGAGTTAACTTGTCAGAGCAATGCAATATAAACTAATCTGTAGGATATGTTGGTCTCCCAGGCTGTGGTGTTTCACTTTCTGTGCCAGGTACCAAGGATGGGAGGTACTGTTTTACTAAAGCTTGTAAGTAGATTTGAGAAGCTCTTGTTATCTGCTTGTGGAAAGCAAGGCTTACAAGGATACAGTGAGTTCTAGAAATTGGAAGAGTGAGTTCACTTGGCCCGAACACAACTGATGTGATCTGTAAGCATTTGCACAGAGCAGCTCCTGGGTTCCTTCAGCCTGTTGAAGACATTGCTGTGTTGGGAGTGTGGTGTTTGAGAAAGCTGTTACTGAAACAGCAAATATAGCACAATGTGTACTTCTGGTAGCATCCTTCCAACTCTAGGTCTCTAGGTCCTAATGTACTCCTCCGAGTAGACTCACCAGATGCACATACTTCCCAATGCACAGAATTGCTGTTGACTGTAAGCAAAGATCTTCTGTAGTCAGCAATGTGAAGATAAATATTTTATTCTGTAGGGTGAATACTAAGCATCTCTTTACTGTTGATTTGAGTGATGGTAGTCCTCAGTGCAAAGCTGGAGTCCAGGACTTTAAGACTATGGGTGCTTTGTTTTCTGTATGTTAAGCTCTTGAAGGTTAGGTGTCATGCTCTAAATATTAAATATGCTCCCTTGCTCAGTTTTCTATGCTCCAGATACGTCTAGAAGTATGCATACCTTGTTTCTCCTCATTTATGCTTTGCAAACAGTGGGCTTGTTGGCATTTGCTCTGTGTCATAGAGTAAAGCATAGGCGAGCTGCAGAACTTTGCCAAGGGCTTTGACTGAGGCCCTTTTTTGTCTGGCAGAGAGGGAGAACACGCATCTCCCAGGGCATCACTGTGATATCAGAGCGAGCTGTCACTCATGGTAAATTGTGCAGATCTTCAAAACATCCTCCTCCTTCACCAGTCTTATGTGCTTTGATGTGTGGTGAAATAATTAATACTTTAAATGTCAGCACTGTTATCATTGGGTATCTGAGTTAGTCCCCGTTGAGATGAATGGGACTGAGCTGTTGTTTCAGGTTGTGCAAATGCAGACAGGTGTCATGGCATCATATTCCAGTGGGCCATAGTAACTGGAGACTTGTATTTAAAATGGAAGCATGGTTTATCTAGGATAAGTAATGATATAAAAGAGGCAGCATTATGCTGTACTCTGTTTGGGTCTTGTCATAAATTGCCAGGCAGACTGTGGGGCATTCAGACCTCTCCCTGCTGCTGACTGTGACAATTCTATAACATAATTCTAACAACTGTGCTAGAGTGCAGTTTATAAACTGACCAACAATGTGTTTATTTTCTAGATGAGTGCTCTTTTGTGCACATGCTATCTCATGTCATGAACAATTTTTTAAGTTACTTTCTGGGAAATTCAAGAGACCCTTAGTGCCTGAAACATTGGATCTGTGAGCGGTCAAAGAGATTTTGCTATGCCTCAGTCAGTTTTCTGGAAGTCTTCACTTTGGATACCTATCTCTTTCTGGTCTCTACCAGGAACCAAAAAGCATTTGGATATAATTTTGACATACAGTCTATGTAACACATAGATAAATCACTGCTGATCCAATAGTTCTTTTCTCAGTGGAGGTGGTATTGTGGTGAAGCTGTTTAAACTTGCTGATGGAGTCTACATCTCACCTCTCCTGTTGCAGCTTCAGTTGAAAAGCTACCATCTATTTCCAAAAATATCACATGTTTCTTTGCAGGATTTCATAACAGAGATAGTTTTGTTTCATTAATGAGTAAAATAACAGTAATCTTTTTTACTACAGATCATACAGAAAACCTTTTGTGACAAGAGGCATAATATCTGCGTGAACTGTAAATGGTTGAGTTCTTAGACAGTTCAACATTGTTGAGAATTTATTTGTTGCTATTTATTTGTCTGAATAGAATTTAAAAAAAATCCATGTCAGTACTTTGGAAAAATGTTTGTTGAATAACAGCCTATTTCTTTTTCCTGAATTAGAATGCTGTATATTCCCGTTAGCTAATTTTAGTTAACTATATATAGATATATGTTATATTTCTTGTATATTTTACATTGCTCTTGCTTATATCTAAAAAATGCAACATAACTCATTAGACTTGTAATCAAGAAGAGAAATGGCACACAATGATGTATAGGCTCGTGAGAGAATTGGTCTATAATTCTCAGGATTATTGGCAAAAAAAAAAACCAACAAAAACAACCCACCCCCTCAAAAAAACCTCTTCCCAAACGGGATGTAGATTCTGTGGCAGTTGAAATGTGTATTATTAAACTCCTTAAGCAAACCAGAATGGCTCCCAGTGGAGAGCAAAGACATTCTAAGTATAGCCAAGACTAAATTCTCTGGTCTGGGTTTTCTCTTCACAATTCCCACTTGATTATCTCCTGTAATATTTAAACTTCATGCCATGCCATAATTATTTAATAAAAAGTAAATATAAAATGTATCTCGGTGGGGAATATGACCTTTTACCTTCATGTTGTTATACCAAAGATAGAAACAGATAAACAGAGAATTTGGATCCGTATAATAGTCTGTCTCACTTGATAGTTTAATTCTCCCGGTGTTTGAAACGGTTATCCTGAAAGATGCTGAGAATATTTCAGAGGAGTCAGTAAATGCCACCTGCATTTCTTGGAATCAGGTATTTTTTCAGCTGTGCTGATGTCACCAGTTCTTTTAAAAAAAAAAGAAAGTTGTGGAAGAAGGAGAAATTGTACCAAAAGGTGAAAGAAGCCAGCACTGAATGAGGATATTGCTACAGGAGTTAGATGCATCACTTGTTAAATGGTTCATGGAATTCTAAGCAAGATTCTTTGCATACGATTGCATGAATGTGTCGTTTACATTACAATGCTCATTCTGAAGTATAATGAAATTCTATCTATCTATATATTTATTACTAAACACTAATAATCCTAACATATTAGAGGCAAATCCTGCCAGCGTGCAGAATTCTGAAGAGCTGATGTTGGTTTCTATATTAATTTCAAACAGATTTTAATTTTGATTAATCAGAAACTACATTATTACTGTCAAAGTAGAGACTATCAGCATGTCTGAAGTTATATGAAATTATCAACGATTCCATCAGGGCTCCACCAGCTTGTACTAAGGATCTCTTGGTTTGCCACTAGAAATTAACATCGTTACAGTGAAGTGGTTACGTATGCATAAAAGCCACATACAATTAAAGAGTTTAATGTGTCTAATGAATAGCTGCACCCTAGTTTGTGATAGCAGAATGTATGCAGGGTGGGTGATGTGTTTATGAGATGACCAAATATGGTACTGTTGATTTCTGACTGTATAATCAATACCGTATGTAAATTTTTGAGGTTTTTTTTTTTTTTTTTTTTTTTTTTCCATAACTTGCTAGATATTGTGGCAGTGGAGAAGCTGTAAAACTCATCTTTCTTTGCAAGACTTTAAGTTTGGTATTGCCTGAGACACATAATCATGTAATACATTATCTTCTGTTTTCCTTTCAGCTTTAAATGAACCTACTATAGATTACGGTTTCCAAAGACTGCAAAAAGTCATCCCAAGACATCCTGGGGACCCTGAAAGATTAGCTAAGGTAAAAACATTTTTAAGCATTCCAACCAAGCCCAGTAAGTATTTTCTTTCACTTTTAAATAACTCATAAAGATGGAAAATTGTACCTTAACTGACAATTATATCTGAACATAAGTAAAAGTTCACTAATTGGTTGTAGGTCCAAACAACAATTTGATCATGTTGGCTCTATAGCTACCTGTAAGTTTTACCTGTTAGAACTCAAGCACTGTCTATGAATTCTTTTACTACTAAAATGTGCGTTGACAGCACATATCTTCTCAATTCATATTCATATGGATATATTCACTGGAACAGGCTGCCCAGGGAGGTGGTGGAGTCTCCTTCTCTGGAGATGTTCAAGACCTGCCTGGATGCCGACCTGTGCGACCTGGTGTAGGGAACCTGCTTTGGCAGGGGGGTTGGACTCGATGATCTCTGGAGGTCCCTTCCAACCCCTACAATTCTGTGATTTTTTGATATTCTGTTTGTCTTTATCCATGCTGGCAAATCTCTGAACCTAAATATGATAAGCATAAAGGAATTGATGCAGAGGTCTAATCTGAAAGGAATCTTTCATTAAAGATCACTTGAAAGTCAGCTTTCTGCAGCCACAACCGCAGCATGTACGTGTTGAAAGCGCTGTGTCTGTAATCTTGCAGCTTGTTGATGCAGTGCCTCGCGCTACGAGAGCCGCATGAATGACTTTACTCCTCTATTTCAGTGCAGTAGAAGACTAACTGTTATTACCTATCTCTGCGTGATGATAGGCGATCAGGTTCTGCGTTCTCGCCTGATGTGCCTATGCAAAAAGATGCACTGAAATCCAGCAGGAAGCCGAGTTGCTGTTGGAAATCGGGGATGGCCGACCGCCTTCAGGACGCTGGAGAGCTCCGGGCCCGGCGCGCCGCTCAGCCGCCGCCCGCTGCCGTCCAGCGCCCGCACCGCGCCGCTTCCCCTGCACGGGACTCCTGTCCTTTCCAGCTGCTTTACGTGTCTCTCTATCTGGTCCTTCCCTAGGAAATGCTGTTGAAACGAGCTGCTGACCTAGTTGAAGCACTGTACGGAACGCCGCATAACAACCAGGTCAGAGTAACTACTCTGGGCAGGGTAGTGGGATGCCTTGAGATTTTTGTAACAAACTCCAGCACTTTTCTCCCAGCACTTTGCTGAAGTTGTGCCCTTCGTTCTGCAGGACATCATTCTGAAACGAGCTGCAGACATCGCAGAAGCTCTCTACAGCGTACCGCGGAATCCCGCGCAGATCCCTGCACTGTCCAGCTCCCCGGCGCACAGCAGCATGATGGGCATTAACTCCTACGGCAGCCAGCTGGGGGTCAGCATCTCAGAGTCAACACAGGGAAACAACCAAGGTGAGCAGTGCAAGCGGTACAGTGTTAATTCACACAGTGAGAAACTGAATCTCAGTTATTTCAACAGTAGCGTCTCAACTTGAGCCTCCTTCGATGGAGGTACTGAAGACCCATCTGGATGTCTACCTGTGTGACCTGGTGTAGTAGTTGTAGTTAAGAGTATTGGATCACACCCTTCTAATGAAGTCTTTTCAGTGGAAAAACCCTTTTGCAGCTCTAATAATAGACTGGTACTTTAATGATGATAGCTGTAGTATTCTTCAAATCTCTTTCTGGAGGAAAAGAAGGCTAAGAAAAATACCACAAGCATTTTGCAACCAAACATGAAAGACAACAAATGGCTTTTATTTACTTACATTGTTCTTTCCCCCCCTGACAGTTTAATTACACTTACTTGGCTGTTTTATTTAAGCTGGATTTAAATAAATAATTTAACTGTGAGCCAGGGTTTGTTTTTTGTTTTTTTTTTTTTTTAATTAAAGAGAAAGTTTTAAACTAAATTCCTTGGCATTCCATGAAATATGTTTTATTTGTAGGTTACATTCGTAACACAAGCAGCATCTCACCCCGCGGTTACTCATCCAGTTCCACACCTCAACAGTCCAATTACAGCACTTCCAGCAACAGCATGAATGGCTACAGCAACGTCCCCATGTCAAACCTGGGTGTTCCAGGCTCCCCCGGTTTCATTAACGGCTCTCCAACAGGATCCCCTTATGGAAGTAAGTGCTTTGCTTCTTCTAGGTTTGTGCCTGGCCCTGCTTAATTTCATTTACTGCATCAAGTAACAGAGCAACATCTTTCAAGAAAAGTTTTTGAGATTCAGTGAAAATTCTGTAAGAGGCTTAGAATTTGTGTTCTAGTGTACCTACAGACGTTCCCCTCTTTCACGAATAACAGAGGAATACTGAACCCTGCCTGTGAATTGAATATCCTTAGTAAAAGACATTCTGAAATGACTTTTGTACTACATTAGCAATAACAGAGCTGAACTCTGGATTATTTTTACTTCGATGAAGTAAGTATTATTGCACTTCCTGTTACAAGGGTGACCACAGGCAAGTCACTCTTCCTTCCATGACTTGATTTCCCTCTGTAGGACTTCATTAAGGAAAGGACCAAGTCTGCAGCATATTGTTGTTATTCTTTCTAACTAATACTTAAAGGAGATGGGGTTGGACTCGATGATCTCTGGAGGTCCCTTCCAACCCCTACAATTCTGTGATTCTGTGATTCTACAATTCTGTGAGATTTGGGGATTCATTTGAAAACACAAGAAATATTGATTAATTAGATTAATTAGACATATTTTCTTTGACCTAGCTGTTCAGTCTAACTGACTACCCTTCTACTTTAGACTTACCTCAGCCAAGCCAACAGGACAGACATATAAAGCAACACCAAACATGTCTTACTGCATCTCTGATGAGGAATAACTTTTTCTTCTCTTGCAGTAATGTCTTCAAGTCCAACAGTTGGCTCCTCCAGCACTTCTTCCATCCTTCCGTTCTCCTCTTCCGTCTTTCCTGCTGTCAAACAGAAGAGTGCCTTTGCTCCCGTCATCAGACCCCAAGGGTCTCCTTCTCCTGCCTGCTCCAGTGGCAATGGAAATGGGTTTAGAGGTAAGAAATGCACAATTCACATTCAGCTGGCATATACCAAGCACACTGTGTTCACCTGTAGCCAATACAATAACCACCTGAAAGACCACTACACCATTAGAGGACTCTATAGTGAAAGTCTGACCCAACTCAGCTGGATTAAAGCATTGCTCCATGTTTTGTCTTTTTCACGTTAAAGCAATGAGGGACAGATACTCATTTATACCGACAAGGATTTCACCCATGCTTCTTTTAAATACCAGCTCTTTTGCGAGGAATGGCTTCTCCTTAAGCTGCAGGGACTTGTAAAACAAATGTCTGCCTTGCAGAGTTAATAGACAGCTCTGCACACAATGGCCAATGTCTTGAAACCTGCTGCAAGGTTTAGGCTCATGCAGGGAATTAAGCCCTATAGTACATTTACAGCCTTTTTAAAGGTGATCTGCAAAACAAATGTGAGTATTAAGATAAGAATGGAAACCTGTATTAAATTCTTTGCTTTAACAGGCTGTGGGAGGGGAGGGGGGGTTGTGCAGCACATAAATACACTCCAAGTCTCCATAAAAGAAAGCTTTTATAGGGCCTTAGAAGTCATCTGGCTCCTTCAGACTTCACTAGAGATATCATAGAAAAAAAACAAATCTGGGAACTCAGCCATGCCAAGAGCCAGTGGTAATTCTAAAAATGAGTCCTACAAACCGCACCTGTTGATTTGGGTGCATTATAAATCCTTAGCCAGGCCACAGGGACCTACATAAGCTGTGATTATTTTATATAATAAGGAAATTTTAGGTGTGTTGAACAAAAATAATTACATTTTTAAAAGCTAGCATGCAGAATTCTGCTATATATGTGAAACAGCTTCTTCCCCTGCTGCAATTACCTGAAACTTCGTGCCCCTTTAAGATCATCTCCTCCCCATTAAAGAAACACATTGCCCCATCCATGTAAATGCACATGTTGACAGGGAACACAATTTCTTTCCTACTCTGTTTAAAGGAGAAGGGCAGGAGTATTTGAAGCAATTTTTGTGCACAGATTTGTACATAAAGAAAGCTTTGTTGACCCAACAGCTGGGGCTATTTATCTAAACTGTTTACAGGCAAATTTATCTTTGTGTCGGGTATGATCATGGACTCTGAAGAGTTATCATCACTACCTGGTCTGCAGTTACCTTTGTTTTTTTTTTTGAGTTCTATCAGCTAATGTTGGACCATAGTGATTTCACTGTATTTTTATATGTATAAAAGCAAACAAAACCCATGGTGAGATTTTAGCTGTTTTGAGAAACTGTTCCAAGGCCACGTGATTGTAAACAGGTTTGAACATCGAACTAGGAAGGCCTATCAAGCTCAGGAGTAGTTTGGTTCTATAGCTTGAAGCAGTTGGACGTAATCTAAAGAGAAATCACTCAACAGCAGCTTTGTGTTCAGAGTAGATTTAAATTGGATTTAAATTCAAACTTGTGTACCCACCAGGCTAGAAGGTTTATTTTAACAAGTTACCAAAGGCAGAGCTAACTGCAGATCAGTTCAGGGAAAAATCATTGTCAAGACACTTCCTGGGAGAAAGGAAAAGATTGGGTAACAAAAACCACACCGACTAGTTATGAACTTTAGTTAACACTGTCCCTTGACTTACTGTGTCCATCCCATCTGCTTCAGATGCAGCTTAGCAAGAGTTTTTTTAAATTTCTCTTTAATCCCTTTTGTAAACAAGTGAAGTAACAGAGTTCATTTTGTGCTATTAATGGCATTTAGTGTTTACGATGTGTTTTATTCAATCTATTAATTGGAAATAAGAGATTCTAGTAATGGAACTTCAATATAACAGAAAATCTTAGAGCTAAAAACCCAGCACTCACATCTTTGCATTTTTCACCGATAGAAGTCCACTGTGTCTCCTTCACTGTGGGAAATCTTGTACTTCAGCACTGCAATACATAACAGCAGTAATAAAGCCACAAGTGACTTCAGCAGATACAGTACCTGCACAGTGAGACTTGTCAGTCAGACTGCAGCAGCAAACCACAGCTGTGACTCGCAGCAAAGACAGCAGCTGATTCACAGACCACTCTGCCCCAGGTTCGCTATGTCAGGTTTTCGTAGCTATTTAACTATTTCAGCCAGAGATGGAAAGTTTTCTTTCCAACTGAACTGCTTAAATTGATGCTGAGGAGTGCATGATTTGGAGAGGGTCCAGCTACACACAGCCTGATATCCAAATTAATATTCCCACAGTGTTGACAGACAGATGTGGCCAGAAAGTCAACAGGAGGGTCCCAAACAGGCCTCCTGAATAGACTTACTGTGCTGCAGTAATGGGACACTGTTAATCTCCTTTTGCTGTGCCATTGCCATGTAATATATAAGCTAAGAACAGGCATGCTGTTAATATATATATATATATATATATATATATATATATATATAAATTTTATTTTAACATGGGCATCAGCAAAAGCACAGAACAAGCTGTAAGTATATTCAGGCTCCAACTGAAAGCACATCATGCAGGGTTTTGACATCACCTCCCAGTTTCCCTACCCATAATACAGCAAAAGCATCTTTCCAGCTGGGATTTTTTTAAGCTCTGTTGTAACATCTCCAGTGTTGTACTTTGCCTGCATCTATTGTTGAAAGGCAAAAAGTCTCCTAGTGATACAGCCTCCATCCTACTTATTGCATCCTGTTGCAGTGATAGCATCAAAAATGCTACCTGGCCCCCAGGGCCACTCTGCTTACAAGCAGCAACAGAAGTCTTGAATGGAGCTTCTGTGTACGTTAACTACAGCAGTGTTTAAGCCTGGATAAAAACTAGTCTAAACAGGAGCCTTATGAGCTTAATCCTCAGATTAGCACTCTCATTATTCCTGGCCATTTAAGAGATGCAAAGATGTTTTTTTGAGGGACAATCTTGTGCTGGAAATAACAGGACAGCTTGAGGAAAACACACTGTGAATCAAAACTATGAGCTGAGCATGAAATGTGCCTATCTGCTGGCTTTCAGCTTGGGGCTGCACAACTCAGCCAAGACCTGTGGAATGCCCTCTAATAACCCCATCCTGTGCCACGTGTTCTTGCTTACCTCTTTCACCTGCCATCTGCTATACATTCCTTCACTGTTACAGGACACGATAGGTAGAGAACAAGCAGCAATCCATACTGGATGCCACTCAGTTCTATATGTTACCCAAATTGAGAGCAGGTGATCCTGATCAGAACAATTGTATTCTCCATTCACGTCAGATGTCAAGGGAGTTTAAAGAAGGCATTGGGAAGATATAATGTGACGTGATGCAACACGGCATGATTAGTACACAAATGCCTAATCAACTCATCTCAGATGGAGGACAGCTGATGGGGAAAAGTAAGCAAATTGGAAACTGCTGGAACAGCATGGACCGCTGACTGCCCAGATTACCTTTGGCCAGCTCAGCACATCTCAACATGAAAATGCAAGCTCAGTCACAAGGAATAGCAGGCAAGCCCCAGAAGGTCAGATGTTCCATTAACCATCAGGATCCTAGCCAACCCAAAAAGTATTGAAGTCTGATACCCATAGGAACAGTCTCAATTTAGCAAGGGGGACATCTGTACTATTTCCTAAGGAAATAGAGGTGTATTAGATAATAGAGGTGTAATAGAGGTGTACACTAGACAGTGCTTTAAGTACCTTACAGACCATAAATGATATATTCATGATGTCAATATGTAAGAAAACTATATATGTGTCATTTGATTAAATTTGATATATAAGGATGAAGTACATTTTTCTCTGCAGTTTATTGGCAGAGACGTATGGGGCACAAACTGTTTCAAAGTAAAGAAAGTCATAAAAGATATTTCAAACTTCTTGTTAGAAGTTAGCTAAACAAAAATCCTATTATTTGCTTATCCTTCACTTGATGGGATGTTAATTATAGGAGCTCATTATATGTCACAATGTATAGCTAGGATATCTGGAGGAAAACACCGAGCTGATTGCTCATTTGTAAAACAGTGCATTGTTTTACAAACAGTTCCCCAGTTATTATTAAATAAGTAATATAAGTAATTATTAAAAGTGAAACTATGCATTTTCTAGTGGCAGCCACGATGGGAAGCAAAGATAGCAATAGGGTAAAGCTTGCACCTACCAGCTGCATCTGGTACCAACAGCTTGGTGGCTTTTGCAATTAGAAACCTACGTCTTTGTGTGCAGGACACCTCATGCACAGAGGTATTTCTGACCTTGCAGGATAGCAGCATTCATTTAAGATGCTCAAAATTGCACCACTGCAGCACATTGTTCACCTCTGTGGAGAGCTGTAGAACTGTAAGATTGCAGTTCACTGGAAACTGTGGCAAAAGAGGAAAAGAAATAGTCATACAACCAAAGGAGAGAGGAAGACACAGTGGCTGAAAACGCTCAACACCCTTCTTTAGAAAGTGGGGTTTGTAAAACAAGTCATAATTTAGCCACCAAAGCACCTATGCTAGCTATAGAATGTATAAGCAGTGCAGAGCCCATCCCCAGTTCTTACTGAATGGTTGTGTGAACTGCAGAGTTCTTTGCACTGCAGAGCAAGATGGCATTTCCAGGAGCCACTCGTGTACACTAGGCTTATGATCATTATTAATTACAGCCATTAAAGGTGCCTATCACCATAGCATCTGGGTACTATCCATGTTTGATTATTTATTTATTAAAAAATTCTCCAACCTTGTGACAATTTTAATCAAGTGTTTCAGTTGATAATTGCAAGCTGTCAAGGTTAATACAATAAGGCTCATCTCTAATTCTTTTTCCATTTCCCTCCAAGAAAAAAAAAAAAAAAAACCCACCCTCTGGGATAATGACTGTGGTTTCTATATTCCCAACTCATCAGGGAGTGTCCTGCATTGAACCACCTTTATTGAAAAGTTACATCGATTCAATATATAGTAATACAGGCAAAAATAATTACAGCTTTGCTAGCAGTGTAAGACCTTAATCCAAACCTCACAAACATTCAATAAAAAGCGATACAGGCTGGGAATAGGCTT
This sequence comes from Lagopus leucura, assembly GCF_019238085.1. Lineage (NCBI taxonomy): Eukaryota > Metazoa > Chordata > Aves > Galliformes > Phasianidae > Lagopus > Lagopus leucura. The sequence goes on along the minus strand of NW_024962307.1, from coordinate 596,043 downwards.
TTGACAGTGCAGCCCCAAAGGGGAGTGGAGGTGGGGTGGAAATGGACAGATAAGGGTAGGCAGAAAGAGAGAACCACAGAGCAAAGGCATTTGTGTGAGCTGGGGAAGAACAGGTGAGAATCCCAGCCAGCAGTCCTCAGCCTCCTTTTTTGTTGCAGAAAGAGGTGAAGCTGCAACTTTCAGATGAAACACCAGGGTAGCAATAAAGCTTGTTGCCTGTCCTTATTATCTTACAGTTCCACCTCGATTTCTCCATGGGCAGATTCCATCCTAACAGCTTCCAAGGGCTTCTCGCCACTCTGGAGCATTTACAGCCTGCAATGACAAACCAAACTTTCTGAGGGGGGCGAAAGGAGAGGATAGAGAGACTTGCTCAGGGGAAAAGGTGGCAAAAGAGAGATCAGAGTCCCAGAGGTAATAACACAGTGGGTTGCAGATGGCAATTCTGTTGTTGCTGGCAGCAGTCTGAGTCCAGGACTGCTGGACCCAAGCGTCATCTCTTTAATTACGCCGTGAAAATGTGCTCCTCCCTCACTGTAAGGGGCTTTACAAAATGCTGCCTCTGCAAGCATTCCTAAAATATTTTTGAAGGCTCCTGGAAGAAACTCAGCTTTAGTCCTTGTTTTGATCTGCTGGAAATTTAACTTGATTAAAAGAACGACAATAACATTGATAAGAGTAGTATCAGAAGTGGCTCCTATGCCAGTGTGATCTCTCCCCCTTAGGAATAGAGTTTAAACCACACTGACAGCAGACTATGGATGTCTCAAATTAAACCATGTTAGCTGTAACAGGGACTGCTGCTTCTCTGCAGAGTCATCCAAACAGAGGACTGACCAGGCACAGTCTGTGCAAGCCTTGCTTTCTTTGCTTCAGGCAAAAGACCCAGCCAGGATACTTCAGACAAACAACTTAAATTCTTTGAGCTAACTTGGATGATTTTGCCTGAAGCAGATTAGGAAGTGCTCACATAGATTGCTCTGCTGGGAAACCTGTGGATGGCGGTGAGCAGCCGAGGGAGCGCATGCCTCTTCCCCCAGCACTGCAGAATCCAGGCAAGGGCGTCAACCCAAGGCTTAAATCCAGTTTTCTAGAGGGTAGAAAGGCAGGTCAGTGGGTAACTCTTCAGTGTCCCAGCCCTCCAGGAAATTAAAGTCATTTTCCAGTTTGGGGGAGTCAGGAAGAAGAGAGGAGCAGCCCCTCACGTGACCAGAAGGCCTCTCTTCTTCAGATGCACTCTCTTCCCCCTTGACCCTCAGTAGACATGCAAATATTTACCTTCCTCATTTAGGGTTATATCAATTGCCTGTTTGAAAAAAAATCTCCATTTGAAACACACTAGCAAATGCCATTAAGAACAGCAGATACTTGACTCAAGATTGTTCAGTTTCACTTTCTTTTTCAGCTGTCAAAATTTGCAGGAAATTTTAGCCCTAGTCACATAGAAAATATGAAAATATTTGTTTTCCTATTGTATTAAATCACAGACCATGTCCACAGTTGTTTAAAATCAACAGAGCTCCAATAAAAGAGTCATGTTAGCTGAGGATCTCGCCCTGAGCATTTTTTTTTAAACACTGTGAACATAAGGGTGAAATTAATTCTCGGAGGACAGGGCTTTAAACACATGAATAATCCCACAAATTTCAATGAACGTAAATCTTCACAGGATTAGGACCTTGCACTACGCTGAGGCCCCTTTGAAAATATGACTCACTCATTTGTTATATAAATACATATAAACTTAACTTACCCCTCAAAACCTTTGGGAACAGCACCAGTTCCAGGCAGCTTCAAATGTTGCCGTTGTCAGTTATGAAGAATATAACTGCAATTAAAGGCAGTGAGAGTGACTAATAAATAATTTACATAAGCCCGGTGTTCTGGGAACGTGCCAGGTAAGACTACAGTGATTCAGACATATGGGGTAAACCAAGCGAGAAAGAGAGGCTGGTCCATTATTTCCACTGAAACTGAATTAGTAAAGCTCAGCTCTGGTCATTCTCCAATGAATCAGCACTCACAGTTCTATGGCGAGGTCCCATAAGTGGTTCCTGGGTAAATTCCCGTTTGCTTTCACATTATCCTTCCTCACTCACACCATAACCTTTTCTTGCAAGCAAATTAGCAGGTTGAGTGAGAAACAAGGACCCCGCTTGGTCCTGACAGTTCAAGAATGATTTTGAGTGCTCAACTTGAGAAAGCATAAGAAATCTGCTAGGAACTGTCCCAAAAATTTCAGTGTCCATTTGCAACAAGTCTTAGGACACGTGCACCAAAAATTATTAGGCATTTCTGAAAGTTCACGCACTAGAGCTTCAATTAATCCATTCTCTCCTTTATTGACTTAAAAGCCACGATGGGCCTGGCCCTGTGGAACCCACAATGAAGTGGCACGTTGTTCATTTTCTGTGGCTGCTGTCAGGCTTGCACCGTTGGCTCTTCTCACTAAAGCACAAATCAAGCATAAAAACATTCTGAGACATTGAAGGTCTTTTAATACCATCATTTAACCTGCAAATAGATGCACTGCTGCAATGTGTGACTGCACACAGAAGGGTGAAGGGCTCAAATAAACTTTTCTCCATAAAAATATGCCAGCATTTCATCTTTGTCAATTTTCTTTTTCAGCCATGACTGGTCTTGTCGTTCCCCCGATGTAAGGAAGAGGCAGCTTTGCTCCTCTCCCTCTTCCCTTTTTTCCTCTTTTTTTTCATTTTTCTTTTACAGCACAAAACTACTTATTGTGATGGACCACTAAAAAGAAAAAAAAAATAAATAGCACTACAAGCTCTTTTTGGGGGGAAAGCCAGGCCCAGGAAATAAAAGGAACATTTTTTATGGATTGGACGAGACAGAAGGCTGCATCTTTTACCTGTTTGATATTTCTGACACAACCACGTCAACTCCTAGAACACTGCGAATGAAGAATCAGCCAAGAGCCAGAGGACAAACAACAGTTGGCAGAATGGGATCAGAAATGCAAAGTCTTGAAAGACACGAAACCTTCCTAAGATTTGTAAAATATTAAAAGGAAAAAGAAATTGGCAAAAATGATTCAAGCTTGATATTTTGGATACAATTTGTTTTACTTTGTAGGGGAAAAAAGTTGAAGTTTCTATTTTATATGGAGCCTTTCAGATATCAATTTAGTTTATGCAGAAAAAAAAATAAAAAAAAAAAATCAACAAAACAGGGTACCAGCATGAAAGAATTTCTAGGACAAACTGACACGAGTGATGGAACTTTGGTGTATGTGTGTATTTGCTTATAGTTTAACCTCTTTAAAAATGTAAGATGTTTTACAATTATTTAAATAAATAAACTTGTAACTTATTGTATGTAGAGGTAGAAATTAAACCTTTTTTGGATTTTTTCCTCCAGTTGTACAATGAAGAAAAATGATGCAAAAATGTAGTGACAAGTTCAAGATATATTACTGCTGCGGTCGCTCCTCACTTCTTCCCTCTTAGTGAATCCATGTGCAAGGATATCATAGGATTCTTTCTGATCAATTAACAAAATTGTCAGAAACTGATAAACACGTGATGATATACAGAACACTGATTCACGTACAAATTTTCATCCTCCTCCTCTTCCCCCCCTCCTGTGTTTTGTTTCAATTAAGACATTCAGGTACTAAGATGAACTGGTAAGTTTCAATGACCCCATTGGCAAACGAGTGGCACACGTAGGGATTTGAACCATTTGGAGTCTTCACGAGGTACTGAGTTTACTTTATACACTCAGTGTATGAACTGGGGAGAGAAAGAGTTCTCTCAAACATTGTTCTTCTGTGCAGTTGGAACACTTTGCATTCAGTTATACTTCGCGTTAAGGGCGCATTTGTAAAGGGAAGATACGTTTTTGAATAACTTATGCACTTTTATCTTGAGTCATTCCCAGCGGTAAGTATTTTCCATTTATACACTAAAGTTTGTAGAAGCATCCAGTGTGATTTTTTTCTGCATTTTGGCCTAAAACTGACATTTAGTTCTCCTTTGCTTCTCCCTTCCTGAAGTTGGAAGGTGAGAATGTAAGGAAAGCAATCACAACTTATCTGATAAAGCAGAGACCACTAAAAAGAAATTGATTTTGTTGGAAAGCCATTTTTTTGAGGAAAATAAAAGTCAGCTACACTATTTACTCCCTACTAAAACACCATTCACAGCTGCATGAATAGTTGTTCCTATGATAGCATCTTTCTGTTGATAAATAAATCCTTAATATATGGTCCCTAAAACTACTTGTCCAATGCCCAGTATTTTTACCAATACATTAAATAGTATTCTTGTGATTCAACAATTTGTGGTAGATGATGTTCTCCATCTTGAGTCCATCCTGAACTGGACAGCTGGGACAGCAATGGCTGAGGCCATTTGGAGCAAATTTGGATTAGTAATAGATTAGAAGGTCTCTGTGGTTCAGAGCCAGCTGCAGCAATCAGTGCCTGAAGCTCGGTATTGTGTGGTATGATTGTCATAGGCTCCCACCTTACAGACAGGTTTTGGCACAGGACTGCATTCTGCAAACGTGTAAAATCATTCCTGTAAATAGCCTGGTGCAGGGAAGCTGACTTCTTGGGACTGCACTTCTGGTTCAAACTGCTAAAAACGGGGCCTCCTCAAAGCTTAATTTGGTGAAGCATACAGTTCACCTTCTGAGAAATGCATTTGGTTTACAGACATGTTAGCAGGATGTGTTTCTAAACCGGAATGCAGCACAGCAGGGAAGCCAGTGGACTGCAAAGACAATGAATTGAGCTATTCCTATGGTTCCTGATGGTGATCCTCCTATTGGGAAGCAGCTCTGTGCTGCTCCTGACTGCTGTGATATTTCAGGAGGGCTTCTCATGTCATATTTTAGAAAGGGAAGAGAGAGGTTACTGTCCTCTAAAACTCATGGCCCAATTTATCAGAAAAAGTAGCAATTTAAAGCAGCTTTACAAAGAAATTTGCTGGGAATAATGTGCTTTTAAGAAGCACAGATACAGTTAGTTAGAGTCTTACAGCCAGGATACTAAGAAAGTGTCTCATTCCAGAAAAGATGAAAGAAAATAACTCACCGTTTATCATGGTTGCAAGTTCATTGACACTGCAGGTTCTGTGCATGTCCTTCGTGCCATCAAGGAAGGAGAAACCACTGGAGGTCAGCAACACAACCAGCATTGAATCCAAGAACTCCTGAAATACGAAAGAATGAGTCTTACCAGACTTGTTTCCAATAGACCATCTCTGTTCCCCCCACTCTGATGTACTAAAAAATTTTCCAGCAACTCCAATGCATAGAAATACTGCATTTTTTTCCCCAGTCTCCCTTTCTCTTCAGGCTACTTTCTAATTTTATCCCAATGATACTCAAAATTCCATGCCCAGGAAACGCTCCAGATACAAACTTCTAGAACACAGCCTGAAAGGCAGCACCTTGCTTCCTTGATCCCTCATATTTTTAACAAACATGTTCCTTTCACATCTCAGTTACTTTCATTAGCTCCATTCAGTCCCACAGCTGGGGGAGCTGTGAGCCCAAAGGAAAAGAAAACCTCCCCAGGAAGGCACCTCCAGGGCTCTCTATGGGACAAGAACCAAGTCTGGCTGCCTGAGACATAATTTAACGGGGTTTGATTTGAGCCAAAAGAATGAAAGAAGTCAACATAGGAATGATTTAGAACACAAATTTCGCTCACGCATGTAAATCCTTGTATTGAAACGAGCATAGAAGTTACCAGTAGCTTTACAAAGAGAAAAGGTGTGTAAATAAATACAATCAAAAAAATCCTTGAGCGTGAATGGAGGACATTGGCAGTGGCAAAATACCCAGCAAAAAGGAAAAGGAAATGTAAAAAGAGATATATATGTAAGGATTTTTTCCAATGTAATAAGCAAATCTGTCCTCTTTTAGTTATTGCTGTTTAATATTCCCATATGACTTTCCTTTTTGCCACTAGAAAGATGAAAGTGTCGCGATAGGTAATTACAGATCCTATCATAACTTTGAAAGAGTACATTTTATTTCATTATTTATCTTGGTATAGCATCTTACTCTCCCTATTTCTTTGCACACTTCCAATATGCATGGTTTTTTAAAGACCATTTTCTCCCTTCTGTAAATTAAGGCCTCATTTCTCCCTACTGTATAGTTTTGGGGTTTGTTTGGGGTTGGCTGGTTGATTTTTTTGGTTTGGTTTTGTTTGGTTTTTTTTGCTTTGTCAGTTACACTCAGTATGAAGTTGCTATGCACAGAGCTTTTGTAAAGATAGCATTTTTTTGTTTTGTTTACTGTTTTTAATGGTCCTACTTATGGAAGAATATCTTGTTTGTAAAATGAATATGTCTACTTCCGTTTTAAACTTTAAATTATCCTAACAAAAAAAATAAAATTTTTGTACTGTAAACAAGGGGGGGGAATTATCTTAATTTCAGAGTATCTGGTCTGCTTTATTCTTCACCTTTTGTCATCCTCGTGAGTCACTCAAGGCTCTGTTATGGCAATAACTCTTTAAAAAAATAAGGATTCTGTGCTGCGCAGCAGTTTTTCAGATCAAGCCTTCATGCTGGTCTGTAGGATGCCCATCCACAACTGGGAGAGACAGCTCTAGGTTACAGTATTCAAAGAATAAGGCAGTGATGGTTTCATTTGACCTCTCCCTTTTCCACACCTGGCTGCTGAATCCCAGCTGAAGCACAGGTGAAGCAGGGATTTTGTGTTCCCTTTCTATGAACACTGGTCAGAAAGGAAAACTGGCTTTATTTTATCAGGGAAAGAAAAAAAAGCCAAAAAACTGGACTGCTGAGAAGTACCTTGGGAAATGATAGCCAACTGCCAAAGCCAGGAATATTTAGTTTTCTTCTGTGAAATCACAGGAAAGCGTGAAGATTTGGTTTAATGACAAAAGCCCCTTTTACTGACCTTTTTTTGCCTAACAAGTGACAGAATACGTGTCAGTGTTTAAACTACTGCAGATGCCCACGAAAGGAACTGAAATTGTAAGGCACTATCGACTAAATGCAGAGAAGAAAACAGGTTTTTTTTTGGTCATCTGCTTCAATTAGTCACAGGGGGATAAATGCAATTAGTAGATGACCTTCTTCCCAGCAGTGATGCCAAAGTTGCCCACTGCTGTACTGCAACACCCTTCAACAGAGCCCATTCTACTTCAGACCTGATTCAGCTTTTTTTCCTCCCTGTGAACTCCCAGCAGTGCAGATTGCAGCCACGAAACAAACAGCTCCTTTGAAAGAGCCTTGGTCTGTACCAACGACCTACTTTTGTATTCAGGCAAGGAAGTTTATTATGCAGATGAAAGCCTGGAGATCTCCTGTGCTCTGCCGATCTGTTACCTCCTGATGCTGTACAATACAGCGTATTGCATTGTCCTGCCTGGGATGGGTTATTGCTGCCACCTTTGGAGCTGCCCTGTGTTCTGAGCAGATTCCCCGTGAGCAGTTTCCTAATAAAACACCGCATGAGGGAAGGAGATGCATGAAGAACCCCAGCAAAAGAGTGTCAGTAAAGATATTAGCTGCTAAACTCAAAATGCATATGCACAGCATCCCCCAACCCCAAGTGACTTAGATGGCATCATCAAAGAATATTTGTACTTAAAGAGAATCCCTGCTAAAAACAAACAAACCCAATGTCAAGGATCATCATGATGAACGTATGTAAATACCAATATCTTGCCTGATTTGTTCATCTTTCCTTTGTGAGATTGCTCTGGAAAGTATTCAATGATGTTTGCCACATTAAAAAAGCCATTAAGAAAGGCAAATGATATGAACAGCCTTTAGTTGTACAGCATCAGGAACACCAAAGGAATTTTTCTCCTAATATTGGTGACAAACCAAAACTCTCCCATTAGCTGCCACTGAAGGCACAGCGAGATTTGCACGTGAGCAGCTGGTTGTGGGCACAGGGTGCCCTGGTTGAGAAAAGCCCTGCAGACAACCAACCCCACTCCTACCCCTGTTTTTCCTTCACAGGTCTTTTCAGGAGGGTTGTTTTGTCAGAACTTGAATTTCACTTTAATAAATGGGGAAATGAAAGCCACTCCTTCAACCACTTACTGAGGGCAGCTAGGGAATTGCCAGACCAGTTAAAATATTTATCTCAGTGACAACACACAGCTGTTGAGGTGCAAAGATCTGAAGCTTTAATCGCACCAGGTTAGTTAAGGAGGAATGTCTCATTAACTCCACTTGCAGGACTGGATTAAACAGACAGCTGGCGGCCATAGCAGAGGTGTAGACAGAGCACCGTGGCAGAGAAACACTCAGCAAGCATTGGTGTAGATGGAACCCAACACTTCCCCCTCCCAAAATGGAAGGCACCCAAACACCTTCCAACAGAGGATAGATAAGGAGATAAGGGGAATCGTATCTGCTGCCCCGCTTCCCTTGGGGTTGTGCTAAGGTACCTCTTGTTTACAACAATCACAGAAAAAGACACGGTGACAAAACACAAGCCTGGCCATTGCCAGCTCCTCCTCCCGTGATACTAGGTGGATGCAGAATGCTATTTTCTTATTTGGGGGAGTTCTACAGCATGCCTGCTTGGGGAAACTCAACCCACTTTGTTCTTGTCCATAGTCTCAAGCTCAATCCCACACAGCTATCAATACTCAGTTTTGAATAAAAGTTGGAAAGTCAGTCTGCGATGAGAAGGTGAAATCCTGACACCATTAGAATTAGTGGGAGCTTCAAAGCTACCATACTAAACCTGGATCAAAGCTTTAATGTGATGCTAGTCGGAAAGGGGGTTTTTTCTTCCCTGGAAAAACACATTTTGGTCCAATAAGAGCACATCTTTTGCTGCAGGTTAAACAGTGTCACAACATTTTCCTCCTATTGAGATGAAACAAATCTGCCCTTTCTTCAGTATTGAGGTGAGAAAAAAAAATATCCAGCAGACTTCAACTACAACGTGCTGACCACAAAACAGACCAGAGGAAGTCAGTAATTACCTTTCACACTTCAGGAAAGAGTTGTTCTTAGCCACAGCCACCATCCCACTTTTAGGTCCTGTGATAAAGGACTTCCTATGGAACAGCAGTTCATGAAGTAGGTTTCCACACACAGCACAGTGTGTAGATTGCAGCTGACTGCAAGACTTCTGTCTGTTTTGTAATTGCCAACCTGCCATAGTACTTGAGGAATAGCAAAACAAGAGAGCAGAACTGTACAAAATGACATCATTTTCTAAGATCTGATAATTATTTATAGGATCAGGAGAGCCAACATATGAAGAAATATTTCCAGCAGCAAGTAGGCTTTGGAGAATGCTTCATATCAGTGCTGAGAATGTAACTCATCCTGATGAGAAATTCAAGCACTCTACTTTGCCCATCAGGTTCAAGTGGCCACAGCAACACATCCAGCCAGACGATGCTTCTGCCAGACTCGGATGTAGGAGTTATCCCAGCACTTCACTGAGACTGTAGGAACTCAATTGAAATTTACCAGCAGGGTCCCTATGACACTGCAATTGCTGTAGTCATTTCTTTGTCTTCAAAATGCCATATAATTGCTAATGTAATTAGTGATGTATACAGAGGGGGCCCCCGCAATTACCAAGTCCTAAGATCAAGTAATTAATGTTCTGTCAACAAAACCGCAACTGTTTCATTAACAACTGTCTGGATCTGAAAACAGATCAGCTCAGAACGTTACCACTTGGCTGAATTTTGCACTAGCAGCCAATTCGTGCACCAAACACACCAGCCCAGATCAGCTCCTGACATCCACCTGCCTCTGCATCTCCTATCAGGAAGAGGAAACTTAAACAGTACTCAGAGAGGTTTCACATCTTTGTCAGCTGCTTCCTTGCTGTCAACTGATGTTTCTAGTTTAATGAATGGTCTCAGTGAAGTTAGTAAGGCCTCTGACTCTTTAATCTTTGGGCTTTGTTTCTTATCTCCAAACGTTTCTCTACCACCACCAACACTTAATGTAGAAGTAGGAGCTTGTAGTCACCTTGACTTAATATTTCATTCTCCTTTGTTTACAACATTTATATACTCTGTAGAAAGTAAATGCAGATTTACCTTGTCTTTTTCCCTATGGCTACTTTTGCTCTGACGTCCCATTCCATCAAGTGTCAACTAAAACTCTTTTGTGTCTCTTACTGATCTCTTCATTTCAATGCCTACATTAAGAGGTCATCGTCAATGCTGAAACCCAGCCATCTGAAGCCAAGGAGGAGGCCCTGGGTGACTAAGCCCTGAGCTGTGCAATCTTGAGCACCATCTACTGGTCCTTTATCTCCCAGTCAGCTGTTTAGAAAGGGATTCAAGGTCTTCCCAGAACAAAACACAGGCTCAATGTGCCAAGATGCTCTTCAAACTTCAAGTACAGGAATGGTCCCTGCAGCCTTAATACCCCATTTGTTAAGGAAGGGGCTTTAGCACCATGACAACTGGGGGCTGACAGCAGTCAAGGTTCTTCCCAGCCTCTCCAAGGATGAGGTTTCCATTGCTGTAGTATCTGGGGGTGGCTGGGAAAGCAGACCTGCACTCTCAGTAGTTGCAGATGGTGAACAGAGCTCAGTGCTAAACAATAGCTGTGGTGGTAGAATGGAATTAAGCAGCAGAAGCAAGAGGGATCAGTGAGGATTTCCGGAGAGATTTGAAACACAAACAAGCATGAGGAACTCTAAAAGTACACAATCTTTCCTCCCGCTCTGCGCGTGTCATTTTATTACAGAGTAATTAAAGAACGCTTTAAAATTGTGATTAATAGGCTTTTTAGCTTCAGAGAAATCAAATCTTTGATGTCAGTTGCTTAAACATTCAGTTTACCATTGAGGAATGCAAATAAATAAAGAACGGCAACTGTAGTTTTTCCTCCTTTCATTTTATTCAGAGAGGAAAGTTTTGGAAATTTTTCTCAACTTTTTCTTTTACAAAGGAATAAAATTAAGGTGGCAGCTCTCAGGGTTTGATCTGAATATACCAAACCTTCAATACACTTACAAGTTTATTATTTTTTATTTTTTAAGCACTATGGGCAGCAATTTTCCTTACAATTCTGTTGTAGCCTTCTTTTGAATCCTGCCTGACGAACTCTTTTCCTCCCAGATATTTGTACCCTGTCACACCTACGTGCAGATTAAAAATTACAGTTGCTTTTCATTCAGTTGCTCTTGGAAGAAACGCCACGTTTAATACTCTACAGTAGCACAAACCTCTTGGGCATAAAACATCGTTCAGGTAGACATCTGGTGAAATGCATCACATCAAATTAGTATCAAGGGTATTGAGATTCTAAGACGACTGGCAGACAATTCCCTTTCTAATGTACTGCTTTTTAGATTGTTGAAGAAACTTGATCCCAAATCTCCTGTGAAATGAGTGATACTAAACATGCCTGCTCAAATACTGAAAGTGAAGATCAAAGACGCAGTGTCCAAATTGGCTTTGCAAACAAAGCAAGCCCAGAGATCCCCAAGAGAACATGGTGCTAATTTTATCAGATCTCCTTGACTTCTTCCTCCTAACAGTTTGTCATTTAAGAAAAATAACAGCAAGGAGAATGCAGAAGCCTTGTTTTAAGACCAACAAATTCATTCCCTTTTAAATATATGCTCTGCAACTCACCTAATAGTCTTAATCTAGCTTAAACGAAAAATGAGCACATTTCATCCTCCGAAAGCTACCTACATTTCAGTCCCCCAACCACACATATACAAACACACACAGCCATGAATATTTCAATACAACTCAGCCTTCAGATCAATACAGGCAACTCTCAAGTTCCATTGATTTTTCAGAGGTTTGGCTCACAAGGGTGATAAAATATTTCTCATGTTATGAAACCCGAGTTAAGGAGCTTTTGCTGACACTTCAGCATTTACCAGACACATCTCTCTCTCTCTCTGTCTCGATTTATGACTAAGCAATAAGTCTTGGTAAGGTGGGCAGTATCATCCCATAGGGCCCACTTAAGGTCAAGAAGAGAAGTCGGGATAATAGGACAGCCCTTAAGGTCCCTAAACTTCTGTTTTCTGAGGCAATCACTTATTCTTTTCCACATGCCCTCAAAGTCCTCATTCCAACATTCATTAGGCAGCGAGTGAAATTCCCTTTCAGTGTACCTCTGTAAGCTGTCAGAAAGAAAGGGACACCAAAGCAGACACCAAATAAAGCAACTCCCTGCTGAGGCAAGGAAGTTAATCCCCTCCATATGGAAAGGAAATATACTTAATTATGTATTTATGCATGTCATTGCAGGCTTATATCTCGTTTCACTTTCATCCACAATGATCCAAACCAATTTAAATATAATGAGTAAACATTTTTGCTTTTACAATATCATCAGCAAATGCTTTCTCAACATCACCTGACCATTTCCTTGCAGGACGTGGCAATTCTGTGCAGCAGTCATTATTTGCACAGCACCTAGGGAAGCCAGCCACAGACCACAACTCCATTGTGTTTATAATCACTAAAAGCAGAAGGCAATCATCGGCCCGAAAGAACCTGCCATCAAATTGAGAAAGTACTTTCAGTCTAAAGATGGATCCTGTGGATTCTGGATCCAATATTCCAATTATTCCATCCCCAAATGGGTAACTCTGCACAACAAAGAATTACATTTTTGACCTGATGGATAGCACACAGGCTGACATACTGCAGGCAAGGACCAAAGCTCTGTGCTGAACCCACCAAGAGACCTGTTGCACATGGCTAATAATGCCATATGTACCTCAGTTTCTCTTTCTCCTCTTACAGCTGTTCTATCTGCTTATATTACAGATTCTTTGGTGCAAGGGTTGGCTCTATCACGTCCAGGTAAAGGTCTGATCTCAAGGAGAATAGGATAAACACAAGCAACAAGCCTTACTATTCTTACATTAGAATCTATCCAGGCAACAATAATAAACACATATCAAGTGTTAGAACTCAAAACAAAAGCAGCACCCATTGTTGGAGGTATTTAGGGAATGAAATTTAGGCTGAATGAAATCAGAATCAGAAATCAGTTTGCTGCACACAAGCAGAAATGAGGGCCAAGACTTCATTCTGTTCCCCTATTCCTGAACCTTGTTGGTAGTTCTACACCTAACGTGACATTTATCACTGAAGCATCCCAAGGCATATTTTTGTAAGAAGATGGGTATTTATTATTCCTTGTGTACTGATAACAGCATAAAGAAATTAATAAAAAAAAAAAGAGATTAACTGACTTGACCCATGTAAGCAATCCAGACCCTTAGCAGCTCTATTGATTCCCCACTGCCTTCTCCAGCCTTTCCTCCATTTTCTATTAGCTCTTTTGTTTTCAGGAATGAAGATTCATCTTTCACCACCTGAAACGTAAAGACCTTTCTCTTAGAACAACCTCATTAAGCAGGACAAGTCCTACAGACTCATTAGACACCAACACCTCCTCCTCCCCACCAATCTGCTGTTTACTGCGTACAGAGGGCTGGGCACTTTCTGGCATTATAGGAAATATGTCTGTTAAAATGAAATTTTAACAGATTTGAAATTGCAGAGTTGCTTATTAAGATATATTAGCAGCATGTTAATTGCTGACGATTAGACACAGAAGCCATATTACTTTGCTCATGAGTCATTTTCCTTCCGTTTGACCACAGAAGGCCTCTAGTCCCTGTTTCCCTAGGCAAAATAACATCAGCTGCATGACTGTCCTCTGTTCCAAAACCCAGGAAAAGGTGAGGAATCCATACTCCATATTTCTGACTTCTCCCCTACAGCAAATACTTTGCTTCCTATGAGGAACGAGCATATTTTTGAAGCCTCAAGAAAGAAATGGAACAACGCGATGCTCATCCATTTAATTTTCCTCCTCTTTCCTACTGATGCTTTACACAATGCTACTTTTTTTTTTTTTTTTTTTCTTTCTTTTCCATTTTTTTGGTTTTTTCTTCCAGCTGCTGCAATGTGATGGCATGATGGCTTGAAGGACTTTCCTACCAGAGCCCCTAAATCCCCTCCCTGATCAGTATGCTGAGCGGCTCTTCCATTTAATATGTATTCTCACTTTTGGTGCATTGCCCCCAAGACTTAGCATTTCATATTTATCTGCATTAAAACTACATTCTCCATTTACTGGTCTCAGAGTTGAGCCCTTCTAAAGGGGGTAGCAGTGTTACCTCAGTGAATTCTCTGCTTCCAGAAAAAAGTAAAATAAAGTGTATGCAGTTCGTACACACACAAGGCAGTACTAAACAGAGGAATTCTTAAGAACACCTGCAATGCAGGTAACTTTTGGAATACCATGCCTACAAAGCCTGAAGTGCTAAGCATTTAGTTATTATGATGCTTTATATTTTTTGAGGAAAAAAATAACAACAACAAACAACCAAACAATTATTTAGTGTAAAGCACAGATTAGTATCTTAACTTCTGCCTCATGCCTGAAATTACCAGCAAATCTATTCTGAAATCTAAGCAAAAGAACAAATTGAACCTTGTTCCAGGTCCTAAACTGCTTTTTCAGTAACTCAGCAATATGATACTACCTCTGTGTCTTCATTTAAAGCTATTTTATTATTAACATTTTCTATCCAGTAGCATGAAGAAGCCTTGAGGACTCTGAGGTCAGGGACATGCTGTGCTACCACTGCACTTCACGTGGCAGGAACCTGTCCCAGCCACCTGCTCACTACAGAGAAGTTTGAGAGCACACAGGAGCACAGGAAAACTTGGCCAGCTTCACGGGTTCAGTGGCCAAGGCAAGAGTGGAAGCCACAAGAGACATTCTCTGAGCTTCAGCCTGTAATTGAGAAGGCAATACAAAGAACATCAGCATTTTACCTCCAAAGTCATTCACACAAATAGATCTGTGTACCTGAGCAAAGGCCCACTGACAGTCACACCGTTCTGAGCTAGGAATGACCTCGAGAAGGCATCAGAGTTGCAGCTGGATACCACAGTGCACCCAGAAGAGCTCATCTGAGAGAACCTTCCCTGCAGAGCTGCCTTGAGGTCACAGCTTAGCACGAGTTCAGCTCCTCCACGTTCCGTCCCTTTGCCCTGCATGCTGATCTTTAAGACGAGCAGGAAGTAGAAGGAAAAAACCAAATCCACTCATTTCATTCTCAAAACAAAACCTGGCTTTCACTCCCTTACTTGGCTGAAAGGACTCATCGCTCCCTTCTTTTAAGCACATTTCAAATAGGTTCAGCTCAATGAAAGTAAGAGAAGCATCCCAGTTTGCCACTTCAAAACTGTAGCACAACTGCACAGCATCCAATCAAGGTCCACTGTCTCCCATGCCAGCAATACCTTTCAAGAATTCTGAGTTAGTTAAAACCTCCTTCGAAAACCCACGTTGGCCATCTCTAATCAAATTACACTTTTCAAGCTGTTCACTCCCAAACCCTCATAAAATGTTTTCTAATATTTTTCCCACAACTGGCGTTAAACCGTAACTGCTTGCAGTATCTTTTTGCCCCTCTTGAATAATGGGTGTTAGATTTGCCACTTTATAGTCCTTGGGAATGTGACCTGTCATTATAAAGCTTCTAAAAATATCAGTTAACACTTCACAATTTTCTCTCCTTTATTTCCTTTAACAGCAATGGATGTACCCTCCCTGGACCAGATACCTGATCTGCCTTAGAGCGTAAAACCTTTCAGCAATAATTTTTGCAGTCATTTGCACACTAACACCTTTAACGTGCTGGAAATACAAATTCAGATCTGTAACTGATGTAAACTGATGTAACTCCATTGATTTTAGTAGTTATATGTTTGTGTCACTTGAGGAGTTTTGTACAAATTTCTATGTATTTACCTCATTTAAAAACCCCCCAAAACTCATTTCTCCTTACTTAAAAGACTGATGCAATTAGCTGGAATACTTCATAGAACATCAAACTCATACATGACAATGGCTGTTATTAAGCAGGGTTGCACAGAAGTTGGATTTTTCAACAGCAGCAGCCACAAAAATTCTCAGATAAAGAAGGTTCTCCATAGGTTCCTTTCTTGAGGCATGAGACTTGAATACAGAACTTTTTCTGAAAGCCCATGTTTCCTAATGCAAAGAAATGCTTTCAAGCCTTCGCCCTGCCATCAGCTGGTTCATCCTGTTCTCAGCAGCAGCTGGTGCTCCGATTCCTGCCTCCTGAATCCTTGAACCACAACCACTGTTATCAACAGGGCTGCCACACATACAACCCTGCTGCTCTAACGAGCAGACTCTTTAGGTTTACCCTCTGACATCTCAAGGCATAGCGTCCAGCTGCAATATTTAGAAGCACATCTGTTGACCAAGGATCGAAAAAAGGCCAATTTATGCCTAAGCAACCCCAGACTTTATACATTTCTCCTTCTTAGTATAGCCCCCAGGTGGTCCTAGCACAGCCTCGTCTCTATGTTTAAGCACAAGAACCATCCTACCCCTCTCACACAATAAGCCCAGACCTCAAGAGGAAGGGGAGAGAGTCGGCTACATTCAGCACCGTTGCTAAAACTCCACAGTAGGCTGACCTCATGGCCTTTTCCAACAATCTTTAATACCCAGTGTTACATGATTCCTCACGGCACATTTTTGGCGCTGGACAGGGCAGAGGTCAAGGTCTGGAATGTCACCAGGGCTGCTACTTACCGAGTAAAGACAATTAGACGATTGTCTAGACAGCTGAGCTGTGTGCTGCGTGCGATAAGCGCCCCATCAGCTCTCGGAGGTGATACAACAAGCTGCCTGGGCACTGCCTTTTCCTTTACAGCCTCCTCTTTCCTTTTCTGGGAATCTCTTGTATTCTTCTCTAAGTGCTGTTCTCTACAACTCTCCTCTGCAGCTGGAAGCTGGGGTGTTAGAAACAAGCCAGCTGTGGGCGTTACAGAACACAGCACTTGAGCCACCGAGGCAAAGAGCTGGCTACTGTGCTACTTAATGCATAAGAAAACAGCAAAAGTGCTCATCCAAACCATTTTCTTCTAACACATAAAAAAAATAAATATTTGGTCAGACAACGAAAGGACATCTTACAGTTCTATAGCACCTCTATTCCAATAATTCTAAAGTATCTGGTGAACTACGAGCACCAAAAACAGTGTAATCACAGAACTAAAATCCCATTGACTCCAACAGAACGTGCTCAAGTGCTTTGCTGAACTGGGGACTAAGCTATTCAAATTTACATGCCCTCAAGGCAGGAGTTATCTATCCTGCTCCGCAGACAAGAGGAACACGAGTCTTGCAGAGAAACTCACTCAGACTTAAATGCCCAGATCAAACAGAAGGATGCACTAGAATCCAAAACCAACAGGCAGAAAGCAGAGTTGGACTCCTGAGAAAAAGAGCATATGAGAAAGATAAGTGCATCAGCCCTGAGCAGCCTAGAAATATTATCCTAATGGTTTCCTTCCCTCAAAATGGGCATTCAGTTCCAGTTTTAGATGTGGCAAAGTGGCACAAACCCAACACGTTAAACCCAAATCTTGCCTCCGGTTTCACAGGAGGATTTATGGGAACACGGCTCTTTTCAGACCCTAGGGCCTGCAGGAAACCCCTCATGGATGTCTGTCTTACACAGAGCTCTTTCATAGGACCTTTTCAAGCCAAACTTGCAACACATGGGAATCCTTCCCCCAAATTTCTAAACAGGACTCAGGAAGAAATGTGCCTCAGGAGAATCCTCTTTGGGCTTTTACACAGAACCCACCCACACATAAAGGGAGGCACTTTTCAGCCCCATGCTGTGCAGATACAATCAATAAAGCTCACAGCTCTCTCCCTCACTATCCATTCTCACCGCCTCGATTTAAAGAGCTCCCAATAACTCGGGACATAGCATCAAACTTCACACAGAGAGAGCATTAAACGAGGGCAAATTCCCTCTTACATCATCCAAAGGCTGACTATATACCAGTTAACAGAATATCCAGAACGTGTTTTATTTACATTCCTCAAATCAGGCACTTGGGTTTTTATTATTTTATTTAAAACCAACTTTAGTCAGATGAGTTTGTCTGAAAAGTTCTTTTAAAGCCCTGAATGAGTTCTGCTGAGCAAAGCCAGGCCTCTCTTTACTATTCTCCAAGCTTGCAAGGCACCTTCTTGCACCATAGCAGCGCCATGACAGAGCAATGACATAAAACCAAGGGAAATGAATCAAGACTGAGTATCCACACTATTAAATGTAAAACTTCTGTTTGTGAGCCTCAAAGGTTTCTTAAAGCATAAAGAATGTCATCAGCCCAACCGTGCTAGGAACAGAGAGTTGTGTAAGGCTTGATTTAGCACAACTTCTTGTCGGTACAAAGGCACTCAGGATGAAGTCCTGACACAAAGTTGGATGTTTTATTAAAATTGAGAGAACGGCTGGCTTGAAAGACATCTGTTCAAATATTCTTTGTTGTCTAGATGAGTGGTAGGTTCAGATCCAGAGGAGTCCAGCAAATATGCTCAGAAGATTGGAAGGACTTCTCAGAGGAGGAGAAATTTTAAAAAATAAAATTAAATCTTGAAAGGACTTTGGAAGAGGACATTTTTCAAAGGCACTCAAAATGCCATAGAAGCTTATTTGCTAAATACCAAGAGGAGCGTAGGTGTAGTAGAGATTGATTGACCCATCTAGGTGACAGAAACTAAACAAGCCCGTTCCAAGATCTGGACTGCCATTGGCACAGCGCTTCCAGTGCCACACTACTCAGCAGCTTGCCAAGCTTTCAGCAAAGGAATAAAATGAAAGGGATAAATAAACTCCCTGCCTCCAGTAGAGCTTCAAGATGTGGTGCTCAACGTGATTAAAGTCTTTTCTAGCTACTTCTAGATGCCTGTCCACATCCGTGCCCAGCTAAGCTCCGGACTTTTGGTTCTGTTAATAGGAAATAACCATTAAATGGTTTGGAGGAAAATCCACGCATGCTCAGATCAATTTTTAAATTACTTTTAGCTCACAAGAAGTAATTTGTATGTAGTAATCAAGACACAAAAGAGAAGTGAAAGAACATTTAAATGAAGACCTGTAACCTGTTCAGACTTTATAGCAACTAGCTATGCTGAACGAAAATGAAATCTGTAATCTGCGTTAAATCAGCTTCCATTGGTAGCAATGCTCCTGCAGCAAGAGGGCCCGTCCTCCTCCCTTCATATAATTTGACCCCCAGGGCATAAGAGCTTTCTCCTCTGCAGCTCTTGCCCATCGGTGCATCTTCTTTGCATCTCTTTTCCCCTTCAACTCATTCACACTCTCTTCTAAACTCAGCTGGAAGCATCTCTTTTCCCCCTTGCCCACAACTCTTAATTTCTCTCTCCCTTGGCAGTTATTTAACTCATTAACTGAATTAATTTTAACCCTAAAGCACTTTGGGTGAATAGATTTTATGAAAGATCTGAGACAAAATAAAGTCTTGGGGGTTTTATGCCACTGTAGGCGCACAAAGGAGCCTCAGTGTAACTGAGAATCAGACCCTTATTTCCCAGATTGTACACAGAGTTCAATCGCAGCGCGACTCACAGATTCCATTTAATGACAAAGTGGCTCTGTGATTGATAAAGGTCCCGTGCCTCTGCTGCAGACTAAGTAGCCAAGCATCCTGACTGGTGGAAAAATTATTCTTGGATCTGTTTGAAACAGCATTCTCCACCATTTCCCCCCACAAACTTGCTTCTTAGCAAAACTGATTCATTTTAGAATGCTTTTTTATTAGGTAATATTAAGGGGAAAGTAGAGTCTGATGAGGTGGCTTTGCCTTTTGCTCTGAGAGGTGGCTGCTTGGCAAGGGAAAAAAACAGAAATTCTGCATAGAAATAACATGGAAGTTGCTCTCCAGAATGTTTGTTTTACCAGGTGTGCTGACAGCTTTGAAAATCAGCTAGGTTTCTTTTTCAGGTCAATTAAACTTCTGTTCAGCAAAACTGCACTGGAGACAAGAGCCTACCAACATGAGGTATTGATTGTAACCTGCTAGCACCCAAAAAGGGGCTAAATTTTGTCTGGCTGTGCACAAATGGTTCCTGAGCTTACAGTTTTCCATACAAACACTCAGGAAAGGAGGAGGGGAGTCAGCAGGGCTTGCAGAAGCGTGCTTGGGACAACCAGGGGGAATTGTGGCCCTTCAGCAATGGTTGCACTCCATAGAGCATCACACAGCTTCACAGCATTCACCTTACATAAAACTGGGCAGGCTGCTCCAAAAGTAATGTCTCCTACTTATTTCCATGGAAACTACCATGGATGCAAAAAGAGCAGCAACACTTTGATAGTTTGGTAACTGAGAACTCACACTATTTTTCAGCATAGCCACCATTGTTACCTATGCATTTTCACCAGTGATGAACAAGAGGCCTTGCTTCTAAAAATCTGCCTGGCTGCCCAGAATGTGGCTTCTTTTATCTCTGGAGCTAAATAATTTGCTGCAATTGTAAACATGCATACAAGAACACAAAGACTTTGGTTGGGTTTTCAGATATAAGGAACAGAAACAAGTCCTGTGTAACATCATCATAATTGCCAAAAGGAAAACAGTATCACTTTGCAGACCTAATGTGGCACATGTATGTCTCATGCCATTATTATTACAATATATTTATTTGTGTATTTGTAAATTTCATTAAATTCTGTAGCAACACTACTATTGTTGGCTGACCAACAAAAAAGAAGAGAAAGAGAGAAAGAGGAAGAAAAAGAGAGGAAAAGGAAGAGAGAGAAAAAAATTTAAAGACAAAAGGATGAGGTAGAGGAATTAAAAGAAAAAAAAAAAAAGGAAGCTGTCTGGGACTGTGGTTAGTTTCTCCATTACAGATACTCACACTATAATCACAAGCACTAAAGAACTTGCTCTGATCTCCTCAGAATAGATGACCTTGCAGCTCTTTCCTCATCTGTAATTTCTAGATTTCAGCTGATTTAAAAGACAGCTAGGAAGCAAAATCGTGTTCACAGATCAGCGCCAAAGAGAAGTCCTTGTATCAGGAACACGTCTGTCTGTTTCTGATACATGGAGCAAATTGACCCCAAATACAGCCCTGGACTCGTCGGTCGTTTTCCCTGGGAGCAGTAAATAAGGAGCAGGGCTGAGAAGCTAAGCCAAACTAATTTGGCCAGTTATTATTTGACTGAAAGGTGATACTGAACGTTTAAATGGTTTATCCCCTTCTTGTTAGTGGCATCATTCAATCAGGAGTACTAAGCCTCCAAGTGAACGGATTGCAACCACCGAGGGAATTACTCACTCCAACCAGGAAATGTGGGGTTTGTTAGTTCAAACAGCATCTGTAGGAAGCTGGTAAACAACAGCTGAGATGATGAAAGATCACATCAACTCCTTGCTTTGAAGTAAAAGATATTAAAACTACGAGTGTACGAGTTCTTATTACAGCTTAGCCCCCTCCGCCTGCTCATCCCCGAGAACCTGGCATGGTTGTTCTTGCTGCATAACAAGCCGTGTAATAAAATTCCATAAAAACATCAACGATGCGTTTGAAAGTGACATGAAAAGGCGAGGGAGGCCTATTGCTGGTGCTGCTGCCATTAAAGGCGATTTGTTCCTTTTCGCCTGGAATGAAATCAAACATTCTGCCAGGCCCAGAGTGACATCCTGAGCCACAGAAACTCAAGGTGTGTTGTCACTCGTGTGCACTTTCTGAAGATGCAGCAGCAGAACCATTCGCACTGTTGGTACACGGAGTGCAGGTTGGGTGCTTTGCCAGTGAGCTCAATGACGGGGGTCACATTGTAACAGCAGACTCTTAAGGCACTGAAGTGCAAATTCTCCCAGTTGCAAAGTTGCTCAGATATTTGCTGATAATTAGAGCTACAAAAGCGAGTGAGGTGCACATTAAAGGGCTACACGTTACTGCCTGCAGTGGTGTTAAAAGAACAAAACCATTCCTTTATGTGTATTCTTCGCTGTAGCGGCATCAATGATTTTAATATCTTAAAGATAACAGGCGTTCCCCAATAAAGCAATGCTAAGGGATGCAGAGCCAGCTATGAATCCGCATCTCAGAGCCACTGTATTCAGCCAATACCTTCTAGAAAATGGGATTTTCTGAGCCTCCTCCTCCTTGCCCTTAAAAACAATGGTCAAGCAATTGTAATCCATCCTTCCTTACAGAGGCTATAAGCTGTCACATTCATTTGCCAAATGCTTACGTGTAAACCTCAGCCAGAGACTGGCGGCAAGTAATGGGTTATTAATTAAGGCTGATAGATGCAGCCAGTAGCCTTCTCTTCATTTCCATTTCTGGGTGGAAAACTGCATGCTTCCCTTGAGCAGACAGAGTGCTGCAGCATGTCCTGCTTCTAGCTACCAAGTTGAGCACATACGGGTCCTGATTTTGCTTGCCACAGAGTGCCTATGTCTGCTGACAGCATCAAGCATATATTTCAGGGGTTGGGGATAAAGAAGTGAGGCACGAGGAGGGCTCGACTGCACAGTCCTGCCACAGTGCTGCTGTTTGTCTACAGGAACACCTCTTTTTCCACCACAGAGCTGGTGGGTCCGATTCAATCAGCTTTGCAACGTAGAACATGAAAACAAATCTGTTCAGGTTCTCTCCCTCTCATTACAAGACTTAGCACCTTTGCAGAATGAGCAGAGAGAGAAACACACGCTCTGCAAATGAATTAATTAGACATCATGAAAGAATATGCAAGGCTGGGAGGGGTGTCTTGCAGAGCAGATTCCAAAGTAACAATTGGTGAAAAAAATTGAATTGGATTCCCCAGTGCCCCGAGTATGACAGATTAGAGCAGCCAAGGCAGGGAGAAACATACGTGTGTTAGGTCTGATGCACTGATCACCACGCATACAGATCTGTGAGCATTGCCCTTTTCCCTACTCTGATGGTATCTGCCTGCATTATGGGGCTACAAGTAATGCAATAAAAAAATTTCAGGTTTCATTTGACTCTTGTTGCACTGCACACCAGAGCTGCATGCTTTACAAGTCTACTAGAGGGAAATAAAAAGTAAGACTTCCTGCACGTCTGCACCGCTTCTCAGGTTATGAGGCAAAGAGAAAGAAAAAAAACAGCAGTAATTGCTTTACATATAAACGTGAAAACAATTTTAGAACTCCCTGGTCCTGTATCAACATGCACGCATATGTCTTTTACCAGCTCTGAACTGCACATTATCATAACACCTACAAGTAATGATAAAAGTTATACTCCACAGTTCTGTGTTAACCTGTTTATATCTGAGCATTTGCAGAATTGCTCTTTTCCCCTTGAGGTGCACACGGGGATGCTAAGGGCTCTACAGCTTGTTTTATTTTGCAACGGGTAGTTAAAATTTAGGGTTATCTCCCCTAGTCCTGCCAGTGTGCAGCAGGAGGAAGAACCAGTGCACAAACTACAGCCCCAGATGCAGACATGGTATCAGTTCATAGGTACTGATGGCTGAGCTGGATTGCTGCAGTGCTACAGTGATGCAGAAAGTATGACAGAGAAAGAGAGAAGTGCTGCTATGTGCATTTCACTAAACAAACCCAAAGAAAAGACAAATTCCATTTGACAAACAAGCAGATTTTCCCCAAAATAACTGAATGGGTTTTTAATTCAATTGTATTGTTATTTCAGTGCTAATCTATCCACATAAACCAGCCGTGTATTCTACTACATCCATCAACAACAGAACATACGCTCCAGCAAGAAAAAGGAAAATCAATACTATGCAATTAAAAATATTTCTTTTAAGTAGCAGTAACCTAACCTTGGCAAAGACAGCCAAAAGCTTGTATAGCACACACGTAACTAAAATAAACCCAAGCGGACATTCTCCTCAAGCATTCATAAGGAAGCCCTAGGGAGGTGAGTGCCACTTGAGGGAGAAACAAAGCACTTACCTCAGTGTAATGCATTGCCAGAATCCATTTAAAAAAAAAATACAACCCAGAGCACTTCAACTATTTGCCATGCCTGCTGCATATGGCCCCATGTTCCAGTCAGATCCATGGAGCAGTCGTTACAGCTCTTTGAGAGAGGATTGAAACTCAACAGCCATAGTAATTAGTGCATTGAATAGTGAGCATGTGTGCTGCTGATAGACTGGGTTTGATTATAATTGTGGAGGGAAGTCCTTCTGGCCAGACCTTGTGCAAACCCACTGTAATTAAAGGGATCTGCAAAAGTCTTTGCGTGGGCCCAGGAGCTTGTGGAATTATTTCTTAGATTTGAAGGCCAGTCGGTGCCATTAGATCATGTCGTCCAGTGCAGTACAGCGCAGCCTAGAGAATTCCATCAGTCAACCTTGCACTGAGCTTGCCAACTTGGTGTTCATTAAAGGACACCCATCAGACTGTGGAGAAGCCTAAACAGCAGGCAAGCCAAGCTTCTGCCAAACTGATGACAAACTCATTGGTAGAAGAAAAGAATTTTGTTGCAATCTGCTCACTCTGATCCTAAAAACATTGAAGTCCTTTCTGAGGCAACTAAACTTCTTTCAGGTCAAAAGAAATGCAGAATTAAAAGGCAGACAGTGGGGCATCACGACAAAAACGTGGATGCTATTTGTAACGAGCTGCAGTTTGAGATTCTCCTGCCCTTTTATGCTATGCTTTCATTTCTAAACCCAGTTAATTTTGTATCCCAACACATGGGAGCAGTCCTTTCAATATGTTCTCCTCCCTCTGGCTTGTGGAAGGTACTGAGAAAGAATTTTCAGTGCAATCATTATCTCCACACTCTAGAAGTTACCTTTTCCCCCCCTCAAATTCTCATCCTTTCCATTCTCATTCTTTAAACACTCATCATGCTATATTTAAAGTTAAAAAAAATGCAGCAACACAATGACAAATTTCAGTATCTGAAGGCAGCAATAGACTTCTCGGTGCTGTACCTTTAGCTCTGTGGAGCTGCTTGTACTGGATTTAACTAACATTTTTAATGTAAAGATCTGAAAAGGAACATGGTACAAACCCTACTCTTGAGGGGCTCAAGGGCCTCACAAAACAAAGAGAGGGTTTTATTCCTAAGCAGAGTAGAAGATCAACAGGCAAACTAAGCTGAATTTGAACTTGAAATGTCATCGTCTGCTTGGATGCCAAAGATGGCAGTCTGAACACTGTCCAGAATGCTTAAGGCTCTGATTTAGTGCCCACTGAAATCAATTATTGATTGGAGCAAGCGTTGGAAGATGTCTTATGTGAGCCGCCCAAAGGGACATGGGAAGTTCATGGCAGAGCTGAAGCCAGCCCCAATCTCCAGACTTTCCATTTTAACCATATGTCCATCTGTCCTTTTAAATTTTTCTGTATTCTTTTTTAAAAGCAATTCCCCCCACTTCTGCCCCCCCTGCTCTGCTAGGAAGGAGAAGATGGCACTTTAACTCTCCTAGCTGCGCTCTGTCAGCTCTCACTGCCACTTGGGATGTGCTGTCGCTTCCATGGAAACAGAATCATGAATCTTTTTCCCAGGAAATGCCTCCAAACTGCCTTCATTTTGTTTTGTTGTTGTTTCTAGGCAAGCCTGTGTGTGCATGTGCACATATGCATGCTGAGGCTGTAGGACTTCTGCTGCTATTTAATGTAGAAACACCCTTTTGGAAACAGAATTAGGTGTAACGTATTACACTTATCCTAATACTATCTCAATTTTTAAAGGACTTCCCCTCTTCTGAGTGGGACTTCTTTGCCCATATTGGTTTTGCAGTTCGGATGGCGTGCAAGTATTAAAATACTCAGATTTACCTGCATCTCTCATGCTCTAGGAAACATAGTTCTCTGCTGCAATCAAAGAAGAGGGGAATTCTGCTATGGCAGGTCTAGGTAAACCTCTGCAGCTCACTCTGACTCTCCCTTTAACATGGCATGTGCTTTCCACCACTTTGGTCAGTGCTGGGGATTGGACTGGAACAGAAAAGTTGACAGTCTGCAGCTTGGGCTGCCACGGCAGATCCCACTGCTTGAAGTTGGGAAGGATCAGCATCACATACTGAATCAAACCCCAAAGAGGCAATATCATGCACACTGACAGTGATTTACAGCCAGGCAGGTTCTTCTACACCTGAGGAGAAATTTAAGAGGAAAGAAGTCCATAGAAAAGGCTGCAGAGCATCTCAAGTCACACGGTTGCAGAGATAAGGGTCAGCTTTACCCATCCTGTACAGGTTTTTCCCCATCAATATCACTATGCAAAGCTGCCAGCTCTAAGCCATGATTTACCAGCCAGGTTTACACCGTGGCAATCTGAAACAGAATATGAGACTGAAATCCTGAGCTCTGCTCCTCAAGAGCTCTTTGCAGAACAGCAGGACACTGCAGGGCATTAGTGCTTGCATATTTTCAACTTCAATTCTTCCCCATTTAATTTTACTGGCTGTCTCGTGGTATATACTCTGTACAGTGAGAAATATATGCACAGTATATTGTGTACCCACATGTTACTGTAACTGACTTTTTTTTTGTACCTGAGAAAATGCAGATGCAACCAAAATTTGTCATAAATTTCTTAAACTTTGAAACCAAAGTTTTCAAAGATTATCTAGAAGCAAACATATCCGAATACTGATATTTAAGAGGATCTGCTGAGGAGAGAGGCAGTATTCTGGTGACAGTGACACCATGCTGACCCAAGACATTGGCATAACTCTGCAAGAGAATTTAGTAGCATCTGGGGCACTCATCCCCATGCAATTCCATCTGACGTGAATAATAATCCTCTCCTGCCTTCTACTGCTCACCTTCCCTTCTATTTGAACAGCCAACTCCAAGGGGCATGCACTGAATACAGCTATCCAACAAGATGAGTCACTTGAACTTAAGTGCTCCTATCATGGACATCACCCAAGTCTAAGCTAATTCCAAAACAGGGCCTTAGCTTGTGAACTTAATGTCACATTTTGGCGTGATGCAAGTTGTTCTGATTGCAGACCCCCCAGTCTTACAGTGTTTTCAGCCATTCCCAGAAAAAAATAGAAGCCAGTAGTAATGACCAAGGTAGAATCATTAAAGTTGGAAAAGATCTTCAAGATCACCTCATCCAACAGTCAGCCCATCACCGCTACACCCAGTAAACCACATCCCTCAATAATACACACTCCTTTTAAAAGCAGTTGATGAAGCCAACTCAAACATGGCAAGGGTTAAGCTATCTGACATAGTAAAGCTGTATGAAATGGGCAGAGAAGCTTTGCTGTCATGTCCTCATACCAACTTGCATTGTACAACAAATGATTTTGGCTGCAAAGAATTCTCCCACTGTTATATCTGCAATTCTAGCGCAATCCACAGAAACTGTGTTGGTTTCATGTATCATAACAGCCTGAGGGAAACTTTACTTTTTCTTTATTTCATTCCTATCACTTCCTATTTTTCCCTCCATCCTGCTAAGAATTAATTATAAAGCTACACCTAAATTATAAATTACTAACTTTAGAAAGGAAAAATTTACTTGAAATTCTGAAGGGCTGATATGTCAAGATTGGAGAGAAGCAGCTGTTTTGGAAATGTTGCCTTTTTCTTTGTTCCGAATGCTATTTAAACATTGGCAGGGGGCCTCATTAAAGATGAATTGATGAATTAGTAAGTAGTGTTGTAGCCAGAAGAGACAGCATGTGCTCCTGTGGTGAAAACAGATTTACACAAAAGAAAGGAAGGGGGGAGAAAATATCCCATCTCAATGTGTAACAAAGTCAGTTTTGCAATATTCTCTCAGAGCTGCACCAATCCCAAGCAGGATCCATTAGAATTCCCAATATAAATTCATATTTGGGGATGGAAGTTGGAACTGGATGCAAAGTTTCCTCTGGGCTAAAAATGTAATAGACAAGTTTTGGGCCCTAGAGCATTTTAGTTACCAAAATGTTATGAAGTGTGAAATAATAATAATTAGGGATATAACATGGGAATCACAAAACACGATAATACAGTCCAGCTGAAAAAGCAAAGAGAAACATCAGATGAGCTTGATATGATCACAGTAGATGCACGCGTGCCTTGCTGTTAAGAGCACCTTAAGTTTTGGCTACTGACTACAATGAAAGTCTAAGAAGGATCAGACAGGCCCAGATGATAAGGGAAGAAATACCAAGGGGCAGACCCAAGGTGGAACTGTTTATCTGACTGAAACACAAAGAAGTCAAAGACAAAAGACCTGTCACAGCTCCTGCCTGCGATACTCACTCCTCTGGCCTTCATCTCTTGCTCCATCACCAGGAGATGCAGAACAAGACAGATAGGGCAGTTCCACACTGCAAAAACCAGTGGTGCTTCCCATAGTGGGACTGAGCACACCTCACTCAGCCCTCATCACAAACGTGCACCCATCACCCAATTGGACACCAACCCATCTTTCATGTGATCTTTTATTAGCAGGTGAACGAGACTGTGACTCTGATCTTAATAAAAGAAACCAAATCCAGGTGCCCAAGACTTCTGTGTGGGAAGAGTTGCAAGTATTTGTCTTCAAAATCTTCCTCAGACCTCCTTCTTGAAAGACACTTCAACATTTTGCCTATATAAATTATTATTATTTTTTTAATTCAAAAGTTACTAAGAGTTGCATTTGTATTTTAGGCAAATGGAAGAGAAGCCCCTTCCACTGACCTTTGCACTACAGAAGTGAATCCCATGCTATTCCTTGATGCTTAATTTCCCTGCTAATTACAACAATTTAGCCTCTAACAAGTAGAACTGTGAAAATTTATCTGATATTTTTTTTAAAGACTATAGAATGATGAGGGAGAAATAATCCATTATTATTATTTTACCACCTGTGAGCTGCTACTAATTATTCTCCTTCTGTGCTAGGCACTATACTGACATAGGTTAAATTAAAAATGTACACAGCCCACAGAGTATTTTAAATAACTTGGCTTAAAAAAAAAAATTAAAAATCAGAGCAAATATAATTTCTGAGTTCTGAAAATGAAGTATTGAGTCACAAAGAGGCTTTTTGATTTACTCAAGGTCACCCTGGTGATCTGTAGCACAGCCACAGGCTGCATCCAGACCTCTCATAGTCAATACTTTTTCATCTGTGACTGATCCTGCAAATTATGAAACAAAAGAACATAATCAACTACCAAGAAAACAGATCTGAGTGACTCCAGTGGGTGTTCAACACTTACAAAAGCATATATATAGAGAGCGAGCGCTCCAGGTTCCTACACTGATTCATTTCAGATCTATCACTATCACTATTAATAAACCTCAAGAAGAGTCCTAAAATCTTGCAAGACATGAGTTGCTCTTCCACAGTTACCAGAGGACCATTTATCCTACTTTGTTAAGTGTATAGAGTCGAGCTTTTCAATTGCTTTAATTTTTTATCCATGTCAAGGATTTGGGACAAATTAAAAAAAGTGTCATCTGTGCCTTGATTGCTACGAGGCTGGGCTTCCTCTGTTGTTTTGTTCTGTTAAATCATTTATGAATTCAGATCTGGTTAGAGACATTTTGCATCTGATTTGTTTTGCTTTCTTTAAGAGAAAAAATGCAAAACTTTCACGATGAACACCACAGTTACATAGGAGAAACTGAGGCATGGAGCAGTTGTTGACTTAGCATTGGCATGTGAGCATCCTGAGCCAGAGCTCATACTCAACCTCAAAATGCTGCTGCTTTCTCAGAACCCCAAACTAGACGGCACAGCTGGAACATCTTTGCACAAGGGCTACGTGCCCATTTTTCAACTTGAATTCTACTCTTCCCCTTTTAGAGGTGCAAGAGGAGAAATGTAAAGAATAATAGAAAGTTCCCTACGAAATAACCAGCCCTACTCTCACATACACAAGCAGTAACAGCCGGCAGTTTAGGTTAAAGATGAGTGTAGAATTTGGCTTCCCTTTTAAACCAACTTTGGAGATCTTTATGTCATTTTAAGTTTGTTATTAAGGGACGGTAGGAACAGATTTTTTTTTAATTAACTTTATGTCCCCTGACTCCTCCTCAACTGCTCCATGTACTTTATTACTCACGTTGACTCCCTGTGACCATGACCCAGATTCTCCCCAACACAGAGATTTGATCAGGCAGAGCTGAGACCATGGAGGAGCAAGGGGAGCCTCCCAAAGACACACTGGGCAGCCGCACCAGGCCTAACTTGATGGCTTAAGTTAGAGCAACCCAGTGGTTCCTCCAACTCCATTAAGGCTATCAGTCTGATTGAGACCCAACAGCACTGAAAATTTGGTGCCAGATTTTCTGTCCTTTATAACACGGACCTGTACAACAGCACACTAACTTGGAATCCCCCTATGTGAATAACTGCCATTGATGTTTAAAGCCTCACTGCTTTGCATCATCTGGGAAAAGTAAAATGGAAAAATATGGAAAGCTTTGCTCTGCTTGTGTCCATATTAAATAGCATTTTACTCCTTAAAAGTCAACTGAATTACTAACAAAATAAAATACCACCCAGCATAAACAAAGGGAGTGATACTTGGCCCATAAGTAATACCCTAAATTAAATGAGGTACTGAGAAAATAGAGATGGAGAAAATTCTCCATCAGATTGTTTTCTAGCTCACACTAAGAATCACCAAATGAAATGCCAAATGGAAGATTAAATCTCAAGTGCTAGAATTATTTAAATAAAGGAGACAAAAAAAAAAAAAAAAAAAAAAAAAGCTAAGGGAAGCAGAGAGATAACAGCTTTTAAGAAAAAAATGGAGGTAGATAATCTGGGCATTTAATGTCAAAATAATTTTGGGGTTGCAGCCCAGAAACAGTTAATGCACGCTTATGGCAGAACACCTTTTAAAAAATAAATAAATGAATAAATCTGAGCTGCCTATTCTTCTAAACCAAGATAGCTCCCATTCAAAACGTTTGTTTCATACCACTGCTGCTCCTCTGGCTTTGCTGTACTTTCTCTAGGTAGGGTCATAAAAAAATATTGTACCTTAAAAAAAAAATGTACTTGAGTCTATTGATTTCTGCTGTACTAAAGCCCCTGACATTCCGGCGCGATGAAGATATTGCTCTGGACCCTGTGTGCCTCCTCATACTTCTCCTCTGCTTATGAGGGTCTCTAAGGATGGTATTAAAGATATTGTAGTTCCCACTTTCCGACTCTGGGATATCAGCGAGATTCTCCTGTGTAAAGAATAATTATCAGCACTGCTGTTACCTCTAGTAAGTGTGTAATTACATGCTCTGTTTTGTGGGCTGTAGGCTGTGCAATTTTAAATTATACAGTAATGACAAATTCTCTCTTTTTCACCACCTTCTTCCAAATAATAATAATAATCATAATCATCAACATCGTAATGAAAGAAAGAAAACCTTCTCACGTTACGATTGGCACTTCGCATTTGGTTGTGGATTTTTTTTTCTTTGAGATAGAAAGGGGCATTGAAATCTAAAGAATCTACCACAAAATAGAAGAAAAAAGCTGATGGAGAAAGGGAATGAATAAAAACAGAGAGATAGGGAATATAGAACAAACCTTAAGAGAGAGAGGAGGCACAGAAGAATATTCTATTCAGTTCACCCAACAGAGTTTGCCCTGCTTTTATTGGAAAAATCTAGTCAATAAAAGGAGCCAAATGCATACTGGAATCCTCCAGAAATGGAAAGAATCTCTTTACAAGCCCCAAATTGAGATTTCTTTGCAAGAAAGAAATCAGCACTCGGTGAAGGAAATTAGCTTGACCATGATAAACAACATGTAGTGCAAAGTGCGTGTAATCAGTTCAAGAGATCAGATGTCAAAGAGCTCCCTTGTCTGTCCCTGGATCATCACACCAATTAGCGATTAAATATTAAACCAAGACCACTGCATACGTGCAGAGATCACCAGAAGCTATCCTAAGAGTGCTTCTATGCCCACAAAAAAGCAGAAGAGATGTTCAGCAGTACACCAAGCCTTTTGGAAAGGAGGGACCCCCACCAAAAAGTGACAGCAGCACCCATTAGCTGCAATGCCAAAGCAACATTTTTCTGTGCAACAGGGAGGAGCTTTCCTTCCTGAATGCAGCAGCAGATCTTCAGCTTGTTTATTTGGCTTAAAGTTAAACCACTTTATGCTTGCTGAAAATTTTTAAACCGATTTTTATTTCCTTGCTCCTACTGTATGGTTTACATACAACCACATTCCCTTTGGGATAAGGCTTAGGCAGATTACCAGGGAGAAATGCAAAAGGGAGGTACAGGAAAAACCTCTCTAAAACCTACAGGATCTGCATTAGATCATTTCCATAGGTTGTCTCAGGGATGAGGCTTGCAGGCAATTCTGTGGAACTGAACGGTTAGGAGACAATCCTCAGTGAGTTGGATAGGAAAGCTACAAAACAGAAAATTCATTATGATATAAATTTACTATACAGGCTTCTTATTTCCAAGAGCAGGTTGTTGGTTTTGCTCCCATGCAATCACATAAAACCACACAAACTGCTGCTTACATTAATGTTTCCAATAATACTGTCCACACAAGGAAAACACATTGGGTCAGATGCTAAGAGATTTCAAGTACTGTGGCAGCTGTCCATCAGAACAGCCTCACAACAACAGAAACCTATGGAAATTTTGGCATGCAAGCCACCAAAGACTCTTTGGAAATAGCAACTCATAGTTACTTTTGCAGAACAACTACAGAAGCCTATCTGGGACCCTAAGTCTGTATTTTACTACTCAAGCACTTCGTAACACCAAGATCTGAAGACAACTTGGGCTTCACTTCAACTCCATCCTCAGTGTCCTACTAGGAGTTCAGTCTTCCACTGCTGTACTACTGAGAGGCCCTGATTTGATAGCATTATGTCAGGCCACATGACATGAACTGCAAGAAAGATGAATGAAAACATCTATGAGAAAACCAGTGGTAGGACAATCCCACCTCAACACGGCCTGCACAAAGTTCAACAGAAGCACCCCATTCACTGGCTTTCTGATCACTTTGTGACTTTTTCTTCCTGCCTCCAAGCCCTAAAAGCAGCAGTTTTTTGTCTGTAGTAGGGGAAAGTAATAGAAAATGATTTCCTTTTGCTCTATTTCTTGTGCATCCTGTAGGCCTTCATGCAGGACCCCAAAACTAGCACTAAGAGATTTCTTCTCTTCCTCAACGCTACAGGTCTTTCAGTTGCTGTGTCAAAATACTACTAACATGGGAGGCAAAGGGCAGCTTGGAGTCAAGTCCCTTTGAAAGTCAGTTGGATCTGGGGACTAACATGCCTTGGAAAAATACTCTGCATTAACATCTGTGGGACTAGTTATATACTTATGTGAGTTATTGGATCAGACTCAAAAGACAAGCAGCAAGCCCTAAAAGAACAAGGTGAGGGATATGCACGACTGGGACATGAAAAATAGGAATTAAGTCAAGCGTGCAAAATTGTCATTAAAATTTACCAGTCCAGGGACTAAATATATGTCTCTCCCTTACAAAGCCTCATGGAGAAAGTCTTGTAAAAATTAATAGGCACTGAGTCAATAGCAGTCTACAGGAATAAAATAGGGTGCCATATAAATTAAAATCTACAAGGAAATGTGAAGTTTGAGAGTTTTATTTTCTTAAATAACAGTATTTTAAAAACTCTGCAATCACAATAAAAGCCTAAGATAACTTTAGAAGAGGAAATAATTTACAATTAAATATCTTGAAGATACTGGGAAAAGTACTGTTGTACTTGTCTTGAAGAAAGCATTGGCTTGCCTATAGATAGGATTTTATTCTCAAGTTGGACCTCACTTAAATTTGCCTGGCATTCTACCATTCTGATAAATTCTGAAGGAAATGGCAGCTTTAAGCTATTAGCATGATCTCGTTAGTTCCGTTCTGTGACACAGAAGCAGTTCTGCACTGGTTTACCAGTGGCTATGTCAGACCCACAAAAATGCTAATTGTTCATTGTAATTAATGAACAGGACCATGAGTAAAATGGTTCAGGTGCACTGCAGTAGATGCTCATATCCTTTCCAACCAGAAGTTTGATAAAACTACGCTGTGCTGTGAGAAGTCACCATTCCACACAAATGGAATACCTTTCCCATGAGAGTTTGTTGTCTGTCGCAAGAGCTATTTAAGAACTCTGGATGATGCACTGGAAAATAATCTGCTGGGAGTGCTGCTGCATCAGTGGGAGGGAATGGCCTGATTATCTAACAGGTGTTCTCCATGTCCAATAATTAAACTTGGGCAAGGAATTGAAGGGAACAAAAGGAACACAGCAAAAAAATCAAAAACATTTCAGAAAATATTAAGAATGTTTTCAACACAATTACAGAAGAATTTTCCTATCTTTACAAAGCAGGTCTCTG
Source organism: Lagopus leucura (assembly GCF_019238085.1). NCBI lineage: Eukaryota > Metazoa > Chordata > Aves > Galliformes > Phasianidae > Lagopus > Lagopus leucura. The sequence continues at coordinate 561,920 of NW_024962307.1, read as the reverse complement.
TCTGACCAGCATTAAGTTCTGTGCTTTCAACCTGCCCACACTTCCAAGCTGTTCTGTGCTCCAGCAAAGGAAGCCTTGACTGAATGCCCAACCTAATGCCAGCCAAGGACATTTTGAAAGATACTACATTTGAGCCTCAAATATATGAATGTTGGAGAATCATAAGCAAACAGTAAATGGAAACCAACCCCTAATGAGGCTACAATTAAAAAATAAATAAATAAATCACTTCACCTGGTGCCTCAATTCCCCCTTTCTCAAAACAAGCACTATTCCTCAGCTTGACTCCCTTGCGTATCGCTTTGCAGCCAACAGGATGCAAGCAGCAGGTAGAAGCTGTGATTCGTTATTACAAGGAATGAACTGCAGACAAAGAATTCTTTTGGACTGGTTCTGTATGGCCATAGGTTATGTCACAAGCAGCTTCTGCTCAACACAATTTTCAGGATCAAAAATATATGCAAATAATACGGTCATCTTGTATCTGTATATCTAGTTTGACCACTACAACAAGCACAAAGCACTGATTTGTTTCACATCATCAAAAGGTTCATTAGTGTACACAGCACATTCAAGATCCTGTTGAAAGATGCCCCATAACTGCCAAACATTATTCATTAATGAATATCTTCTATACGCACAAGAGAATTTTTTTAACTCTCCAAAAATAATAGACTGTTTTCCTGCCCGTTCTGCCACATATCCATACAGATACCAGGCGCAGAGTTTTTTTCCATAGCACCTCTTCAGAATTTGTTAGGACAGATTTGGCTCCTCTGCTTCAGCTCAATTAGGAGGAAGGCTGTAAAAGTTCAGCCACGGTTGAAATTTTTCCTCTCAGAGACAGAAAGTGATCTGATCTCACTACAGAGTTTCAAAAAGCATCATCATTCTCCCCATCCTCTACCTGGGGCTCACGTTTCAGATTTTTGAATGGATCTCTTCTCCTAGATTTTAATTGATAGTGAAAACCTGATTTCTGAAGCCAAGGTAAGGTACTGAAGGTAAGTGATCAAAACACTGCCCCTGTAATAAATCACTGCAGTCCAGGTCACGGTTTAGAGTGTGAATGCAGCGTTCAATAAAGAAACACACTCCACCTTTCAGCTTCAAGCCGACCCCAGCTAATTGACCTCATTGTGGTCCCACCATTAATCATTCTGGCACAAGGGGGCAAGAGGCTGCTCCACTGCATAGACTTGCACGGGGTGGGGGTGGAAATAAAAGGTAAGAGGAAATCATAGACAATTCTTCCATAATTAACTCATTGGATATCCTGCTTTGTTAAATGTCACTGTTTTACCAATAGGATATGAAGAACAACATGACTGGTTAGTCTAGTTTGTGTTTGCTTAGCCCAAGGATGCCCAACACAGCAAACAAAAGAAGATGGGGCCAATTGCCTGGCACCAAGTGGTACAAAGACACAGGAGAGCAAAGCAGAGCTACGCAGTTGTTTGAACACTCAGAGGAAAAAAAAATAATAATAAAAAAAAAAATCACACCCCTCACTCACAAAGCCTTCAAATATTCTCAGCTCTGTTCTGTGTGTGACCCTGCTGTCTCTTGCACAAGAGCAGAGCAAATGACATTAGAGCTAAATCTGCATAGGGTTTCTTGTAAATGCTGTGTCAAAGAGTCTTGTGCCAGCACACTTTGGGAAACAAAGAATCTAGCCCTGCATTGTCAAACCAGGTCTTAGCAATCCAAGATTTAAAGTCCTTTGTTTGCAGCAATAACCTCTAAAAACTGTTTAAAAGAAAAAGCCAATGGAAGATAGTGAAGTTTAAAATCTGAAGTTCCTATTGAAAAACTTCAGTGGCCCTGCTTTGAGTAGGGAATTGGAGCAGATGACCTTCAGACATCCTTGCACACCCTGAATTATTCAACTGTGTGAAAGGAGGTATGAAATAGACAGAAATAAGTCTTTTAAACACTGAAATTCAAAGGGATCTAAACGTGAACACACAATTGTTGAACATCTTCTGGAGAAACAAGCTCCACAACTACCTAAAGGATTTACTGCAAACCAAGGATTTAAATTGAATAAATAGCTCAGTACTCTTGGACATGATCCCAAGCATCAGTGACAGAGAACACTGATCATCTTCAGAGATTGTTGAGAATTTAGAAAGAGGATAAAATACGTAGGAGCCATATAGTCCTTCCTTCAACAAAACGTTCAGTTGAGCAAGCTCAGTGGGACAAGTGTTACTATGCTGCAGAGATTTCACAAACTGCAGTGCGCACTGAATGCACAGATTTGGAATCATCTTCTAGCTCAAGCAATTGTTATGGTGTTGGGGTATTAGAAAATCGCAAATCACAGACGATCAGTGTTTGATTTTCAAAGGCCCTGAGCACAGGAGCTCAATTTCTGGAAACAAGAGCATCAGTGTTTCTGCCAAGTCAGATCCCCAGTCTTAACATTTTTGAAGATATGCTCCAGTCTTTCCTGAAACACTCTTCTTTCTTTCTTCATTTTTCTCCATTTACATTGAGTGAATGCTTGAATGCCTCCCCGCTAGCAATTCAAAAGAAAGGACAATCCCCTCGGAGTGCAAGACACAGAACCTATTAATAAGCAAATGGAAAGAGCTGGCATATATTTCTCATTGTTTAATTCGTCAGCCACTAGAGTCTGAAGCATTTCTCTCCAGGGCCTCAGCCACGTAGTCAGTGTGGGAGATGACTTAATGCTATTGTCTTGAGCAAACTATCTCAAAGTCTCACACACAGCAAGGACTTGCAGGATGAAGGCACTCATTTAAACAGACAAATCTATGTTTTAGGGGAAACAAGCCTTTAAGCCTATACATGCTGCCCACATCTGTGCGAGATTCAATTGTGTGGGTGAAAAGGAGTGCAGAGCTTTAGGGAAATGACACGCTCTGCAGAACTGATGAACTGTGTGAAGATGGCTGGTGAGAAGATCAAGCCCTTATCCCCACCTGGAAAACTATCACTTCAGTTTGTGCTTCTGGAGCTGTCTTAACCCTCTCCTCTCTTTAATCTGATTTCCCCTTCCCCTCCTGCAATTGTGAGCAGTCTGAACTGATTACAAGTTAATGCTGTCTGATACACAACTTCCTAGCTCTCCATCTCTACTTTGGAGGTAACAGAGCCAACTTCTGTATTGCATTATAATGTGCTGGATTATTTTCATTAAGGGAAAAAATAGGGAGACAATTCCACTTATGGCAAAAATTAATAATTTCTTTGCCCTCATGCTTCATAGATCTCAAATAACTCTAGGATCTGATCCAGAGAAACATCACTCACTGGGAAAGGAATGCTGGGTTTTAAATCAGGCAGAAGGAAAGATATAGTGCTAAGTGCTGCTCTCACTGAGTTCTCCAGCTTTATAGGAATTTTCACTCTGCTCTGCATGAAAAAGCATTCTGCCAAGCAACAAGAAATGTCGACACTGATAGAGCAAAATTAAAGCACAAGAACCCACTGGAACACCCAACTGATGGACCGAACAAAGTGTTGTATCCACGCAAGACCCAAATCCTGCTCAACAGATTGACTACTTCAGCTTCAGTCCCTTTGGCAGTTGCTGCATTCCTGCATCTAACAAACCCAATTTGTTTGTGGGCACACCAGAAACCCATGTAGAAAAAACCCAACACCACCACCCAAACCAACAGCCAACAACCTGGATAATTCCCCTCAGAAAACACTTCCCCCAAATGCTCAGTGTGTCTCCCTGAAGCTTCTGCCTTGGCTCTTCCCACTGTGTGTGATCTGCTGTGTATTTAAATTTCAGTCTGTGCGACAATACTACTGGGTACAGCCTGTACTTAAATCATTTACTTGTCCTTCATATTGACACCTTCTCAAACGCAGTGCCATCACACGAGTGCTTCAGTGACACACTGAATACATAACAGGCTCCCCAGCGGACACTGGTCATTTTAATGTTGTGAACAGCTCGTCACACCTTTCATCCTCCTTCCACCTTGCTGCATTTGCTATTTCTGCTGTATAAATTGGGGTGACCGCAGAATGACAATAATCTCACATTCATGCACCACTTTTCATCCCACTGGATTCCTAAGTGATTTACAGATTTCACATATGATTCACTGCATCATTTCTGTGACAGAACATAGGCTGAACCAGAGCTCAGATTAGGTGAAGCTATCACTGTTTGAAATTGCAGGTTATGTTTTAGGAAGAGAGAATTTGAATAACCCTGCTGGAAAAAACACACCAGTCAAAATGCCCGAGAAAAAAAACAACAAAACACAGGAATTAAAATTATCCCAACTCTTGAGGATAGTTTGTGATTTGTGTTCAAGCAAATAATAATAAATAAAGAGCAAGTAATGCTCTTGGCATTGTACACAGAGGACAGAGCATTTGAGCTGGCAAGAGGGAAAAGCAGATAATGAGATGTGTATACAAACACCTTAACCTATTTAGTGTGGGTCTATTTTATCTGTATGTTCTGCCTATATATACACACAGGCACAGGCATTCAAGTGAAGGAATATATCCACTTTTATGAATATTAATTCATGCACTTAACTCTGTAGAGCAATGGGACAAGAACTGAATTCTCCTGCTGGCCATTACGAAAAATAGATGTAGTACAGATGTGGGACACGTAAAGAACCTTTCATGATGAATTTGCATAGAACACTGAAAAAATTACGGTTAACTCTGAATGTGTTGATGAAAACAGCCATAGGAAATCCACACAAAAGAAGCCGATCTGTCCAAGCAAGCTCCATACTTACTGCTGTCTCCACATCAACTTCTGAGTTTCATTCAGTAAAGTAAGCCAAAATTGTCCATAAGAAGAGTTGCAAGGACTCCATATCATTTCAAAACTTCACAAAGTCTGACAGAAGGCAGGCATGTTTTCAGATAAAAGCTGGTGTGAGATATATTGCCTCACCTGGCATCACCAGGCCAACAGGACAACTGCCCTACAACCACCTGTGGTGCAGCCTGATGAGCTCCTTTAATTTGACCAAGTGTAACATAAAATATGCCACAATTAGCATAAAGCTACGCTTCACCTTTATCAAGCTTTGCTATTAGAATAACATCCTGATAAATGCTAGAAGCTTCATCATTTCAAGGCCAAGTCTTCACAGTGGACCCTGCAAAGTGAAGCCACTTGTTTCACTATTCTTCTTGGATATCCAGAAATTACACATTTCCTCATTAAGTCAGCTCCAAAGACCCCAATTCACTCTGCTTAGGCATTCTCATGCCAATGTAGAGAAGACAGATTTTAAGAGAAAACCATGTTCTGCATACACAGATACAAAGTCCAAACGAGCAGCATGCTTAACACCCCATTTGCTGAAGTTTTACAGAGAACTACTCAAAGCCTGGTCCAGAGTTAGCACAACAAACTCAAATGCATTCACTTATAGCAGAAGAGCTTGGAAGTTGCCTTAGGGGAAGGCTCAGGGACTGCACGTATGTCATCAGCACAGTGAAAATAAGCAGCCTTTAATGCACTTCAGATTTTGTCAATGATCTCAATGTGCTGACTTCATAAACGTTGGAACACGTAGATAGTTTTTAAGCCCCCCATTTCAACTTTTACAGTCAGCCAAAACAGGAAGAGTAATGAATGGCAACACTGCCCTTAAGAGGACCAAAGTTATTAGCCTAATGCATTGGGAGGAATGATGCATTAAGACATTAAGAATCAAAACAATCACATTAATGCTTGACAGCGTAAGGAGGAAACAAAAGATGAGAGCTGTAATACAAACCATATGGCTTAATAACTAATCTCTCATTTAAGAACCATTATTAAAACACCTCCTAAATGTTTAGGCCTTAACAGAACATCTCAGCATCATTATTTTACATATTTATCCTTTTATTCCCTCCTCCCCCAGCCTTCTCCCTACTCTTTCCTCTCCCTAAAAATATTTTCTCTGAAAAGATCCTCAAACTGCTTCTCCTTTCACGAAGTCCAAATCCTACGTCAACCCAATTAAGCCTACACAGTCATAATAAATGAGTGTTGTCAGTTAGTCTCACTTGAGACACAAACTGCAGCTAATATTACTCAATATGCAGATGTTTTCTGTCTCTTTCTGTTGGAAAAAAAAAAAAAGTATTATTCAGATGGATTAATGATAAATTGCTATTAAAATGAAGAGGATATGCTACAGGATGACACAAGGTTGCAGAAATGTCAAGTGGAGATGTGTGTGAACAATGAAGTCCTCTCAACATGATGCGTTTCAGTAATTTATGGATTGCTGTGTTTCTGGACCGCGCCAGCCAGCCCTTAAAACAAAACAAAACAGGTTGCATACAAACGTTAGACCCTCTTACGTGGGTTCCAGCACGCAGATGGTGCTCAAACTGATTTCAGATGGGGACCTGTCAGAGGGAGGCCTTCCCGTGGAAATTGCTGAGCTCATTTTCAACTCTTAGGGAAGTTGCTGGGAGTTACAAGTGCTCTGAATTCCTGAAAACAGTTTGCACCTGATTCTAGAAAGCAAAGTGGCTGCAGTACAAACACAAGGGTAGCAGCTCAAGTGACTCCAATGAAGATGATCTCCACCCAAATTAAAACATTGTCTCTGATGTGTTTTCAGCATCCTCAGCGTTACCAAGACCAACTTCAAGTATTAAAAGTTGTCTCCAAAACCATCAGCATTTGTTTGAAAGCCATCCTTTGATTTTATGCTGCTTTTTCTATGATCCTTGGGGTCCTTTCCAACACAAGCCATTCTATGCTTTTATGATTCTACAGCTTTCCTGATTTTTCTGTCGTTATTTCCCAGATCAATGCATACTGCTAATGGCAGAAAACTCAAGCTGAATTTCAGACATTTCAAAGCTTGGGAAAGCATTCAAATCCCAAGTCCAAGACTTATCTTCAAAACAGAAAATGTATATTTGAGTAACAGATGCAGGAAGAAATCACCAAAACAGGTCTGGGAAAGCACTTGGAGCAATTTTTTAAAACAGTATCTTTAAATTTATTTTTAATTGAAGACATCGCTGCTTGGAGGAGCTGCAGGGATTTAAGAGGAAGAAATACATACCATTCTGTATTGCTCTATTGCTCGGCCAACATTAAGGCATAATGCAAATAATTCCAAGTTCCCAAGTTCTCCACAAAAAGAATCAGAAAGGACCTGCAGTTTGGTTCCTCCTCAAGTACCCACTGCTGCATTTTGTACTTCACCAATCACATATTCCTTCTGAGCAGAAATATAAACGCTAATGATTATGATCATTCTTTGCTTTGCTTTCTCCCTGTCCTACAGTTAAAGATTTCTGCAGTGTAACCGAATGCACGAATATGTTTACATTACAGCCAATATTTAACTGAAGACAGAGTAGTGTTTTCATTCAAGAACAGCTTGCTGGAAAGCACCCAGAGATTGAAATTTTGATGATGGGTGGTTTTTCTTTCCCTCTCCCCCCACTTTTTTTTTTTCTTTTTTTTCTTTTTTTTTGTTTCCTGCATTGTTTTCAAAGTAATTTAATAGGGCATGAAATGTTACGGAAAAATCAAATTTTCAATAGAAATGAGCACTAAAAAACAAATCTCTTCTATTTAACCAGTCTTGGCATAAAAGCAGATGCACTAAGTGTTGAAATTCCAGCTATATCTGCTGTTACATAAACAATAACATATTTCACCAAAAGCCAACTTCTACCAACTCTTTTAAATGAGGTTCCAATAACTACCTTGGGCTGGTACTTCTGTTGAATTACAACTCTCCAGAATGAAAGCAGGAGTTAGCATTTTGTCTCTGGATTACATGTGCAATTCCACAATTGTGCAAAATTGACCTCAATTGTGCAGTTTGTTACTGCAATAAGTCATCTACCTTTCAACATTTTAAGCTTCTTTTCTAGAGAGAGGGAAAGGATTTGATTACAGTTATTGATAAATAAATACAGACTATTTGTGGTTCTAAAATTGAGATGCCGTAGATCTGTGTTGAACTCAAATTATAACAGTGTCATTTGTAGCAGTTACAGGAGGGTAAGTTCATTTACTTAAGACACGAGGACGAAAGGGGGAAAGGTCCCATAGCAAATGAACATGAAGGTTGTCTGCTTGGACTTGTACATTACTCAGCACCACCTGTGCTTTGGCAAAGCTTAACAAAACAAGCTTCCTCATAGCATCATAGAATCTTTCGAGTTGGAAGGGACCCTAAAAGACCATCTGGTCCAACTCCCCTGCAGCACAGAGGGAACCCACAGCTCCCCCAGCGCTCAGAGCCTGATCCAGCCTGACCTTGGCTGTCCCCAGGGATGGGGCATTACCCCCTTTCTCGGCAAACTGCCCCAGCATCTCATCACCCTTGCTGCAAAAGACATCTTCCTTATATCCAAATCTGAATCTCCTCTCTTTTAGCTCAAAATCATTTCCCCTTGTTCTATCACAACAACCCCGCTAAAGAGCCCTCCCTTCTTACAGCCCCTTTAGATATTGAAAGGCATAGAGGAATCACAAAGAAACAATGATTCCAAACTGCATAAGGAAATGCAGGAAAGCTTAGATTATCTTATTTGATTTTTTATTCACTCATTTTGCATCCTCTGTTCAGAAAGAGTTGGCTAAGTGTGTCAGTTTCCTGCCTTAATTGGAGTCTCTGTCTACTGAGATCTACAGTAAGTAATAAATAGATTCTCACCTACCTACTTTCTGAAGCTATTCGGAGCCCACCTGGGCTACCGATGTTCTTGCTTACAATGGAGAATAGAGAAGGAGCTGAAGGATTTGACACTGCCTGAAACAGACACTTAATAAATAGTGTTCTCTTGAAATGATTAAAACCAGCTGGCCTCTGTAAAAGAGTGTAGAATTCAACTTGGAAGCTGAAATAAAGATAAAGTCAGAATAAATTCATCCTCTCTTCCCAGCCTCACCTTCCTCATCCTTTTCCCCTCCCCCAGAACAGCAAACCTGTTTTTCATAACTGTAAAGAGGAAAAAAAAAAAAAAAAAAGAAATAATAATAATCCCGGAATTCCTACTAAAAGAGATGAGCCAAATTTCAGCTGTTCCAAAAAACATGAAAATCATTTGAAAACCTTCCGTGTCTCCAAGAGAATTGTAATTCCCAACATTTGGCTGCTTAGCTTCAAAAACTGAGGGGGGGGGGAGGAAAATTTAAAACACAGGAACAAGATTTCCAGTCATGAGTGATGATTTTCAGGGACCTAGACTGAAATACACTGAAAAACACCTGCCTGACTGATAACCAATTCCCTTTAAGAAACATCAGATTGGGCTGCCTGGAACAGATTCACCTAAAGTGATTTTTTTTTTTTTCCTTCCACTTTGAAAAAAAAAAATGAAAAAATCTGAGCTCTGAGATCTTCCATTAAAATAACATCAATCTTTTTTATCCCTAAAGGAGTCGCAAAGTGTTTCAGAACCAGCACATAAGGGAACCTCTGTGCTCAAGTGAAGTCCAGCCGCCACTTGGGTGATGAGCAGCAGCTGCCAGACAGCACACAGCAGAGCTGCTCAGCCCATTTAGCAGAGCAGAGCGTGTCAGCTCAATGGAAGCACAGAGAAAACGAAGAAGTTGGAGCATCATTAACTGGCATCGAGTTTCACCAGAATGACAGGGCCAGTATCTGTACTTACGAAAGGGTTTGTGAAGGCCTTCAGTTCTAGAGAGGGGCTGGTGCCTGTTGTACTGGGGGGTCCAACACTTGTATTGGTAGTACCAGCACTGCAGTAGCCCAAAGCAGCACTGCTATCAGCTCCACAGATAGTGAAAGGATGACTATGATCAGCTCTGTGCGTATAAAATCAGCTCTGTGCGTATAAAACAAGACCAAAACAAACCTAACCATTTGTTTCCACTCAGGTTTGCAGGAACATTCACTCTCTTGGCCAGGAGCTGAACACATCTATCAGAGGGGGCACACCTAAAAGCCATTGCATAGTTAAGGAAACTCAGCGAAGGGTTTTCTGCACAAAAAGTTTCCATCCAAGACTGAGAGAACAAAAGTTGTTTTTTCAGACAGAACACAGTGAAAAAGAAAAATATTCTTAGAACTTTCAGCGTTCTAGAAGCTCATTTGTCATGCAACACATTATAACTGACTTGAAGAAATACAGACACGGGCTGAAAAAAACAAAACCAAGCAGTAATTTTTGAGCTTGTGTTCAGAGGTCACAGCTCGAGGTTGAAGGTAGGGGAAGAACGTTAACACATGCAGACAGAGGGAAGGAGTCTGATCTTTCTTAGTAATATCAAGCTAGAATGATCCCTCCAATGAGTCAGCAGCAATATACTTGAGATTAACCTCATTATGAAAGCTGCTTCAGGCTATTCAGAAGTTCAGAATTTAGTTAGGATGTCTGATGGCCACACCTTGAATACGTCTCATTCCCAAGACACTGGATTTACTCTTTTATCCCTTTCCCCAGAGCATCAATGAAAATTACACACCTATATCTAAGGGGGAGGGACAGCCTGACGTAGCCTACAAAAAAAGCCAGACAGCGTTTCCACAGCCTTGAGCAGGCAGGTGAATGGATGAAGCTGTCAGTAAACTAAGGCCCTCCATTTCTGGCAGCCCACGCTGCCTCCCTGCTCTTCCTTGCCTGTAGCATCCCTGCTTTTGCAGGACAACGCTTCCCCACGTATTCCAGAGTTCTTTGCTTGATCCAATGATAACATGATTTGGAAAAGAAAGAATGGAATTGTCTTCTATTTTTTCCCCCGTAGCTAGAACTACTTTACTCATAAACTTTAAAGTATAGGAGCACGGTGTGTTGTCTTACTTAGACAATAGGAGGTGTACACACATTCCTCTCCCAAGGCAGAGAAGTTAGCTACGCACCAAAACGCTGCATTTTATACTAATTTTATTTTTTTCCTTTTTAAAAACAAAGGTTCTATTAAGATACCTAGCTAAAACCAGCAGCACCTTTTGTTACCCAGACTATTTGCTGGAACGCTCCCATCTGCCTTTCAGAATTGCATGGCAAGCAAGATCTGAAATCAGAAAGCTTCTCCAAAAACAGCAAGTCTATGTGTACAAAGGACCCCACTTAGGTTCTTCAGCCCCATTTCCCAGTTAAGCAAGGCTGTTATCTAAAAAGAACAAAACACCAATACTAATTTTTACTGCATCCACGAGGGTTTAGGCTTCCAGTTGCATTCATTTTATTAGGAACCGGGTGATCAAATTCCTTGGGCAGCCTGGGACACTCTGCAAGCAACATTTTCACCGCCTTATAACGAGAATAAAAATCCCAGTTGGTGAAAGTAAAATACTTGTAAAGAATGTGTCACCTCCTCAGCTGCTGGGGGTGCTTGAAGCGCTCCGTAAGAATTCCCTTCCGCAGCCACTTAACAGAACGACGCCTTCGCTGCCATTCACTGAAGTCTATTGGTGCCAAAGTCTACGGCTCAACTCCTGCCAGCCACCTGCTGCAGCGGTTTCTTTTCACAAGAACTCTGTTAGGGTTGTTAATCTGGGGGCAAATTTATGACCCATTATGCACCACTGTTAGAGCTGAGAGTCAAAGAATGAAACCAATGAGGCTGACTAGGAACAGGTCCTAAAAATGCATGCCTTAATTTTAATAAACCAGTGTTCAGCTCTGGCAAAAAAAAAAAAAAAAAAATCTCTCTTCTGTAGATTTCAAAGCTGTTTGTAGTCACAGATAGGGAAACTGAGGCAGAAAGCTGCATAATGAGTTGCCTAGAGCCATATGGGAAGCCTGTTTAAGAAGCAGAAGCAGATCCTGACAGATCCACTTTCCAGCTCTCTTCATTGGGTTGACAGAATCCTATGGCCATTGGAATAAATTAAATGAGCTGTGATGCACTGAAGTCTAGGATGAAATGTGGTCTCATTGCAAGAGCAGAACAAGTGCTGAGAGAGAATGTCCATGTCCTGAAAAACATCCTCCAGACAGAGTGGAAATGGGGAAACTGAGGCAGAAGAAGTGGTGGGTGCAAAAAGCAACTGCTGTACAGCAGATGCAGAACAGAAAGCAACCTCCTCTATCCACTGCTATGAAGGCACAGAATGGCAACAATGCAATTTGAGGTCTGCCTGACTTAATCACATGTACAAAACAGAAAGGAAGAAGGGGGAGAAGAGAAGAAAGAAAAACAGGAGAAAACACAGAGCAAAGAGAAAGAACTTCCCCCAAAAAACAAACATACAGAGCCTGACTAGTGCTGGTGTGAGCGGCACAGCTGTCCCAGCAACAGGGCAGACCTCCCACACCCGACGTGTTGCAGAGCTTACCAGCACTCCACAGGACTATCAAGAGACTGCAAATCACGATGCCAGCAATGCTCAGCCCGACAGGAGTGAGCCCCCTGACATGCCATTAACGGTATGAAATTAGAACACCAGCCTTGATTTATGGAGGCTGGATGATTCCGTGTCACTCACTCACTGTAAATCGATTAGGAGACAGCGAGGTCCTATTAGAGAGATGTCATATTCATGCAGTATTTATTGTCTGATCTCACAGAAGCACATGGGGAGACCACTAATTGGGATCAGCCTTCCCAGGGACAGCAGCCCTCAGAGCCACCACAGCGCCTAACAGAGGGCTGGGACACAAGGGAGGGAGGTGCTCCAAGGTGGGACCTGCAGACAGAAGGACCTGGGCAGCACAAGCCGCTTCAGATCTCACTGCTAATTAGCAACAAGCTTCTAATTGCTTTCAGTAGGCTTTGAATCAGGATGAGCAGGTAGAGAGCTGGCAGCTCCCTAGAGCCAAAAACCTGAAATAGTCACTGGAAGGTGGAATCCCAGCGTGGCTCATGCATTGCTGCAGCCACATCCTTGCTTATGGGGAGCAGCATTTCAAACCCATTTCCCGTGTGTTCTACCTGTTTACCGCTGTGTGTGAGCACCAAGACGATCTGCACGGAGATTTTCATCTTCAAAGAATTTTGCAAACCTGCATGTCTTTGCCACTGCTACAAAAGGATAATTACCATCAAGCAGACAGCATGGATTTGTTTAAGTGAGAGAAGACTCTCAGTCTAATTTTAGGGATTCGAACAGAAGGCGACACTCCAGCTGGGAGAAGATTTCCACCGAAAAGAATTTTTTGATGAAAACCAGAGGGCGAAGGGGGAGTTTCACAACATTATTTTCCTCCTTTTCCTAACCTGCTCAGTGAAATACACACGGGACACCCATTGGTAACAGCCATTATCACTGAGGGAACTGCGATGGTCCCTGCAAAGGCTGTCAGCAGAATGCAACAAATATAGATCTCTGCCAGAGAGTTTAACAGAAAGCTGGTGGGCCAGGCAGCGCAGACAGAGCACACTTTGCAAGTTGTTTTCATGGCAAGCGGGGCAAACTGGCGGCCACAAAGTAGAGAACCTTTGCGGATAGCAAACGCAAGCAGAGCACCACAACCTTGCTTTTCCTATTAGTGAACAGCCCAACACGGCACGGTGAGGAGCAGCCATTGCCTTTAGCTGTGGCAAAGAGATAAGGTCCTCCACCTGCTGAAATGCGTACCCTTCTGCTCCTCCCAAAGAGCAGGACTACAAGAATCTACCTGAACTTTGTTGCCATTGCATTTGTGTTGGCTTTTCCCCAGGGAAAGCAGATATTTGGCAGAAAGGTTCAGTTAGTGAAAACTGTGACATTTTCCAAGGAGTTAAGAAGTGAGGTGTTGTTGATCAACCCTGGTTCTGCTTCACGTGCTCCATAAATAATAACGCCCACTTTTTAAGGGCAAGACAAAAGCAGAAAATTCTCAGCAAAGGAAGGAATTATTCATTCTAAATCACAGAAGTTCTCTTTGGAGCGCACATTTAAAGTACAAAAATAAAATTAAATCACCAAAGTGCAAAATACTGCAAAACTCTGAGTTACTCTTTGAATTGATCATCTAGGAATAACTATGCCAAAGCAGGAAATGCTGGAGGAAATGCTGAGCAGAATTCACCCCCTCCTTCTCATACGCACTGCAGCAATGCACCCCTGTGCACTTTGCTTTCCCTCTCCTTGCAATGCATGCCAAAAAGAAATGAGACAATGGACCCGGGGCAAGTGTCCCTTGGTGCACATCCAGCTCTGCTCCAACTCAAAATATATATATATATATATATAAAATTCAAGTTGCTTAAAAAACCCAAATGAGTATTTATAGCTTCCTGATAGACCGGATTGCACGAAGGTTTAAATTTGCTGCAGTCTGCCTTCCCTTCTGCTTCTCCTCTCCCCTTCTAGATGAAGAAACTCGCAGCTCTTCAGGGACAGCCATCGCTCCCCCAGATCCAGAAACAATGGCTGGCATCTGAAGACACCCCTCACTTTTAACAGCACCTTGCTGCCAGCATCCTGAGCTGTCAAATCGCTCTGCCTCTCCCATGGCCATCTCAGGGCTCCGAGCTCCATTAGCGAGTGTTTCTTGAGCAGCCCTGATTTAGAAGATAGTGGAAGGCACAAGAGGAAAGCCTTCCAAGTAGTAGGTTTAAGCGATAGAATGAGCATGAATCCTGGCAAAAGCCACGGTGGGACTGCCAAGAAATTCTATATGATGCAGGTGCAAATAGTTTTTTTTTTTTTTTTTTACTTTTAATTCAGACTCATTAAAATATGTATTTTGCAAAGCAAATTAAATTAAAACATCTGGTAAGTAAGGGGAAAGGCTGAGGGGGTTGAGAGAACAGGGCTAGGCATGCGTGTGCACACACACAAACACACACAGTATCTTTGTTTCCAGTTAAAAAGTGGGTTTGAAGGCCCCAGACTTCATCAGGATCCATAATTGTGGGAAAGTAACCTGAAGATGCCAAACAACAGGAAATTACCAGAAGAATCTGTCAGCACAATCAGATGCTATTTTCATTGTTCTTTGGCAAATTTATACACAGTCGGGAACACCTGGGCTGGCACACAGCCCGGCTTTGACTAATTGCCAGGGGAGAGGAGCAGTCATTTGTCTTCGGTGGGGTTTCCTACACTCGCTCCTCAAAACATGTGGTTTCACTTTTCCCCTCTCTCTGCAGGAAATGGCAGGACAGTGAAACGCAGAATAAATGAGTTCGATTCCAAGAGGTTGCCTCCTCAGAGGCCACTCCAAAAATAACTGTCTTGTGAGAGGCTGTTAATAACCAAGATTCTATATACTGTCTTCAGCAAACAACATTTCAAAGGCACACTGTTCCTTTCCTCTCCCCAGACCCTATGTGCATTAAAAACATTGTGGGGAGAAGAAAAGGGAGGGAAAGAAGGAAGAACCTCAGCAGTTAAGAGCCCCATATATTTTTGTGGGGAATTCACACTCTGCAAGATTGCACCAACCTCAAGGAAGCTGCTTGGGTTTTGCTTCATAGCTGAGCAGAACATCACTATGTGTTTCCAGCATTGCTTCTGGATGAGCCTGAGAGTGTTGGTAAGCAGCCGTGTCCACCCCAATGGTCATCTGCTGAGGCACTCCACTTAATGTGACATTGAGGACATCTCCCTCCCACTCATACTTGCCATCCCTCATCTCAGTAGGGTCACACCAATTTTCAACAGGCAATTGTTCAGCATTTGGGCACAGGCCCACCAGGTTATCAGCATGGAGTTGCCAACGCTACCGAGGGCTCTGCTGAGATCTGCAAACCCGTTGTTTCCATGCCCTGCATTTCGAGGATCCGTTTCCAGCTCGCTAAGTATTCCAAACAAATACTCGGTGCATGTGTCTCGTATTAAAAAACCAACTCCCTTCCCAAACGCAACTTTTGAAACAGATTTTAAAGCGTTATGACAGACAACAGAAGAGTCCCTGCAATCACCTGCATTATAGCTTTATCTCTGCCGAGACGTCGGCTTTGACATGCTAAGACTGCACTTTAAAAGATCACCTCTTTACAAGAACCACCTGTCTAAAGCGACAGCTTTTTCCTTTAACCTCAGAACATGTTTTTAAGGTTAGCATACCACTAAAATAAATAAATAAATAGGTGGCCCCCTCCTCCCATTCCCACTGATTCTTCACAAATCCAGGCCACGATGTCCCCTCCATACAACAAAAGCGTTTTGTGTATTGCTCTTTTCAACCCGAGTGCTTTCTAATTGAAGTGACATCGTGCTTTACCATTTTGGATGGTGTTGTCACAGCAGCAGCTTTATATTCAAGTGTATATTCGGGTTTGGTATATTTTCACCTGCATCTTGCCCAAATCCCATGATGATTTAGTGTCTTGGCACTCTGACAGCAAAGAATCAACTCAAGAAAAAGTTCTTAAAAAAAAAAAAAAGGCATTTAAAACATACAGCAGATGATCATTAGGTTGGGCAAAGGAGCTGAAGGAACATTTGGGTTTCATTTGGTTTCGGTTGCAGACTCCTTAGCAGGGCAGAACTAAACTGTAATTCTAAACTGACCCACCTCTCCTTCCCTCTCCTCCACAAAAGGTGAAAAACGCGATGGAACATTTTACAACATGCTGCACATTGGTTACACTGCAGCACTGATAGAGTTCAGACTTGGCTTATTTTCTCTACGACTGAGATGTTTTGACATGTTTATTTGTTTAATTTGTTTATTTTGACTAGCTCTGATTATAATTGGCAGCAATGAGCAGAATTAACATTAGACAGTGTCTTAGGCTTGTCGGTAACAATAACACAAAAGGCACATGAAGGCAAATTCTCCAAAGAAGTGACAACAGAGAGTTGGGTTCAGCTGCACTCTGGCTTTGCTAATAGGTACTGAATACAGACAGAGCAGTGCTGGAAATACACACTTCTGCTGACTTCAGTGATAAGGGATAAGAGCCTTAAACAGTTGAGAACATCTCTCAAAGCTAGAAAATTTCTTGTTTGTTGCTGAGAAAGCAGCAATCAAATCCCAACTGAAATAGATGGGAGAACCTCCAAAGCAACAGGATTTGGATCGGAGCTTTGCCATGAATACTGCAGCTCAAGGATAGTGCCTTCACCCTGTGATGTGAGGTACACTTGCACTCACAAGCATTGTGGACTGTAAGACAAGAGCTCCTCGTCTCCAGAACCAGACCCTTGGTTAGCTTCTTATTCCTATCAAAGGAAGCCTCATCAGCTTCACTTGGCTGTGAGCTTCGTTCATCATCATCTCTACTCCCTTGCACCAGAGCAATGACTTCTAGGGTAACAAACTTACGGATTTTTTTTTTTGTTCTTAGTTGTAATCACTGAAATACGGGGAGAAGGGAGAGATCTATTCAAGACCCTGTGAAGCATTTTCTTCAAGCCATAGCAGTCCAAGCGTTTTGCTTCCGTTCAGTTTTAAACAGAATGTCTTTAAACTGTCAAAAGCAAGACTATTTTCTGAGCTGCTGCATCCTTCACACAGGCTACTCTGCCATGATATTGCAGCCCATATGTTCCACAATATCACACTTCTCAGTGCTACCTAGGTACACGATCATGCTAACAAACCCCCTTCTGTGCATGTAGACAATACAGCATGTGGGGGAGAAATCTGGACCCAACCAACAGTTTGCCCTCTAAATCTTAAGGCGCTCTGCACAGGTGAAGGCACCCTACCCTTCTAAGTTTCTCCCCTGCTCCCTGCCCTAAAACAGAATTGCAGGCCACATTCTTGGCATCAGAAGACATTCTGAGTGCAGATATTATTAGAACACAGGGTTGCTGCCCTGCTGAGCACCCAAAGCATTTCCTGCTGACCCTTGAACACCAACCACAGCCTCTACCAGTTGGACCCAATACTCCATCCACACCCTTCCATGATTCCCCCACCTCCCAGACCCTGGCTGCAAGAACTGGATACTAATGCACCTTTCTGAAAGACTGACATTTCTAAATGCAGAGTCCAAGCACCTTCACAGTGCAATAGATACCCGGGCCAGATATCAGTTTCTTCCACCTTCTCAAAAGGGACA
Source organism: Lagopus leucura (assembly GCF_019238085.1). Classification (NCBI taxonomy): domain Eukaryota; kingdom Metazoa; phylum Chordata; class Aves; order Galliformes; family Phasianidae; genus Lagopus; species Lagopus leucura. Next base: position 544,075 of record NW_024962307.1, on the reverse strand, counting down.
TTCAGAGGATCCAGAGAGGATCTTCCGACGCTTCACCTGCAAATCACCTTAGAGAACTTTAGAAGGGGGAGGAATATAAAATAATTCCTTAAAAAAAAAAAAAAAAAAAAATTAATTGAGAATCTGAAGCATAAAGAAAAATGTGATGTCAAACATAAGACCGTAGAATTCAGTACATTTCTTGGTTTCACAAAATCATTGCCTGCTTTTCCAGAAACAGGCATTATTGCTAAGCAAGCATGCTGATGCCCACTGGTAATACAAGATGTAGAACAGAAAATAAATGTAAAAGACCACAACAGCTCAGTAACCAGGCTGTCTAAACACAAATAATATAATTCACGTCCCAGCAAAGGTGGCAATAGCATGGAGAAAACAAAGCAAACGAAGCCTTTGAGCAACTGACTGGATTAAATCTGTATTTACCATATTGAACACAAAGGTAATTTTTTTTCCCCACACGAAGCCTCTCCAAGAAAAGCAAATCATCTACATATCCCACCACTAATTAGCCAGGAAAAGCAAAGATGCTGCTTTACTCATATTTTCAACAAAATATTTTCTCAGTGTGCAGCATGTCGCATTATTATGTGTGAGACCATATGTGTGGCAGTGCAGGGGGCCAGGCGAAGGTTCTCACGTTCACACCGAGTGCTACAGAGAGTTCACCACATGGAAAGGGGTTGCTTTCAATACCTTTGCTCACTTGCTTTGTACTTTTTAATTATTTAAAAGGGGGTTGAATACACATTTCCCCCTCCACCAAGCCCTGTCTTCAGTTTTGGGGTCTCTCCAACCGCTATTTAAAATATCAACACCACCTGGAGCTACACTGAAGCAGTGCACTTGCACTTGGAGTCAGTCGCAGCAGAAGGCAACAGACAGAATACAACAGAAAGGTGAAATCAAATTGTTTTAGACTCAAAAAAAAAAAAATAAATAAAAAAAAATAGCAAAGATACCAAGAATTTCTTCTCGCAGTGAGACAGAAGGATGAGGCCCTGCTGAGGAATGTACTATGCTTATTGACCTCTAAGTTGTATGCATTTGGAATGAAAGAAACAAAGTGGAACTGAAGCTTAACACACTTTCTGTGAATTTCTGTGGCAGTCACATTCTTCTTGCTGCAGTTATTGTGCCTGTCTGTCAAATATAAAACATGCTTTAAAAAAAAACCAAAACCTTTTGGGCAAAATCTACGGAGTTAAATGGAAGGTAACTACTTTGCAGTTATCAGAGCAGTCCTTTGCATCGGGGGCAGCTTCACCATAGCTGTGAAACTCAACATTTCAGCGATGAAGTCAACATTTGTACAGCTCTGATCCCATCAAGGCACTTCTCAGCCCAGAAAGTGGCTGCTCCTCTCTTGGAACACCTTGCCTATCTTTTGAGAGCACAGGCAACAGAAACACAGACTGCAGCCAAAAGAACCCGAGAACCAAATTCCTTCTCAAAAGCCATCCAAACAAAAGGCAACCCTAAAACTTTGACGTGTAAACACGTGCCAGAGTTTGGAGGCTTGTAGAGTGAAACAATTCGTTCTGGCAAATTATTTGCTTAGCCCTGCTCTTTGCCTAGGAACACATTGTCAGTGCTTATGTAGTAAAGAAGTTTAACTGGTTTCAAACAAGGTACAATTTTATCTTATTGATTTCACAGAAAACATTGGGGTATAGTGGTTAATACTGAACAGCATCACAATGAAATATCGCTGCACTTACATGGCAGTTGTGCCTCTTATCCAGCAGTTATCTCTATTTCATACAACTGGAAAGTTAACAACATTAGCAAATAAGGTACCATCGTACTCTTGCTTTCATACCCCAACAAAAGAAGACATATGCCAAAAATCACACTTGCTCATAATGTACAGTTTCAGAGTGTACCATTACCATGAGCTTCCATTAATTTCAACGTATGAACAGACTGCAAGGACAGTGCAGTTGTAATGGTAGAACCCATCTGTTAAGGGCCCTGAAGGCACAATATTCTTCTTTAGAGGTAGAGCAGGTGGCTTCTCTCACTCAGTCTGTGATCAAAACTCTATGAAAGATTATATCTAAGGTAGAAAAGACAAGAAAGCTAAACCCATCCATCTCCAGATTTCCAGCAAGAGATTGGTAGAGAAATGGAGATGTTCTATTCACACAGGTCCAGAGTGAGCCCTTCCAAAGCAGCTCCCACATGAGCACAGTCTCTGCACACTGTGATTGAGCTTACAGACAGCTGAAGATGAAGCTTCATACATCAGTTGCTTAAATGAAACAAAGCTGCCTGACTCTAAGGCTGCTTTCACTCCTTGTTTTGACTATCAAGCCGTTCTAAGGGCATCAGATCCAGCACCTGTAATCGACAGCTGAAAAACTCGGCATCAGGCCTCTGGCCAGAGTCTGACTATTGCTGCTAAGAGGCTTGAGAGTCCCTCATAACATTCTCTGACCACTACAGTCCCCCAAACTGAACAGACTCAATCGAGTAATTGACATTTTGATAGCAAGATGATTCATATCCCTCCCCCCCAACCAGACACACAACCACACACACACACAAACAGCCTGTGGCAGAAGGGTTGGAACTTGATGATCCTTGGGGTCCCTTCCACCCCGAGCCATTCTACAGTGTGTAAGCAGACAGGCAGTTAAGAACACTGTGTGGGATAAACCCTCACCTGCCAGTCAGTAGGACTTTGTGAATAAGGTGAGCAGGTTTTGGCCTCGTGGTGAAGAACAGGACAACCAGCTGCATGCATTCAGTTTAAATATTCAGCCAATCTTTCAGTGAAGATTTGTCACATCCATTGGCACTTCCCAGCCTAATTATTCCAGGGTATACATCCCTCCCCTTCCCTCCCCCCATCTATTGTTTTTAAAGTGATAGCATACAGCTCAATTGAAACAGAGAAAAATAACAGGTAGAAATAGGCAGAATTTTCCATTTCTATTCTGCACTTCTGTAGAGGATAAGAGGCAATGGCCCCAGGCCTGTATTGCCCAGACAGCACTTGCTCTATAGAGGACAGCATTGAAGTCCACCTGAATACAAAATGGAAATACCCCATTGGTCTTCACAACACAACAGCTCGGAAGATGAACCACACCTCAGTAGAGAAATGTCCTTCAGAAGAGTTGCAGAGAAGGCATTTCTCATCTTGTTCATGCTTCTGATCCCTCAATATTCACAGTAGCATTTTGCCACTCCACAGCACCTTTCCAGAACTGATGTCTTTACATTCCCTTTGCATATGACCTTCTAAAAAGGCAAGCTTACAAACAAGCTAAAATACCAACGTCTGTTCAGGAATGGTTCTCATTTAACAACATCACAGTCCGGATCTTCTATAGAGTTTTCACAAAACTTTCATTCTATTTTGCAGGTAGGAAATGAACAAAGAGTCATTTGGACAAAAGGAACATCCACCAAGGTCATATCTTAAATTGCCAATGAGTTGGAAATGCATCTTTCTCTCAAAGCATCAGATGACAGACCTTTCCAAACAATTCTACATGTGCAAAGGGGATAAAATACCTGTAAGGAAATTTGTTCTACTGGTGAGCTTCCCAGGGGGGGTTGAATGACAGAGCATACAACACCTTGACAGTGTCTATTTAAACAAAGGAAACACATTGTACATGTCTCAGACATTCCTCCATAGAGTTCAAGGCAGCAAAGGTCACTGTATACTATACCCTTAAATAAAGTAACTGAGATAAAGGGAAGGAGCCCAAACTGGAGACTGGCTGCTGCTGTGACAGAGCTCTGTAAGCAGCTGTCTGTTGCCATCTAGTGGATTGAAAAATTAAACCAAAATCGGAGTAGTGAGGACCCTCAAGAAAATTCAGCATCTTTCCTTTGGACAACCTTGGAACTCCAGTTCCACCATGTCACTAGCTGCTTGCTGTTGGCTTGAAAGCTGATGAGTTTTTGTTGTTGTTGACTGAAAAATCCAATGAAAGAACAGCTTGGATCAATTACAGATATCCCATGATTTGTTTGAAGGAGGCTGGAGGAGAGAAGGGGGATGGATGAGACAGAAGGGGAAAAACAGATTAAGCTCTTACACTGCATGGCAAACAAAGGGTCTGCTTTACAATTTCATGGGTCAAGCAGTGGTAAAGGAATGAGCACAACGAGAAGTTTAAAAAGGTACTAAATTAGTGTGTGTTGGAAAACCAGCTAGAAGTTTTCCTTTGTCATTAACAGCTGTGACTCAAGTTACCTCCTGGCTCTTCCTCTCCCACTACAGTTTACCCAGAGGTGAAAGTGCTCAGTGTGATTTATGCAATGCCAAGCCATGGGACTATGTTGACTAACTCTGTAAAACAGGATCTTTTTATGCCTGGCAGCCCTTTTCAAGTCACAGGTTCACGAGAGTGAACAGCAAGAGAGGGAACCGGGAACTCTGCCTGTAGGAGTTGTTATTCCTAATCCCACCCTTTGAGATTTATGCATGTTGGCTCAGATCATGAGATCAGACAAGCTCAGCAGCCCGCCAATAACAACAGCTCGTACATTTGCATCACTTGCCAGGCAATCCAGAAAAAGCCTGCCTCAGTTTCCCCACAGAAGCAAACACCGTTCCATGCCCAAGTCTGAAACATCAGCACATCAAAGCAGTAATCTAGCAAAGCTACTGTGATCTTCACTGGAATATCAGCCCCACACCTCCGTGCTCTGCTCAGAATACAAACGCACAGAACCCCTAATTCTTACCTGGCAATACTAAGCAGGATTTGCTCATATGCTTTGATTCTTCTAAAGCACTTCTGGCTCTGATTACCAGCATAAAAACTGGAGAAGCCCTTCCTGAGTGCTTCACTACCCTTAAACGACATGCTGGGAACACACAGCGTGGTACCATTAAGGACAGACCTTAATTTGAAATGACCTGATCAGCACCACTACCTATTAGCCAAACACCCACAGATCTCTAATAAGTGTATTGACATCTTACACTGCTTGTCTTTTAAACAGAACTTCGGTTAAGTAAATTACCATCCAGTGGACAATATAGGAGTATAGGGAAAATGTTTTCCCGTTATACCGTGCCCCCAGGCAATGGAGGCGATCATTTTCAACCTGCTACAAAGGGCTCCATTAAATGGTAACAAATTACTTAGGGCTACATGCTTGTACTTTTCAGTAACCACGCGGTAACCAAACTTGGGTGTTACTCCACTGAAAAGCAGATCAGAAATGGTTCTGTCCATACAGTGGGGCAGACTCAGAGAACAGCAATCACACCTTGCTCGTTGCTGGGCTGAAATCAAGACTCAGAATGGCTGGCAGAAGGACCTCCACACTTACCTGGGTCCCTTACTCTGCAAATACACCATCAAATATTCAGGAGTACTCAAAGAGCACCATGTGCAGCAGAAGCTGGGTTTTGTTCACCTTCCCTCTCTACCTGTCCTTTTAACTTTCTGAAAGCATCTGGAAAATGTGGTCCAGCAACTCCAGAAGTTATGGAATTGGGTCCTTTTCTTGGCTTTGATGTATGGTTGAAGGAAAAAAAAAAAAAAGAAAAAAAAAAAAGAAATAAAACAGTCTTTGTGTTTTCTGTGTCCTCAAATCACATCTTGAGGTGCTAAGCTGTTCGGGCAAGAAATGCTCCTTAATAGATGTATAGAACTGCACTTCTTCAAATACAAACTATGAAGAGGCACTGAATCTACTCCAAAGGCACCAGCTGGAGAACTGGAAACAGAAAAATGGTGTTGTGGTCCTACATCTGCATGTGTTCCATGGAAGAAGTTGAACTGTGAGCCCAGACTGCTGCAGTGAGCTGGATGAATAACCCAAATCTTCCCCCATACTCGTTTGCCTTTCAGACGCTGTTATTTGTTTGGCAAACCAGGCTCTGACTTCTAAGAAGGGCTCCTGAGTTCAGATCTGGTTCCTGGTCTTACTGCAGCGATCTCCAAGTGTTCACACAGCAGCTGTTGAACCAGTGCAGTTTTCAGCTCACCGCATATAGAATAACCTTCAATGATTTTGAATTACCCTAACGCTTATGATTACACAGTTTGAAAAGGAATTGCCACCAATATTTCAACTTAAATTCATCAGTCAGATTCCTCAGTTTGCCGGGATGGATTGCATTCCTGGCACGCCTATTTCCATGTGATTAGAGTGTCCAGGAACATTTTCAGCTGGTAAATCAGCAAGGTTTTCACATTGCCCCCAGAGCTCAGGGAGTTCTGCCACCCTCAGCCTAAGCTGACACAGGAGCAGGAACCCAGCTGCACAGCATCTCAAGGGAGCAGACCACGAAGTAAAGCGCCCTGAGGGAAATGTTTTTTTCTGACCATAGCGAGTTCCTCGTTGATGATGCATTCAATACATACAGGGGTCAAATGCACCACCAGATCCATCAGCATCAAACAAAGTAACTCGCTTCAATCTGGAAGTCAGTTGACGCTGCTGCAGGATATTAACCTCAAAACTTTAACCCGGGGTTCACGCACACCAAACAGGGCTCTAGCAGCACATCATGGCCATAAGTTCCACCAGTTGACTTCCCACATGCTGGCGAGTACAAGAAATCTAATAAGTGAACTACTGTGGCGAGACCTCCAGTGCAATTTCTGCAGATGTCCTGATAAATATCCATTTAGGCAGTTCTCCAAGCACACGCTGCATTCAAAACCTTTGCAAGACCTGCTATTGTTCTTCTAAAAGCTTCATCCAGTTTGGAGCGTGAGGCATTTGGAGACTTTTTTTCCCCCCCCCTTTTTAAAGTGCAAAGTGAGTGATGTGAAGGGGAGCGATACATTGGAAACCCACCCAGCCATATTTACCCTGCTTTGTATCATTTAAAAAGGGAGCACTAAAAGGCCAAGCGGAGCTCACCCGACTTTTTTAAATGTACTGTAATTTCTCAGGAAAACGCTTTGTGAAAAGTAAGCAATATATCCTGGCCTATAAGTATGTAACCATAGTTTCCCCCACCATGCAAAACATCTGTGACCTTGCATAGAGGTCATCACTGCAGCAGTGTTTCTCTTTACTTTTAAAGAAATGTCAGGCCATTTTTTATACAAGACTTATGACAGGGTGCTGTTTATTGTATCACAAAGCCACTATAACTCCAGCACAAGGAAACTGCTATTATTTGGAGAGCATATATCTTTTTGATTTGCAGTAAAGATGAAAATGAGAAGGGTTCTTTCCAGAGAGGGCAAATCAGAGTCTCCCTCAATGATACCAGCATCTTCCCCACGTCTGAAAGCAGAATCATTATTGGGCTGCTGGGTCTGACTCAAGCTCAGATTTTATGCTAGGATTTTCTGTTAGGCCATGCAGGGTTTGTGCTCATCATTCCCTGAGAAGAGCATCCAATTCCTATTTTTTGAGGTTTCTAAACAGACAATACCATCGCTTTAACCATCAGACTTCAAATCCCAGCTCCCCACAGCACCACTTGTTTCCCTCCCACACTACTTTACATTGAATCAAACTTTTTGTTTCACATGGAAAGCGTTGGAAAAAATGCCAAGGACAATTAGGGGCAGAAAGAAAAAAAATGATTCCCAGTCACCTCTATTTCCTTTTCACCTTTATCATGAAAAATTGCTTGTGGCTTTTTGTGGTAGCTCTGATTCAGTCCTGAGTGAGTACACTGGGGGGCACCAGGCTGGGAGGGCTGCATCTTTTAAATCAGGAGTCTAACTGAGATCCTAACTAGTTGTGTTCACTGAAGGTCCCTCGGTACTTTTTGCAAGACTAACCTCTGTATCCTGGCCAAATTCCAGCTCAAGTAATTACAATCCACTTTCCTAAATACCCCTCTTCTTTCCCTGCAGCACTTTCAATTGCATATGAAATTATTCTATTATCTAATTATAATAATGCCCACAGACTCCTGTCAAGCTTGGGGATTCTGTGAGGTGCTATAGAGAGAACAAATGCACACACAGTCCCCTGGTTTCCCAGCAGCACACCATGCAAGTGCTGAGAGCTGGGACTGCCTTACCATGGCCCTGAAATGCAAGACTGAAGAGCAGCGTTCAATCTGAAACACAACAGCAGAATAACTGGAAAAAGTGGGAAAAAATGGGAAAGTTTCAGGGGGAAAGAAAAGCAAAAGCAGGCCAGGTCCCTGCTAGTGGTGTTTTCAGCTGCATGCTGTTTGCTCTGTATCTCCCCTCATAGTAGTTAGATGGGACAACAAAGTTTCTCCTAACCATTCTCCATCACCTTTGAGACATTTAAAACAGAATCAACAGCAGAACATTCACTGATGACAAAACATCCCAGCAACACAAAGGGCAGGACAAAATAAAGCAATCAGAAAATTGTCATCAACCCCATTGAAACATCTGTACATGGTTCACTGTCATGAGGGAAACTCAATTTGTGGCTTTCTGTGGGGAAAAGAATCGCTTGTTTGTTGTTCTCTACTGTTACTCATCATAAGCCTTATATTTTTGTAGTGCTATGAAGACATTCCAGCTTAGATTTTTGTTGCTTGTGTACCTTTAAGCACAGGTTTTGAAGTATGCAGTCTTACAAGACTATAATTTAACTTCAACATTTTAAAATGAAAATGGCAGCAGGATGCAGCCAGCACATGCTATGTAGTCCACAGAGGGCAATTATTAATTTCCCAGTGGATACCTTTTCTGATGGTGACTGGCAGTGTTGGGTTTTTTGTTGTTGTTTGCTTTCTTATATTATTATTATTACTCGTGCCCTTTATTTAAAGCATCACTAGATGTCTGTATCTCAATACACCTGCTGTGCCAGTGATTACAGTGTGTTTAATGGCACGTCTATCTTGGGAGAGCATAGCCAAGCATAAGAGGAGACTGCAGAGGACAATAAAATGGCTGTTGAATTTGCACATCCCTGCATTCCATTAGAGGAGCTGTCACCAACCTGCTAGGGCCTGGAAAGGGCCGTGGTGATATCTGAGCTCCTCCCCCGATCCTGACATTAACGAACTGTTGGGTAACTAAAGGCTGAAACGGTGCAGGAAAGAAACCAGCATGAGCTCTTGCAGAGATAGCCTGAATCTTCTATTTAAACACAATGGATATAAGGATAACACAACTCCAGTAACTATAGCACCTCCAGTGCTAATGAAAACATTTCAGCAAAGAATTTCCAAGGCACAGCAAGCTCATCCCTAAAGATGTAAGTCATCATCACAGGCCAAAATCCACTGATGCCTGAACACAGACTCTGGTACTCAGCAAACACAGATGAGGAGAAAGCATGCAGAGTCAGAGCTGCATATAACTGCAGGTCTACATCAATGGCTTTGCCATGGGTCACTTCAACACTTCAGATTGGTCCCTAGCCTGGGAAAGATCAAGTCTGGAGATGGATGGTTCCTTGTTTCAAACGTGCCAGTCCTCTGTAGCTACCAAACACCTACCATCAGAGCTGGGAGATAAGTTACACATTACAGACACCAGCAAAAATAAATAAAATCAGTGGGAGTAAAGGTTGGATTCTCATAATGCTTGGACAGCTCTTTATTAAAAAAAGCATTCCATTAACTGCATCTTTTCTAAGTGGCCTCTTGTCATCCTTGAGGCTGAAGTAGTTACTGAAGAAAGATCAAGGGTTAAGCTGCATGCTGCACAATAACACGAGACTTTAAAAGAAATAATAAAAAAAGACTCATCCAATTTTTTTTTTCCAAATTAAATCAAGAACATTCATAATTAGTTTTTACACCAGAGACATCTAGTGGGAAATGAAAGAACTGAAAGAGCCATAAGCTGCCTTCGCCCTTTCATTAATATTTGCTCCCAAATGCAGGTCAAATAAATCTAACTCACAGTTTGAAATGAGTAGCTTTAAAACTGATGTATTACTTTCTGCTCGGATTTATGCCACCCATTTTGGATAATTACTCCCAACGCTTTTTCCCTATTGTATTCAAAGCTTCTTCATAAGAACGAAACGAAGTTGGGCTCCTTGAGATCTCTTCTGCTTTTAATAACTTTTCATTCTCCCCCAGCCCCTCCCCACCCTCAAAGATTACTTCCACCTTTGCAAACTGAGGCAACTGGATTTGTGCTGGCAGACACCTTGCACTCATTTATATACGGGGTTTGTTCCATTATGATAAATTGCACCATCCAGGCACACAGTAAAAGACCATCCTGCCCCACATTCAAGATGCTATGAGCATTTACCCATGTGCTTGAGTTTATACACTGAATAAATTCACTGAAACACGTGTGTGAGCCCTACTCTCACAAGATTTATGCACACCAACAGGGTTACACGTAGAGCACAAAGCTAAGCACGTGTTTAAGTCATTACAGGACTAGGAATGAAGCAGGGAAAGGGTGAAAGGGAAAATGGATGCACAGAAGGGTGGAGTAACTTGCCCAGTGTCATCAAAGCTATATCCAGGTGGCATAACGCAGCAACTGTCCTCAGACACATGAACTAGTTCTAAAGACTGAACTCTCTTAGAGAAAGCAGTTTAGTCCCACTAGCATAGCAGCCTGCTCAGGCTAATACACCTACCAGGCATAAGAGCTAATTAGCCTGAGCAAAGCATCATGCCAACGCAGCTCTACAGCTTTAGAAGCCAAACTAAAATAGCTATCACTGAGGACCATCAGATTGTGCTCGTTAAGGGCATAGAGAGCACCAGTAGGAAGAGGATTAGATTGTGGTTGGACTCTATGATCTTTAACGTCTCTTCCAACCTGAGCGATTCAACAATCTGCCTTTCTGCTCAGCATTTCATTTTGTGTCTACTTTTTTTTACATCAGTACAAACTGTGGTGAAGCTATCCTGGCAAAATCCACCATAGGATTATGTTCGTATGTCTCAGTGTGATACGAAAATGAACCTAAGGGAAATATCTACTAACTTTTGTTCAGAACATTGCAGTGTAGAGAGGAACAATGTTAAGAAGTCAACCACTATAAGTTCAATATAACTTAGGAGCTAACATAGTGTTTGGTGCTGCAAAGAATACAAAGCATTCTTTAAGCATGAGCTGCCTATGCCCACATAGAAGAGCCTAAATACTCAGAGAAGTCCTTCCCTACTGGGAAGCAGCATTGAGGCATTCCAAGTTGATTCACTGGGAACATTTACATTGCATTTCAACTTAGGAAATAAAAGCCTTTTCTGCTTCCCCTCTGTTGATATCTGCAGGCTTTTAGGCGGTCCTTAAATGCTGTATTGTAACAGAGTTAAATTATACTCTTTAAACAAAGGGTGCTTGCTTTTTATTGGTTTCTGGCTCCTACATACACAGAAAATTAAGGAGAGGAGCACACTAATGACTGTTTGCAGGCTATATTTAGAGTTAGCAATTGCATAATATTGAATTAGCCTACTGCTGAACTTTCTATTTAATTTTTTTACTTGCAAGATATAAATAACTGTTTAGCCATGGCTTTTCCCCCCTCAGTTGTTCTCTGTAATATGCAAATCAACCTGCTTTTCCCCCCCACCCCCATCAAAACAGCACGTACCCAGGTGTCTTAAATCAGAGATAACAGACCCAGACCCTTTTTGCAGCTGTTATGTATGTGTATTCATACATGTTATGTGTATGCATTCCTTTACAAAGTAGTGCTCTTTGACTGTGCTAAATGTCTGAAAGGGACAAGGGGACAAGCCAGCGTGTCTCAGCCTTCCTTCTCTCTGTGCGCTGTGCCTGCTGAAACTTTGCAATCCAAAGATTGGCTGTGCTGAGGTGTGGTTTTTGAGCAGCACTTTACAGAGGAAGTGCACACCCTTGGCAGCCATGAAAGTCTGATTTCCCTACTTGTTTATTTCTTTGCTTGCCTTCAGCACGTCTAGCAAGTAATTGTGAAAGGAAAGCTCTCCCAGAATTGGAAGCTCTATGATATTTGAAAGCTGCATATATGTGTGTATGTTTGTATAGAACAAACAACAAGAAAGCAACAAAAGATCATATTTGCTTACTTCTCTGGAGAGATTAACTGAAGTCCTGCAAGTTAACAGCAAAAAACCATGAAGAGTTAGAAGAGGATAAATGGAAGGGAAAATAGGAATGGTTTAGGTGTGCAGACTTTTTCCTTTGCTGAAGAGAGGAAATGAAATTGGTTCCTCTGTTTTGATTCTTCCTCAATTATGAGGGCACAAATGTTATGAATTCCTTGTCCCCACCTGCTGGTAGCAGAGCATTATGTATTTCCTAGGCAGGACTGTAGATGTTTGAAATGGAAAACCAAGCGGTACGGTGATGTGAAGGAAGGGGAAATTTGAGATAGATCGAGGAGTTTGCTGAAGTGCAGCTTTGGCTGAAGCAGGTAAGATGCATGTGGCACTTGGGCTTAATCGTGAGTCAGGCAGGCTATTTTCCACAGTGACTTGCAGCTGCCCTGAATGAAAGCAGGAAATTGCATTTTTGCTATTTATAAACTGTGAGACTGAAATAACATGCATACTGTATGCCTCTCCCAAACCCCATCTGTAGGGTTTTATGTATCTCATAACCCCCAGTAGATTTTGCTTTTCATATCTTGTAAGGGCACTCTTACTGTACCAACTCATATTGTGGTTCAGTATAATTGCACCATTATCTTCCGTTGTATTAAGTTGGAGAAGTTATCTTTTGGGTTGTAGCTCCTGCGGAGCTCAAGCTGAAGTCCTTCTCTTTATTTCAAGTAGCAGGAGCCAAGGATTTTGGAACCTCTGCTTCCTCTGCACTGACTTTGTTACCAATGTAACCATGAACAACAGATATAAAATCCTAACGGCTACAACTTGCTTACAGGGCTTAGTGCTCCTGGACTAATTCATGCTTTGTAACCTCTTGTATACCAGAAATGCAGTATAAAAACAAAGTGCAGCCTCCTGTGAAGTCAGTGCAGTAATGATTCTCCCAAGTCAACCCAGTCTGCGTGTAACTCAGCATGAAAATGTTTCAACGAGTCTGTGATGTTGAAGACAAGTGCTGGCAATAAAAGTGAATGGGTCTTTTCCCATTCTAAATGTGGGTTATTCCATCAGCTAAAGATCAGTAACAGATTTGGCGTCATGCTGCAAACAAACATTCAACTGTGGTTGGCATTACAGTAAGGTGTACACATACAGACTGTGTACCTTGTGTAAGGAGCACAGCTTAGATTGCAAGCAAGATTCTATGTTTTGCAGCATTGCTGTTCATTGCTATTTCCCAAATGAGTCCCCTATGAGAGTTTACAATGAAGCATGAGTTGTTGCCCAAGTGAGTTGTTCAAATAGATTATGGCTTGTAAAATTCCCCAAGTTGAGCACTGTTAACTAGAGACTCCGGTGCTGCACTGCTAACCAGCTGGGAAAAAAATGCAGTTCCTACCAGATATTGTGAAGTTCAGCTTTTCAGGGCAGAGAAATTCCCACAGGGATGGGAAAAGCTATGGCTGATGAGCACATCCATAAAAATAATAAAAAAGTGCTTGTGATTGTATCGAGATAATGGCAGGAAATAAAAAAGGTTTCATGCACTGAACACTGCAGTATATTTAATCAAAATGTTTTGCCAAAATGGCATCGTAACTAAAAGCTTGCTCTGGCATTTTGGAGTTCGTGCAGTGGGACCCCTCCTGTGCTGTCATATGTAGCAATCAGCTCTATAGCCTGTGCAAATCTCATGCCCTTCCATGTCAGACATTTTTTCCCTGTTGACAGGAAGCTTGTTAAGACTGATGTCTCCAAAGAAACTGGGAAAAGGACACAGTTTTCCCCACAATGCCGCATCCTCAGATCCCCCAAAATGCGCAAACCTGCTTTGCAAAGCAATGACAAGACAACTAACTGTCCATTAAACAGGTTGTAACCTGAACATTCTGCTTGTAAATGGAATAAAATGGGAGAAAGGGTCTAAGGGAAAGGGTTACATAAAGTAATGCTTCAGGGCACAAAAAGAGCAAGCAGAACAGCCCATCAGCTGAACATGCAGCTCCAAGAGTGTCAGCTGATCTAACCAGCACTGTGCAGTCCTTTCTCAGATGTTGCTTGCGAGCAAGAGCCCTTAATCTGACTTCATTTCGTCCTACAGAATCCTTGTAAGAGAAGGCTAAAAGTTGCCTATGGTCTTTTGTTTATTTTTGCCCTTCTCTATTTGACAGCATCCAGTTTCAAACAAAATGGCCAGAGAGCTCTCAGCCCAGGGCTCTCATGCACTGCCCGACAGGACAAGCAGCGCGCAGCCATGAGGCTGTGGCTCGGTGCACCTTTAAACCAGTTAGATCAAATCAGAGTCCAGAAAAGTGATTACCTCCCTTCACTTAAACATCTATTCTTTCTTAATAAAGTATCTCAGGCATTAAGTTTCAGGCCCGGTGTTTTCAGGGATATACGGGTTATTTCCAAGCCGAGCTATTACTAGTGAATGCGGTGACATTAATATGAGTAAATGCAGGAAAAAGGATGAAATAAAACATATCCTATTGAAGGAAATGAGAGCTCCTTAAGAAAGAAAAACACACATAGGAAAGACGTGGGCATATCAGGATACAAATGGGACACTGGGGAGTGCCGGATTCCACAAGCATGATGTTATTGAAGTGTTTGATACCAGAGTAAGCACCTGCAGATATGAATTACATCCTTGTTCAGACCACTAACATCGGAGTACTGACATCTCAGGAAGTGCTTATGTTATATTTCAAATCCCACTGCCAACTGCATAAATATCAAATAAATCAATCATAGATATAAAAGACATTATCTTAAGGACTTTAAAAAGCTGAACAAGCCACCTCTCTTCTGAAAGCAGCACCGCCCTTAAATCATTGGGGCTTTTCCTGTCAGTCACACCTGAACAGCAGTAACATTAATGCTGTTGACCATCAGACATTAACTACTTCACCTCTGTACCCACAGACAGAATTGGTATAGAAATAGTTAAAAACAGCAGCAGTTCACTGATAGTGCCTGAGTGGCTGGCACGCTTTCCATAGCCTGCAAGAGGTGGAGAACCTCCCATTGCACACATGCGGAAACTGAGGCACAAAGCTATGAAGTGAGCTGGCCGATATCAGAGCTCCAGAATGTCACGAGCAGAACAAGTGCAGAACTCAGTCCTTGTAATGCTTATCACAGGGGACAGAGCAGAGCAGACAGAAAATGCAATGTAGAAGTGTTTTTGAGACAGAAGCACATTTTGTCCCATGCAAGTAAATATCAGATCAAAAGAGAGTTAAAACACAACTGCAGAGTTAATCTCACTTTAAAGAAATCTTGCCATCCAACTGAAAGCATCCATTTTGTGTTGAAAAACGGAGGTCTTGTGAGTCTTAATGCATTTTAAAAAGAATGGAAAATGTACAAATATTGAAATACACACAGGGAAATTAATTTGGTTTTTAATAACTCTTCACATTTTAATAAGATTTTACTTGTGTTAAGGAGTTCTGGATTTTAAGTATGCTTTTCATTTTAAGAGCTTCCCCATAAGTTCTTATTAGATTAATTTGTTATTTTTCTTCGCTTGCCATGGGAGTCTTAATTACTATTGCTCCAAATGCAGCTACCATCCATCTTAATCAAGCTGGGACTATTTGGCCATACTGCTAAATCATCTGGTGCAAGCAGTTTTGAGAAGCTTGTTCTGCAGTGAAAAGATGGCTGAGAAGGGAAGCACGAGTAAATGTATCTTCACTTCTTGTTAACAGCAGCAGGAAGATTAAGTGACCATCCTACTAAAAACTCCTAACAGTTCAGAACTGCTAAGCAATGTATTAAGAGGCACATTCTGGGAGACATTGCAAAGGACAGTTGTTGAATTGGAATGAGTTTGTGCATTAAAACTAAAGTGTTGTAGAGCCTAAATGTCATTACTGGTGATAATTTTACTCCAGCTCCTAAGGACACACATTCTCCATAAGAAGCTAATTGCCAATCAGAAACATTTGTAGGATCTCTATCTTGCATGGATTTCGTGGGGAAATGCAGCAGCTCTCCTCCTACCTCGTGGCTGCTTATGCTGTGCAAGGGACCAAAATCTATTCTCAGAGCAGCACCCACATTAGAGAACGCTAATATGACTTGTCACTTGCTCCAGAGATGGCATAAGACTTGCAAACCAAGTACCCCCATCTGCTGCATTAGAGAGCTTGGATGCAGTAGGAATTGCCATTGTCAGAAGTAGGCACCGTTATCAACTTTGCTACATTCATCAGATAGCAGAAATGAGTCATCTAAACTTACATCAAGGTTTGGGACTACAGGGCAAAGCACTGATGCTAAAATCACAGCCTTTTTATATTAGAAAACAGTATCAGTGATACGTGCTCACCTGGAGCACGCTGCAGCCAACATGAGCGTGTCCATTGATTTCAGTTTATCTCCTTTTCCAATCATACATTATCTCCTGAATGACTTCATAACCGGAATCCAGCACACACAATAATTAGTGTGTGTATGATTACATAATTCCAATCTATTTTGGCAGAAGAATTTTACAATCCCATGCCAATTTCCAGTCATCAGTTTTACTACCAGTCCCTTAGCAGCTGGACCAGCTTAATGGTCCTCCTTGTTAGGAACAGCTAAAGTCTGCCCGTTCTTTGGGCTTTGTTTTAATGAGGAAAAAAAAACATCTTTTAGAAAGCACAGGTATCAAACAGGAACAGAGAAAGCATTTCCAGGGCTTGACCTTCCCTTTAGCCCCTTACAGCTATAGAGTATCACATCATTTGAGAGGGAGGATAGAAATTTAATTAAGCTCTTACTCCTTTTTGATTCCTCAGGAGTGATTGAAGGTGTCTGACAAAAGGCTCAGGACACAGAAATCATCTTTTTGTCCATCAGCCAAATCCGGGGTAGCAGAACATGTTTTACCATGGGAACATGACTCAGAAGTATTGCCTCCTTTCTAGCTCAGCTCTATGCACCATTTGGGCCACTCATGAACCACCAGCGTGCCCTGCCCTGGGGCATGTTTGTTTAGGAAGTTATTCTGGTAATACCTGCCTTCTAAGTTTTATTACGTGAGTATGTGTTTTCAGACCCTGAAATGCAACTGTATGAACTAAACAGGAAGAAATTGAAAGCTTCCTAATCAAACTTGCACCTTGAATAGGCTTTTAGATGCTTAATTTGTCTGAAAAACAAAATGCAGACCTTTATGAAACTGCAGGCTTACCAGGTTTCAAAGAACAATTCTACGGAGTACAACTGCTATATTTTAAAAAATCTGTTGATTTGCATGACTAAACATGAGGAGTACGTTCCTTCTTGTGCTATTTTCATTTGATAAAGGAAACCGTATCAAGTGCCTCCATCTCTGATGCAGAACCATCCCGTACACAAGAGGTAACACAAAACTGTTCCAGCTCAGACGTTGTTCACAAGGCTGCCTTCCCACAAATCCACCCAAATCCCTCCATCCTCCGCTCTTCTCAGAGGTTCCTCTCATTTTAATCCTGAAACAAAAACTAAATCCGAAGTTTCCACGGAAAATATCGTAATTAAGATTTCGTTAACAGTTTGCATACAAGACAAATGGTCCTTTACCCAGCACTGCTGTCAAAAATGAGACGTTCCCTTATCAGAGTTCAGTTCACAAGATACAATAAGGGGAAAAAATACAACCCTGTAATGACAAAAACAAAGAAGTTTCAAGTTTCTTTAAAAAAGCCTATCCACCCCCTACCCTCTCTGTTCAGCTGCAGCAAGGTGAAAGGCTAAATGTGGACAGAATGGTAATATGTAAGCGGTTTCTAAGCTTTCTGGTGGGAATACTTAACAGCATAAGTATGTTTCCCCTGGAGACCTTCTCCACCATTTGGTCCAATTTCTTACTCCAAGAACTGAACCAATTCATGATGTAATGCTCTAGGGAAAACATTCCTCTCAAAAAAGAGTATCTTCCTAGGGAGAAGTTTGAAGAAAACATCTTAATATTGTTTAAACAGCTTTTGGCACAGTCATACTACTTGCACTGCATTCAATGCTGAAAGCAGAGAAAAGCACACTAAAACTATGGAAATGGAAAGTTTTAGGATTTAGTTTAAGACTTCTCTTCAACTACCACCTCAAGCGTCCAGCTCTCGCTGATCCTTAACGGAATGAGAAAAAAGACATTTTCAGGAGCAGAGGTTTTCTTTGTAATAAAAGAGGAACAATTTGTAGCTTTGGCTATTCTATGTGTTAGTGTGAAACCACATAATTAATTCTGTCTGTGGCCTTATCATTTGCTTTAACTCCTGTACAAGAGTGCAATCCCAAGGCACTTAACACCAAAGCTCTGGTTGTGCCTTAAACTTTTTGTGGCTCTACTCGGAGGCACTACGTTACAAGGCACTGGAAGTTCCTAGAAGCAATGCTTCCATTTGCTATCTGGTGTATACACATATTCTCCGTGCTACAACTGCATTGCTTCCCTTTTTGGACCATTGCTCTGCAAACCAACTTGTCACATTCCAAACCAGGGGCAGCGGAGCGCTGTGAAACAGGAAAACTCAGCAAGGTACAACAGATGTCTATCTACTGTGAGAAGCAAGCAGCAGGAATGATGCAAGAGACCAAAGTACATTTAAGGTTTATATTCTCTAGCTTATATTATGTACTGCTCAGCATTAAGCTGTATGTACCTTACGTACTGGTTATATAAACCTTACAAAACTTTCCTTGCCAAACATGCCATGAGTACTCACAATTTTTTTCTTGAGGGGAGCATGAAAGGACCTTTTTATTAATCATAAATCAATGTTAGTAACCACATAATTCCTTTTTCTCAATAGTACCTGTGAAGACACTGAGCATCTCCAAGTCATAGTTCAAATAGGAATTCCAAAACTGTATTACTGACCTTCTGAGGATGGCACTGAGCACATTTGTTTGTCCAAATATTTCTATAAGGTTGGCAAATTATTTATGACAGAGTGAAGCACGACTTCAAAAGTATCTTCAGTATAACTCAGTTGCTGTAATGCTGATATTAGATTTCTATTTTTCATCCTGTCGCTACAATACTGGCAAATAAATGAAAAAAAAAACAAAGCAAGGAAACTGAGTAACACTTAATTCAAAACCAGCTTAAAATCAAACCCTGACCTCAGAAGGGCCAAAAAGCCCAATCTTCTAATTCTGAGCTCATTTAATTTACTACATCATCAGGTCTTTCAAAGAACGACCACCATTTGTCCCAGCAAAATCTCTTCAGGTTTTGAGATACCTTGTCTGTATCTTCAATGATTTCACCATAATGATTTTGAAAGTGAGGGCCATTTATCTACTTACAAACCTTTGGAGTCTTGTATTTCATTTGCACAAAGGGATTTTTGCTTGGAGGGTGGGATTGTGAAGAACAGAAGATTTGTTTGCAGGGCTGGCAGGGAGCTGTTGTCCAGGCATGGTGTCTGCTTTAATAGTTTATGCTTTCAGTTCTTCGTTGTTACAATACCTGAAGGCCTCTGGGCATAAGTGTCTAAATTTAAAATTATTATTATTAATAATAAATACGGTTGCTCAAGCTGTAAAACACGTTGCACAACGTGAATTATCTCAGTAACACACAGCAAGGTCTTCACTGAACTGATTGGCAGTGCCAAAAACCAGCAGTAAGCCTCCACCATAAAGAGGGTATTTAAACTAAACTTTAGTAGAGTTGGAAGCCAGTCCATAGCAGGTTTCTGTCAAGAGGTTTTACTGCTGGTTTGCTGGGTCTTATGTTTGTAGAATTTTCAGTTTCTTGGTAGACCCTAAACTTTTAAAGCCTTGAATCACAGCTATTTATCACCCATCAGGGAGCTACATAAAGTGTGTTTTCCTTCAGAATGACTATTTTCTTTTTTTTCTTTCTTAAACCCTCATTTAAAAAAAAAAAAAAAAAAAAAAAAAAAAAGAGACAAGAATATTTTTTAACATTTACAATATATCCCAACCAACAAGGATTCTAAAAAACTAAACAGTATGAACTGCAAAAATTAATGCCACCTGCAAGCTGTAAATATGTGTATTATTTAATTTTTTTCCAAGTATTTTCTTTGGCTGCTACATTCAGCTGAACAAGGCCTAAAAATTGTCAAACTGAATTCTTGTTTAAGAGTAGAGCTCTAACTACTGCCAGTTTGAGTGAAACACACATCCAGGTTTAGGGAATATGTTTTGTTTGTTTTGGCTGCAGCACAGGGTAGAACATTTTCCATCCCATCCGAATGCAGTCAAAAAGGTTTTGAAATATTGCACAATAAAAGCCATTCATTATATCTGTCTCCTCTCCCTTCCAAAAACAAAAATGGCTGACCAGTTCCAAATCTGTGCAGGGGGCAGGAAGATGGGAGTCAAGGGGTCACTGGAAATAACCCAAGACTAACACCAGGTTTTTCAGGTTTGAGTTAGGGAATATGTTCCATACCCTCATTCCCAGTGCACATAGGTTTTTCTTCTTCTCCCTGCAAAGCTTGGTTAAAGTAGTTAATTGCTCTGTTATGCACAATTTACAGGACTTAATTACAAAACTAATACATTAGCCTTTTTGTCTATAAGTTAAAGGCACAACTTCATCTTTTCCACAGGGACACAGCAGAGTGAGACCTCACCTTACTGTGAGTTAGAACTGTGATTTGCACTATTTACCTCCTGATCTTAGAAGGGTGCAATCTGAAGGAATATTCAGCCACACACTGCAGTTGTTTTCCAAGTTATTTCCATTGTTTACATACCTGTTAGCTTGAAAATGAAATTTCTTCCACTGCCCACTCCTGTTCCTCTGTGCTTAAGCTATACTTGGCATACCTCACTGGCTTTATTTTTTTCTTCTTCCTCTCTCCATCTCCTTGTATGTAGATCTACTTTGTTTGCTTCTTTGTGCGTAGGTCAGCTCATCACTAATTACTTCCCTGGTCTTAGCGAATTGTGAGTGCTAGAGGATGCAGAGCTGGAAAGAAAAGCTACAGCACGAAATTCTAAAGAACCACACAGTTATCACCATTAAATGACTATAAAATAGCAACATTTACATGCAGCACGGAGGCATTTCAATATCCACTTTATCAAATTGTCAGAAGCAAGGAGAGAAAAATAAACCGAAGCCACGAAGCTTTATTTACAATTATTTTAAAATAAAGCTTATCAGTAAATCAGAAAAATGGCACAAGTTGTTCTCATTGTTTACTTTCCCTGCCTACAGTAACTACCAAGTTGAGAAAGCTGTTTTAATCCTGTTAAATCACACGTGAGAAAACTTGAAAATATAGCCTGCATTTTTGTAACTGATTCTTAAGTATGGCAAAATATTAGCATAAAATGATGACTGGGAAAGAATAATATAAAGACCCTGCTTTTCACTTTAAAGTTTTCTGCAGGAAGGGGTGGAACACCTCCCCTACAAGGACAAGCTGAGAGCTGGGGCTGCGCAGCATGGAGCAGAGAAGGCTCTGGGGAGAGCTGATAGCAGCTTTCCAGTATCCAAAGGGGCTGTGAGAACCAAGGGGGCAGACTAGCAGGGTCTGCAGTGACACAGCAAGGGCAAATGGTTTCAAACTACAAGAGAGGAGATTTAGAATGGATATGAGGAAGTTTTTAAAATAAGGGCAGTGAGGCACTGGCAGAGGCTGCTCACAGAAGTGGTGGATGCCCCATCCCTGGGGACACCCGAGGTCAGGGGATGGGCTCTGAGCACTGATGGAGCTGCAGGTGCCCCTGTGCACTGCAGGGGAGTTGGACTCAATGACCTTTAAGAGTCCTTTTTAACTCAAATGACTCTATGAAAACATGTGTATTACTGTTCTTTGCATTCTTGACTCACTAACAATGCAAATTTAAGAAAAGACCATCCCAAGTGTGATGTACTTCTTGCTAGCTCCTGCATAGTCAGCTATCTACGAACACATGAAGACTGTGTTTCATAGGACAGAGTAAACAAAAGCAATATGATTACTTTTACTTATTAGTGACATCATAATTACATTGGACTGGCAAGATAATTAGCCTTTCTAGGACTCACCACTTGTTCTGTTAATCAGACCATGATCGATTCATGGCAATCAGCTGAATACAGTTCCCTGGCAGTGTCTACTCAGAGCTACTTGAAGCCATTTCATGTCTATGCAATGCAAAATGTAAGGTTGGTGAATACTTTAAAATACAAAATGGCCTTTTATAATAACCCTCTCTTCCTTTGGAAAAACACAGAGAACAAACAGGAGCTGAAAGAGACTGTCCAACACCATAGATTTCTTTATAGTGCTGCAGTAGCTGAAAACTAGAACTACACACTTAAAACCTCTTGCACACAATATGCCTACAATTAAATTGCTATATCCTTACTCAGAAATAAAGGCAAGAGACCAGCCCTGGAAAGTACTTCTGCTCGCTGGATAAGGACTGCGAAATTGTTGGTCCTTCAAAGACTAATAGTCAGAATTCTATTAGCTCAGAACAGCACTGTTCGCTCTGTGGTCCACACTTCTGTGTTACAGCACAGCCATCAAATCATAGGTTCCACAATTGTTGGGGTCTGTAGAGATGGTTTGCCTCAGAAGAGCAAATCACATGAGAGCTGAATGTTTAAAATACTAGAGGACCATCTCATTACCTTACTTGAAGGGCTCTTCCCTGATTCCCCAGTTAGTTCCCTTGCTACACAGCCCTCAAAGTCAGCAAATCTACTCCCTATTCCATGACAAATTCTGGCTCGGACCTTCATATTAGCCAGTCTCAATTCACTTTGTAACCCTAATCTCTAGCAATCAGCAAACACAGCCAGAAGGGACCTTGAGAGCCTGTCCAGGCCCCATCCTTACCCCAAGGAAGTATCGTATGTCATTTCAGACAGATATTTGTTTAAACTGTTCGTAAAAGCCTCCAGTGATAAAAAGATTCCACAGCTTCCCAAGGCAATCTGCTATCTCTGGTGCTGGAGCTTCCTCTTGCTGCTTAACCAGATTTTTTATTTTTTTTTCCTAATTTAAAAACATTTTTTGTACCATTTGGTAGTGACAAAGAACCAACCATTAACCTCCACCATGCTTCTGCATAACTGAAGACTTGCCTCCTCTCAAGTCCTCTCCATATTAAACCCAGTTACTGTAACCTCTTATTTTCTGCAGGTTCCAACCTCACCTTCATGTGAGGCAAACTGCCATTGAGTACGTGGCATCCAACTCTTTATTGACCATGTTGTGCCAGGAGGCAAATCCCAGCTTTGTTTTTCTCCTTACCCTGGCTCTTCTACTTCTGATTTTATTTACACTTCACATCTGAAGTGCACTTAACACATCCACCCAAGGAACCTCAGGGGAGAATATTCTTCCACTGCTGCTGTGAGTGATGCATAGGACAGCAGCACCACAAGAAGTGTGTTCTAGGCAGATTAAGCCCTCTAGTATCATCCATGCTAATTTACTGCCTCTCCCTCCAGGATATCTCAATGCTTGACCTGTTTAAGGCAGATCTTTAATCTGACATCCACAGCCTCAAAAGGTTTGCCTTGCTGCGTGATTTAACAGGTAGACCTTAAAATTTCTGCTGCAACTCTAGAGAGCAATGCTGTATTTTAAAGTGCTATATGATTTCCACATGTAAAGTCATATCTGAATACAGTGCCTAAGTGTTTCACTTCTCTGGTATTGACTAATTTCAGTGCTTAGTTTGTTATTTTGATTTTTCTGAACGTTAAATGGTAGCAGTTATTATTACTTAGTTCTGATGTCACACAGCATCTGTTCAAAGACTTTATACATTACATTTTCAAAATAATTCAGCTATGACCACAAAACTCATGTCAGAGTGCCCTCTCCTGGTACGCCAAAATCCTGCTATCACAGCAAAGCAACCCAAGTAACTGCGGCCACCTCTATTCCAAGCCTAAAAATTGCACTGTGACACAAATACAAAGCCCGAGATAAAACATCAGGGAGTCTGTTTTGACAACTTCAGTAACGTTTCTGTAGAAGTACAAGATGAACAGCATTTAATCAGTGAAGTTTCTTTCAAGTTGCTTTAGGACTTCTTGTCTCAGGAAAAGCTGATGATGTCTGTAGAGAAAAGTAAAACATGCATAAAAATGAAACTGTTCTGTTTGCTTTCCAGCTTTATACAAGCAGCCAAGTTCATGAAATATTTTATTCCATCTCAATAATGGTAAAAACAAGGTCACAGAAGAGACCATTTTCAGCAGGAAGCTCTATTTACTGAAAGGTGACACAGGTATTTCACTGGGGCTGACAGAACAGAATGAGAAATGAAAGCAACACCAACTATTTAAACAGGACCTGCAGTTATCATTTCTTATTTTTACACAGCTCAAACCAGAAGTACTGAAACAATAAGATAACAGGTCAGCTACTGAGTATTATGCAGTGTATGCACAGCACACACACAAGATTTTAAGGGCCCAGAAATGAAAAATCAGTTCTAAATTACTCAGAATATTAATAAGGAAATAACAAGTAACAATTTAAGTGGAATAGAGAATTAGTATCTTATTTCTAGTCAAACTCACAAAAAGAACATAAGAATCTAATACTGACCTTCACTTAAGAAAATGAGAGGCAGCTGAAACCTCACTACGTGGTAATGCTATTTTGAAGAGGTATGTTCATTTCTTCAGAGTATTCTTGGCTACTGCTGTCTCTCCTATATACAGAATTTGTTGTGCTCCTTTTCCTGGTTTGAGACCAAGTTCTTGTTTCTTGAGGTGTGGATACACAAATGCTTTTCCTCCTCCTGCAAGGACCACCAGCAACATGAACAGATTCACTGTTCTCCTTCCCTGATGCTGCAAACTGGATGAGATTTTCTTCTCGATGCTGAATATTCTCAGATTCTGTTAGGACAGATGTGCTTATTCTTCTCCTGGTTTTACAGGCAGGAGCTAGCAGAGAAGGGTTCTGCAGAATCTCATTGGTTACTTCAATCCATGCAAGTCCTTCAATTTCTGCATCTTTCTGTAGTCTCATGCTGCGTCTCACCCGACTTGTTTCACTGCTCATACTTGACTTTCTTCTCAAGGGCTTTTTTAAAGAGTTACTTTTTAGCTGTGGAGCAGATAAAACTTCTTCAACGTCAAAAGAAAACTGAAGGTCCTCTCCAGCCATTTCAAAATGAGACTTTTCAGCAGGAGGAATATTCACAGTACTGCTACTTCTTCTTTTTGGTGGTCTACCTCTTGAAGACCTTTTAGGTGGACACTCAGTTCTTTGGAGAGTCTCATGTACATCAGTGTCCTCTTGGTTTGGAAATTCTAGCTCTGACAGCCACTCTTCCTTCTTTGGGAAATCTCCCTGTAATTTCTCATGTTCTATCGAGAAATCACTTTCTGTTTTCCCTTTTAAACATGCAGTCTCTTCAGCTTGCTGGAAATGTGTATTGAGAACATCATTTGTGTCTGGCACATTTGGAAACTGCAAAGAAAAAAAATTAGAGGCAAAAATAATCCATACAAAATTTGTTTCAAACAGCTGATAATTAAACAAGCGCTCTAGATTTCCTCACTAAGTTGAGTCATTCTCAAAAATAAAAGCTAAACAACTAAAAAAAAAAAAAATCCAAATTCATGGAACCCCACACGTTGGAAAGAACCTGCTCCAAAGAGGAGTGCAGTTTATGCTGCTTGAGGCCTTTTCAGCCAAGTTCAGAATGACTCCTTGCAAGGATGCAGATTCCATGATCTCTCCAGGCATCCTCTTTCAGTGTTTGACCATTAACAGCTAATTTTCTTTTTCCAATTTCCCTAAAATCTTCTTTATTTTTTTTTTTTTAATATAACAAAAC
The DNA here is from genome assembly GCF_019238085.1 of Lagopus leucura. NCBI lineage: Eukaryota > Metazoa > Chordata > Aves > Galliformes > Phasianidae > Lagopus > Lagopus leucura. The sequence goes on along the minus strand of NW_024962307.1, from coordinate 518,418 downwards.
CAAGCACAAGACTTACTTTCTAGCACTAACATTAAGTAGATCAGAAACAGACTTCAGATCACCTGAAACACTGTATTGCTGGGGCTGCCTTCTTCCACAGCACCCAGTTCCTCAGAGCTTGGATACACGTGAACAACAGGGATGATTTTCTCTCCCAGTCTTTCAGTCACTTGCTCCTGTTGAACATCATTATGAACATCCCTGGGTGTGGAAAGATCTAAAAATACAAGGAATGATACATGGTTACTTGGCTCCAGTTGTGAGTGCACAATTTCTGAAGTATTACAATAAAAAGTTTCTAGTATTTTACCACATAGAAGGCTACTAAATAAGCATTCCACATTAACAGCATTAAAAAAACTCCCCAGAAAGCTACTGCACATCATGTTCCTATTTGTCAGTGTCCAGTGAAAGTATAGAATCTTTTTTTTGTGGTGATCTTTTCACTGGAGCCCTCTAAGAGTTAAATTTATGCAGCTGGAGACTAATAATCTATTAGATGCTTTGGACTCTGCTTTATTTATTTCCACTTCATTTTACTCCAGAAGCCATTAAAAGTGAAAAATTCATACTGGGCTCTTTATCTGTGCACAGAACTGTTTTGTAAATAGCTATGAAATAAAAGCAAAGGAATGACTAAGGCAAAAGAAGACTAAAGAACACATCACCTGGAAAATGTGCAATTGTCTTTGGTGAATTTGGAGATGAGGAAGAAGAGAAAACTTCTGGAATCTCAAGGATAGGACTCAGAAGAGGTTTCTTTGAAGCCATTTCTCTTTCCCCATATAAAGATTTCTTTACTTTTCTCTTTCTTCTTTTCCCAAAGGTTGCACGTTTTGTTTTCTGAAGAGATCAAGAGGACCACATTAGAGCACAATGCAAATACAAGGATCCTTTTGGAAAACACCACAAAGTAATTTGCACCATTACTGCATTTTATGGAAAATAATTATCTCCCTACAAATTATGCCCTGCTTGTTCTGCTTTCTTCATATGAATCTAAAAACTACAATATAAAGAATTATTTCTCCAATGAGATCTGATTTTTGACTTAACCAAATTAAGAAATCAAGGAGTTTTTCAGATCAAAACTCTCTATTTCCAGTTTTATTTGCTCTCCTTTCCAACACACAAAGGGCTCAAATACTTCAGAGGCCTCACACCTTTGTAACTCTTAAAGCAAACTGGGCAAGTTCAAAGAATTATCAGCTGTGTGCAGTTGACAAGAGAACCACAAGCTGAAGTCTCAAAAGTTGTGCTCTTCACTTCTGAAGTGCCTTCTTTACCCTACAAGCACTGAAAGCCCTGCCAGTCAGCCCAAACAATACGGGGTGATGGTAAGCTAAGGAAAACAAGAGACAGGCATGGTGAGGAAAGTATTGGCAGCAACAGGAAACAAAAACATCCTTTAGAAAATCTGTAACATAAACATCAAAATAACCATGGAAAACATACAAGAAAGAAGACTGATTGTGTTAGATGTTGGGACAGAGAAATAAAGGCAGCATTCACCAACTGCACTGGGCTGTCACTTACTTGCTTCTTTTTGGCAGCAGAGGCAGTCACACTCTTTGGTCTTTGCAGTTCATTCTTCCTTGGATTTTTAACGTCTTTAGCATTCTTAGTGCTGGTTGTTCTTGAGATGCTGCAGTCAGTGCCCTCAGAAATGGCGCTGTACTGTTGAAGAGTAGGAATTTTAAGTTATTGGGGTGAATTAGGTGCATGCTTGTTTTCTCAAAAAAGGAACACCGTGCAACAGCCCTAAGAAGCCCTCTGTAACTACATGTCAGGGACTGAAGCCCTTGATCCCATGACAGCCTATGGATATCTCTCTTCCAACTTTGCCAACTCTTTGGAAAAGTTCCTGCAACAGTTAACAGAAATAGGAAACTTAAGCATCAGATTGTAATCCAAGCTGGTTCCAATAACTGAAAATCCACTTCCTGTCAAAAATGAGATTTCCTTTGCTGCACTAAGTGGAGATATTTCCATCTACCTGGGTATCTATAATTCTCATATCTGAGGATGCAAAAGCTCCGATGTACTTCAACAGATATGCAAAAATATCCTTGTTGGAAGAAGTAGAGAAAACAAAACCCCTCCACTGAAGAACCTCACCTTCCTTTTAGTAGAGGAGCGAGTCGTTTTCATGTCTGATTTGTCAGTTTCTGCTTCTATACATTAAGAAAATAAGAATATTGGTTCAGATCAACAGAAGTCAATCATATTTTGAGGAAATTATGCACACCATTTTAACACTACGCACAGCATGTTTAGATCTTAGCCTTGAGTAAGATTTTGTGCACAAAAAGTTATCAAACACGGCAAGATTAAAAAAAACAACTTGTTTTACAAAGTAGATCAGAACAGAACAAAATAATACTCAGTAACAAAATAATTAACACCAAGTTTTCTTTGAGACACAAAATCACAAATATCCTCCTCTATTTTCTTACAGCTTTGCTCACTATTTTAAAACCATCAGTACCACAATATCATAAATCCAGATAGTAAGCCCAGTTATTTGAAGTAGTAAGCCTGATTAGATCGGCCTTTTGTGCAGAAAAACACAAGCTCAAATAATGTCCAGTTAATCTCAACACTAGGCAAACTCTGGCAGCTACTGCAATGACCTTTACAGGAAAGGAAGAGCATTTAACTTCAGGCACAACACATCCCATGTAGAGCAAACAAACAAAAAAAACCAACACAATCGTGTCATCTCTCAGTTTTCAGGTACAGAAAGATGTAGCATCTAATGACAAAAATACGACTCAAGGTTACCTTTTGTATTTTCAACAGGTAAGAGCTTTTCTGAAACAACAGAGCCCTCCTGTACCTCCTGAGGCTCAATACATTCCTGTAAGATAAAGGAAAAAAAGGCAATACATTGAACCCTTAAAGAGCTGTGAGAAGCTGTTGGTGCAGCTGTAAAGAAAACGAAAGCTTACATCACTGCAATCGAAGTTTGGCTGAGTTAATGGCTCCTCTGTGAGCCCTGCCCTCGTGCAAGGGCTGCCACGTGCTGACCCCGAGCGGCAGACCGGCGTCGATCCTTTGCGCAATGGAGTATTTGCAGGCAAAGTTTTATCAAATATTTCTGGGCTGAGATCTTCTCCAAAAGTCACTTTTTTCTTCTTCGCCCTTCTGGGGCTGCACTGTTCAGTTCTCTCCACTGCAATAAAATACAGCGACTGCTTAGGAGGCTTAAAGCAGAGCTTTCACAGAACAGAGACTTTTCAAGGCCTTTTTACAGGTCTTAACATTCCCTTAAATAATCACCACCAAACAGCAAAATATCACCCTTAGACATCAACTCTACAGGAACTTTTAGTTTAGCATTACTATAATATCAAGAAATGAGGAAAAAAGAAAATAGAAGTCTAGAAAACACCAGCTATCTCTCAAGTTGTATCTGGTAACTGTAAAATCTCATGAATAACAGGATTTTTGCAATATTGGTATCAATATCACTATTTTTTATATTAAATATTTTCTGAAGTGTATTTTTTTTCCCTTGGTAACTTCATTTTCTACTTCACACCGTACGTTACCACTTATGAGCTACTTCAGTGGTGGTTAATCCATAATACCCTTCAGATCTTGCGAATCTTCCAATTTACAGAACAACAACGGAAGAAAAAAAGAAAAACAAAAAAAAAACCTGAATCAAACCTGTTTGCAGTGCCTCACAGATGTGATCAGAGAGTGTAAAGGATTCACCTCCTCCTCTGTGAGCAGCATTGTTTGAACATTCCTATCAAATGTGATAAGAGAACCTATTAAGTACCATTTAAGGACTGTCCTTTCTCATATCAAAAGCGACAATAACTCCCTCTGAAGGCAAACTTTGTAATCAGCACAACTCTAACAAACCTATTTGCTGTTCTGAGTAAAACTTAAAGCATCAAAACGGATCTTCTCATAAGAAGAAAGCTTCAAACCGACCAGGATACAAACAGAGAACCACTGATAACCATCTCCAGTGCATACAAATAGTCAGGAAGCATCTTAAAACACGAATCAATCCCACTGCGATGTGATTTAATTAACCAACCTTCACGCAGTCCATCAGTTGCTTCACTGGTGTTTTCTTCAGCACAGACCGCAGCTGGGAGCCGCTTGCTGCGGATTCCGTTAACGAAGCAGCCCTCGTTTGGAGCGGCGTGACAGGCGGCTCGCTTCCATCATATATCCCCACAGCCAGTTCTTCTGCAAAATTAACCTTTTTCCTGCTCTGATCTGATATGACATTACTTCTGATTTCTTTACTGATACGGTCAGGACTGAAATCTTTAAAGCAAGTATATAAGAAAATTAAAGACTGAAGTAAAACAGAGAAGCCTTCAGCATTAGCTCTATGAAAAGCAGTGTACACCCTTCCACAGTGGCTGTCAACTACATTCAGTGTCTCAAGAAAAATCCATTCTCTGAATTTTTGCTGCTGTTGTACCATATTTACATTCACATTTTGAGCAATTTATGAAATAAAAATGTGAAAATTGAGCATTACATGAAGATTTCTGGGGAGGATTTCTCTGCCTCGGAGTCTCTCACTCCCCTCTGCTTCACAAACACAAAATGCTCAACTGTATTTTTCCTTAAGAACGGCCCAAACAACGAAATTAAGGGCTGAATGGACTGCAATATGAAGTAATTTTTTTCCCTGTCATTATATGCTCCGTTAGCTTTCATCTCAAACTTATTTCAGGTTTCTGCTGCATTAAAAATTGTAGCCAAGATGATGAGCATGGAGTGAGTGCTTGTCAAACATTTCTTTAGATACACTCTAATTGTTTTTCTTTCTTTAATAAGAATATAACAAGATAGTAATAGTGATGAATCCTCTTACCACGGCTTGTTTCTAAGATATCTCTAATTAGAACAGCCTCCGAATACTTGATAGGACTGCCTTGCTTATAAGTCTGTTCCTAGAGAAGTTGCAAGAACAGAAAGATGATACAAATCAGCACATATACGGTAAGGCAGAGGTCAAACTGATCTGCTGAGTTTTGCGCAGCTCTTCACAAAACTGACATTTCTGACATCTGTGTTTGCCAAATGTGTGAATTCAACGTGCCACACAGTGACACAGCTGTGGACTCACAAGGAATTTACACATATTTAAATTTTATTAATTGCATAACATGAGCCTTCTTTGTAATTATCAGAATAACCTTGCTGCTTACAGCATTCCCACCATCCATAACACAGCATCTAACCAGATTCTGCTTCCCTCCACAAGGCAAATTCTTCCAAGGGAGATTTGCTGTGCAGTTTACTTTCTTTGCCCACACGTGGATAAATACCTTTGAAAGAGCAGCCGGTTCAGTGACATCGGGCTGTAAAGACAAGATGGTGCATAACCTCCTACCAGACTTATTGCTATTGCTCAAGTTTTCTTTTAAATTTTCTTTGAAATCAGCTCCGTTGCAGTCAGACATGAAAGCTTCACTCTTCTGATCCAGACTGTGTTCTTTCGTGACAGGTGCTTTGTTCTGAGCTACTGTGATTAAAAATAAACCACAATTTCAGATTATTCTGTTAATGCTATTTTTGTGTTTCTTCACACACGCACAAAAGAGAAAAGAAGGTATTTTTTGAATTAGTAAAAAAAAAAATATATATTTTTACTTCTACTTTGAAAATAACATTAGCAAATCTTCAAAAAATAGAAAAAGTTTTATAAATGTTATCAAGACCAGCATAGAATCACAGCAGTACAGCCTTCTCACAGTTGCCACAGCACTGCCCTGACTTGCTTTTGCAGTATGTACTTTTTAAATTAGGAAATAAGGAAATTCACAGTAATGGAACCCAATTTCTAAATGTACCTAAAAGCAGTTGAACAGAAGATTTCACATCACATTGAAGGCAGGTAAGAGTTACAATCAAGAAAACCTCAAGCCAAGCAAAAACTCCCAAGCCATCATCAGCTCTCACAAAAGAAAACATTTTCAGTGTCGTTTCATATTTATTGGCTGAAAGGAAGCCCTAACATTTAAATCAATGAACTTACAGCAGCCATCTTCCCGAAGCGCAGCAGATACTTGCGAGAGTCCAGAGAAACCCGTCTTCCCTTCAGCCTCTTGAACTGACTTAAAAGTTCTTTGGAAGATATCCATTTTGCTCCTCAGTGACCTGGCAAACTGACAAGGACTCGCCTGCTAAAAGAAAAATCAATGTCAGCAGACACTTTTTCCAAGATGACATGCAATTTTTTCAGTTCTTATTCATACCTTTGACATAAAGCACACTCAGGGAAGAAGCAAGTATTTTATCTCAGTGCTGCTTTACTCATATGGTCAAAAAAGGAACAGCATCAAGAAATTTGTTGTTCTCTTTTCTAATCTGTCCCCTAAGGCCATTTCCAGAATTTATTTAATGTGAGTCTGTGTTGGTTTGAATTAAAAACAAGTCTGACTTCAAATTAAACAAAAAAAAAGAAAAAAGAAACATCACTGATGTTAGTATTTACTTAAATCTGAACCATCCAAGTTTAATTTGCCAGATAGCTAAGTGTGGTGAATGCAGATAAATGAAGGTTATGGTAAGTGAAAATAGACAAAAAAGATTCCAGATTCTACACAAACAAAACCAGCATCAAATTTCTATTTTAAAATAAGGTGTCCAAGGAAAATGAACAAAATAAGGCCACAGTTATTTCTTCTACTGATCCCTTCCTTGGATTTTATTTTCTTTCTGCCAGCAGGTGTTAAATTGGAAGACTTGCATATTGATCCCTAGGGGAATTAAAATGATGCATTAGACACTTGAGAACGACCCTTACCTGTGCAAAATCTTCTTTTTGCCTGTTGCTTTTCTGCTGGGCAAGATATTGAATGAGGGTATTGTTTTCTGGAGACCCTCGGGCTCCAATGGCTGATCTTCGTCTCAGCTTTAGTGCAGCTGGAGACTTAGCTGAAATGGAGACAGGAGGGAAAAAATACAGTGAAGATGCACAGCAGGACATTGTTTTAATGTTGGGGTTTTTTTTAAGAGTGTTTTATGTTTATTTATGGAAACAACCTTATTTAGCTGCTCGGCTCAGAAAACTGTTAGAGAATCACAGAATCACCAAGGGTGGAAAAGACTGACAAGATCATCCAGTCAAGCCCTTCTCTTTCATGTTGTTCTTCAATCAAGTCCCTGAAAACAGATTCTAAAACTGCGTACAACAGAAAAATAAGACCTGGGCCTCTGTTTTTCCAGGTAAGGAAATAAGAAAGAATAAAAAGCAACTATACCATATACCAATAGAGAAACTGAAGTGTTTTTTTGGTTTTTCAATTGCAAATTTAGAAACACAAACAATATTTGCAGGGCTCACCTGACTACTCCCATATTAAACTCACTGACAGCTGATCACCAGAACAGAAAAAAAGTAAAAGAGAATTAGAGCAAATAGGGAATGAAGTCAAATTCCTACCCTTGGACTTACTCTAACTCAGCTGGTCACCATGAACCTGACTGAACTCGGAAGCTTTTGATAAGGGATTGGACTGGACAGACCTCAGAGAACAGCAGACAGCACTGATTACTTCAGCCTTGCCTTACCTGTAGATCCATTAACAAAGCTTTCTGGAGTAATCCCAAAATCAGCAGTTGTTACAGTTGCAAAATCAACACTTATCCTCCTCTGTTTCTCCGATAATCCACAGTACAATTTTTCTTCTGCTTTGACTCTTGCAGGCGTTGAGTAGCACTCATCTCCCAGAGGCACGGGTCTACCTGAAACATTCTCCTTGCTGCTCAGTGGCCGGGCAGCTTCACCAACCACAGCCCTTTTTGGAGTATCAGAGGGGCATTCTGTGCCCTGATGGCTCTCAGCATCCCCTGCATCGAGGTGCGACCCCTGCTCTCTCCCATTGCTTACATTCTCTTTCTCAGATGCCATTTAGGCTTTGGGCTCAGTCACTCTGCAAAGCTTCCACTCTTCTGACTGGGATCTCTTCCTTCACTGCAGGATTTCAGCTCTCATTGCTGTCAGCTTCCAGCACAGCATCTGTCACCTTTGACCACAACGAGTCTTTAGCCTAAAAAACTGCCGACTTGCTCTTTGTTCTCCTACAAAGGCAGCTCCCTGTCAAAAAGGACAAGAAGTTTTAAGCTATTTGATAAGGAAAAGAGTCCTCTGACGATGTGAAATGACTGCAGAGCCAGGAATTCCCCGACGGGGGAACAGGGAAAGCCTTCAGCCCAGAGCACACAGAAACAGCCAAGGAAACAGGGCCGTGCCTTTACTTCAAACGTATAAATCCCGCGTTTAAACACGCGTTTTAAACGCAATCACATCGCAATTTACAACAAGTACGAGCAGTTTAGAGGGGAGGGGAGGCTGTTTAGGACGCTCACATATTTCGCACTCGGTTTCTCAGATTTTAAAGCTCAGAGAAACGGGCCGGGAGCTTTCGTTTCCACAGCAGCCCACGCGGCCACGCGTTCTGTTCCACGGGCGGACCAGGCAGCGCAGGGCGGAGCGGCCACACGGAGCATTTTATTCCCGCACCCCCTCAGAGCTTCCCGCTCCCCTCACCACAGCCCCCGCTCCTCTCAGCTGCCCTCCGCCCGTTCAGCCGCTCGCGCCTCTCACGTTCAAAGCGCGGCGGCTCACTGACCGTTACTCTCGCGCCGCGGTGCCATTTTGAAAGCAACGGTCGGCGCCGCGAGCCGCGTCCGCGTGACAGCGCGAACCAATCGCGGGCGGCGCTCGGCTTCAAGGACCCAACTCCTCCTTTGATTGGCTGTTGGCAGCGCTGTCTCCGTACTCCAACCCGCCTACCCATCATTTCCCCGCCCTGCCGGTGGGGCGCGTTTCTCATTGGCCGGCGGCTCGGCTGTGATTGGTCTCCGTTCCCGTCGCTTGGGGAGCGCTGCCTTCCGGGTTCGGCGGCAGGAGGAGCGGGGCGCCGCCGGCGCAGCATGAGGCGGGTCACGCTGTTCGTTAACGGCAGTCCCCGGAACGGGAAGGTGAGGGGCGGGGGTTGCGGGCTGCGGGTGGGCTTCGGGGAGCTGCGCGTAGATTTCTGAGGCGTTCTGCTTTTCTCTGCTCTGTTTGGGGCCGGAAGGCTGGCTGCTGCGGCCGCGATTGGAGCGCTGGAGGCTAAGGGTTGGGGCCGGGCCGGGGCTCAGGCCGTGTGCGGGGCCGCGAGGAAGAGCCCCGAGCTTCTGGCTGCGGCTCTCTGCAGCTCAGCTCCTCTTCAGTGGTGCTGTGCTGATGGAGCCGTGCCCTGAGCAGGTCAGGGATGTGCTGCGGCCTTCCCGTGCTGTGCTTTCTGTTGGACAGCTGGTAAATAATCCTCCTTCCGCTCTGCTCAGAGCTGTGGGGCGGCGTCTGTAGTGAAAGCAATGGGTTTTAAAGGCCCAACATTGTTCTGGGATGGCAGCAACCCCAGTTTGGCTCCCTTCTCTTTGCAGGTGGTGGCTGTGTATGGCACGCTGTCGGATTTGCTGTCTGTGGCGAGCAATAAGCTGGGAATCAAAGCAACCAGTGTTTACAATGGGAAAGGTGGTCTCATCGATGATATTGCTTTGATTAGGTAAGATTGATCCCATAAATGCTGAATCATGGATGGGAGATGGGCATGTCTAGCTTGAGAAGACTCCAAGGAGACCTCATGGTGGCCTTTCAGTACTGGAAGGGAGTTTACAAGCAAGAAGGGGACTGACCTCTTACATGCTGTAATAGAACAGAGGAGAACAGCTTTAAACTAAAAGATGAGATTGAGGTTGGGTGTTAGAAGAAGCTGCTTACTCAGAGGGTGGTGATGCTCTGGCAGTGCTGCCCACAGAAGCTGTGGATGCTCCATCCCTGCAGTTGTTGGGAGGGCAGGGAGGGGCCTGGACAGCCTGATCTGGGGCAGGGGGATTGGAGCTCCATGGTCTTTAAAGTCCCTTCCTAAGCCGTTCTGTGAATAACAACTGCTTTTCATAAAACCAGATCTTTTCCAGCCTGTATACTCAATGGAATATTTGCCTCAAGGAAAAATAATGCTGCCTACAGAACATCATATTTTGATGAATCTGAATTTGATGCAAGCTGCATTGTGTGCTTTTTAATGTCCCTCTGGGTGGATTCACAAATGCCAGGAAGTCCCAAAAGTCTGTTCAGCTCTCAGATGAGACTTTCTGAAAAGGAGACAAACTGGCATGGCTTTGGCTTCATGTAACATTAACCCCTCAGAGTGGGAAGAAAAGGAACTATCTCATAAAACTAAAGCTGCTGAATATCAGAAGTGATCCCTACCTGGCTGATACGGGTCTCTATCAGTAGCATCTCTAGTGCAGCTGGTAGAATTGCAGTCATCTGGAACCTGCAAAGTTAAGAGAAGGATCAGGTTCTTAATTCTAACGAATGGTATCCGATTGTCATCTACCTGAAGCTGATCAGGAGGGGATCCCAATGTCACTTCGATGAACAAAAAGCTGATTAATCTTTTTTTTGTTTCTCTTCCCCCTGCCCTATCCCCTTCCAGAGATGATGATGTTCTGTTTGTCTGTGAAGGGGAACCGTTCATTGGTAAGCCTCTAATTCTTCAGCCTTCTGTTTACATAGGCAGATAGTGACAGGACAGGGGAAAGGGATTTAAACTAAAAGAGGGAAAAATTAGTTTAGATGTTAGGAGGAAATTCTCAGAGGGCAGTGAGGCTCTGGCACTGCTGCCCAGGGGAGCTGTGGGTGCCTCATTCCCGGAGGTGCCCCAGGTGAGGCTGGATGGAACCCTGGGTACCCTGATCTGATGATGGCAGTGGCAGGGGATGGGTGGGCTTTGAGGTCCCTCCAACCCAAGCCACTCTATGATTCTATGCTTTCCTTTAGTGTAAGTTTAAACTTTAATTTTCTAGTGTTTTCAGAAACCTAGTTACCATATGGAGGATTTGGAAACGTTCACAATTTTCACATCTGCGTTCTTATCACCTGTGTAGATCCTCAGACTGATGCAAGACCTCATGAAGAGCTAACAGGGGCACACACAGACTGGTTAACACTTAATGTCGGAGGTCGATACTTCACCACCACACGGTAAAAATGGGGCTAGTTGAGCTGGAATTAACTTCAGTAAGGTTGCTGTAGTAGTTGGTGTGTGTTCAGGTAGTGAGACTTTGGATGCTCTTGAGAAAGAACAAAAAAAATCATTTGCTATGGAGTAGGAGACCTGCAGCTTATTCAGTACTAGGAATTTGTTGCCACCATTCTGAAATGAATGCTTAAACAGTTCACATGTGCTAACAGTGGTGAAAAGCCTGAACAGGCCTGCATTTATCCCTGGAACATTTCAGCTAACGAAGTGCTTTGTATTTAAAATACCTTTGATACGCCTTAGATCAGAAGTGTGTTTTGTTTTCTCTTCTGAAATTAAATCAGTACAGAGTTGGAATGCATATCACACAGCACTGATTACCTTCTGGGTGCCAAGGAAATGCATTCCCTTCAGCAAATGGGTCTTGTAGCAAAACTTTCCATTTGAAAAATAAAATTGCACTGCCTTTATTTTCTAGGAGTACTTTGGTTAATAAAGAACCTGACAGTATGTTGGCCCACATGTTTAAAGATAAAGGTTAGTATCTCGAAATAAAACTCATCCTTCAAGCTAACGAGTAGCTGAACAGGTAAAAGGCACTATTAAGTTAATGGTTATTGCTGTGTTGAAGTATTAAAAGTATGTTAAAGCATCAAAGCACAACATACGATCGTCTCATGATTTGAAAATAGAACTCCCACCCAGAGTTGATACTTCAGACTTTTTTTTTCTAGTTTAGACTTTCCTGACTGTTGCATTTCACTTGGTTTTGTGAACACCAAATGAGATGTGTTTACCAGTCTTAATGCTGCTTTTGCAAGGGTTCTTAGGCACATTGTGAAATGTGTTTTAGCTATTTATAGCAGGAAGGGGTTGTATGTAAGGGGGGTTTTCCCCTCCACTCCTATTTTCCTTCCTTCTCTCTAAGAAATGCCCTTTCACGTGGGAGGCTTCAATCCTGTAACCCCTTGGTGGTAACAATCTGAAACTTGAAGCAAACGCTTTCAGATTTAATTATGTGTATTTTGTGGCAACAGATGCTTGGGGAAATAAGCAAGATCACAGAGGAGCATTCCTAATTGACCGCAGCCCAGAGTATTTTGAGCCTATTTTGAACTACTTGCGTCACGGGCAGCTCATTGTAAACGATGGCATCAATCTGCTCGGTAGGTGTTACCTGTACGACATCTCCTACATTAGTATTCTTTAAAGGTCTAACTTTGTCCTGAGGTAAATGTGATAAAATCACTGGGGTTTGTGTCTGCTTATCTAAATGTTTTATTGTGGAGAATTTATTCTCAAACGGTGCCCTGGATTTGGTATCTTAATACCTGTATTTGAGATTCATTTTTTCTCCTTGACTGGAAGCTCGCTTTTCCTCTGTCCCATTGCAGTGTAATACGATGTGCATGGCTGACAGTTCTATTAGCTCATGCATTTGTTAGGCATTTCCTAAGGTTCAGCAGGTGCTCTGTTCATCTGTTGGTTACTGTAGCTAAAAGAGAGTTATGACAAACAGGGGAAGTCAGTTGAATTGGCAGTCTTCTGATAGCAAGGTTGGATTAACCTGAAGCTTATGTTCTTGGCATGGCTGTGCATTGCCTTTTCCAACAAGGGAAGAGTGGTATCTCATTTAAAGGCTCTGTGTAAATAACAAATAACTGCTTTGTTTTGTTAGGTGTTTTGGAAGAAGCCAGGTTTTTTGGTATCGATTCATTAATTGAACATCTAGAAATAGCTATTAAGGTAACTTGCTTGCTTTTATACATGGATGTGCATGTCCTGCTCTTCCAGGCAATACATAATTTAGTCCTATCCGTATTAGCTTCTAAACAACTCTCTCAACAGAACTCACAGCCAGCAGAGGACCACTCTCCTATATCTCGAAAAGAGTTTGTGCGATTCCTGCTGGCAACCCCAACCAAGTCTGAGCTGCGATGCCAGGTGTGGAAATGCAAAGTGTGCCTCGATCTGTTGTGTTGGTGTCAGGTGCTGGGATGCCCTGCAGCATCATGTGATGATGTGAAATTCAAGCGTGTGCTTCCCCACCCCTGCCTTCCTCTTTTTAACTGAGTTTTGATTCCAAGCAGCAGAGTAACTTTAGTATGAAATTTGAGTGCAGTGTTTGGGCTGCTTTACTTCAGATCAGTTTGTTGAGCTGTTCTATTTAAATGTAGGATGCACTCTAATAACAAAGTCAGTGCTTTACAGCTTTGCATTAGCTTTAATCTTATGTAATAGCATAGGTGCTCTTGTTGTGTATGCACGTATCTTTGCATGTAAGAAATGATGCTCTGAACTGTTCTGTATTCAGAGCTGCGCCTTACCTTCTGTAACTTTTGGGGTTGGTTTTGGTTTTAGGGTCTCAATTTCAGCGGAGCAGATCTTTCACGACTAGATCTTCGGTACATCAACTTCAAGATGGCTAACCTAAGCCGCTGCAACCTCGCACATGCCAACTTATGTTGTGCAAATCTTGAAAGAGCTGACCTCTCTGGTTCGGTGCTCGATGTAAGAATTGTGCTGTGGAAGGTTTGGGCTGTCCTGTTATCTTAAGAGGAATCAGGATAAGTTGGGGAGAGGGGAGGAGAAGGAGGGTGTGGAACAGCAGGTAATTCCAACCTGTTGTCCCAGTGAAGTAATGCCAAGTTCTTACACTGCCTTGAAACAGTAAGGCTGTTGTGCTTTAGTAGATTCACTTCCTAAACATAAATGAAGGCTACAGTCTGACTACTTCTGGCGTTGTTCAGTTCTGCACTTGCATGAATTTCACTGATGCATTTATCTCTATCAGTGTGCGAACCTCCAGGGAGTGAAGATGTTGTGTTCCAATGCAGAAGGAGCATCTCTAAAAGGGTGCAATTTTGAAGACCCATCAGGCATTAAAGCTAATTTGGAAGGTAAGAGGTTTTTGTGTGTTAAGTATTTCTTGGAAACTGAGTTGCATATGTTTTAAGATCCATATGTTATGTACAAGATTGAGCCGTGGTTTGCACAATTCATCTTTACGTTAGAAGAACCATATACGTACATAAGACTGAGTGCAACTGCTGAATCATTACATGTAGATACCAATTTACATGGCACTGAAAAAGCATTTCTGTGGAATCCCACGTTTCTAACTGTTCTTCCTTTGTAAAAGTACTTTTGTGTTCCAGGTGCTAACCTGAAAGGTGTTGACATGGAAGGCAGTCAAATGACAGGAATTAATCTCAGAGTTGCAACACTGAAAAATGCCAAACTAAAGAACTGTAATCTTAGAGGAGCAACTTTAGCAGGAACTGATTTGGAAGTGAGTTACAATTCCTTTTATAAGCTAAATGGTCAACTGATAGAATTCTGGGGATTGCTGGCATTCAGCAAAACCAAATCCAGTTGTTACTGTGAAAAGCAATCACTGCCTTACTGTAGTTTTAGTTGTATCTTGTGACAAAGTAAGGACATTGAAGTTACAGAAGCATATGTGGCTTCTGCATAAATGCATTGAAAGTTTTGAACCCCGAGTTCTGTGTGCATTCAACTAATACTCGATCTCTTTTGACTCTTTAGAACTGTGATCTTTCAGGTTGTGATCTACAAGAAGCTAATTTGAGGGGATCTAACGTGAAAGGAGCTATTTTTGAAGAGATGCTGACACCTTTGCACATGTCTCAGAGTGTCAGATAAGGAAGAGAACATGCTAAAGACAAAGGAGTCAAAACATGGTGACTTTCTTCATGTCCTCCCCTTATTAAGTTAGAAGCATTGGTTATTAGACAACTTATATTTGCAGTAGTGCCTAAGTAAACTATTTTGATTGCTTTTTGGGGAGGGAGCTTTAACTGAAAAGGTAGAAATAGATAAATGCTGTTTCTACCTCTGAAAACAGAGTGAGGAAGTGGACTGGTTCTAGGATCAGCATGCGTGGCTTTTTGTTGACAAGCATTGCCTCACTTTGGAATTCATTTTAATTTATAAAGCACAATATATGCAATTCTATTTATTAAATCTGTAGCTGCAATATGAATAGAAGATGTTTTTCATGTATAGTAGCATCAAAGTTCAGGTTTACAGTTAGACTAACTGTAAATACACTAGTTTCTTCATTCATGCACAGTACATTAAGTGGAATGTGGTTTAGGTAATGTCTACACGATGTTTTCAGGTACTACGTTGAAAACAGTAGTTAACTGTCATCATAGGTAATATATTGCCTTGTAGTAGTTAGGATTCAGGTATAGAACAGCTTTATTATCTTCTAAATGTGCTGTGGAAGCTGCTTCCACTGAAGGGATCTGCATACACAGCAGATCTGGTTATAACAAAACCATCCTTGTTTAAAACTGGGATTGCATATTTAATCTTTTCCAAATTAGTAC
This sequence comes from Lagopus leucura, assembly GCF_019238085.1. NCBI lineage: Eukaryota > Metazoa > Chordata > Aves > Galliformes > Phasianidae > Lagopus > Lagopus leucura. The sequence continues at coordinate 503,039 of NW_024962307.1, read as the reverse complement.
ACGATTGCACTATCAACTACAGCTGCTAAGGAAACATTCTCTTGCTTTCAAATGTCCTGTCCATTCCCAACCTGGAGTACCTGTACATTTTCTTTGTTCTTGGTGGGGGATTAAATGGACATAGGAGAATCCAATCCGCTGTCACCAGAGATGAGCGCTGCAGCCATAGCACCCACTCCTTTCTCCCCTGCCATGCCTCCAGTATATATGAGTAAATGGCACTTGTTTCCCTTCCATGTACTATGCAAATACTGTTGTACACTGCATCCTTGACCACATGGGCAAAATCCTTTCCCCAGCCAGATGTCAGTATACCACTTTGGGCCTGCTTAAAAGTGGCTGTGAAAGCCTCTTTGGATGGGTGGAGTGCCCTTTCCACAGCTGCTTTACATGTGAGTCAAATATGGAATTACGTGACTTCTGGAGTGCAGAAAGTCTCGCAGCACTTTTTTAGGTGATGATGCACTTCATCTCATAAGCTGTTTCCACTGCAGTATCAAGCTGAGTTCTCATCTAATGTTTATTTTGTACACAATCAAAAAGCACATAACCTAGACCAAAAAAGGTGCATCAAGAACTCTTACCTCAGACGCTTCTTTAAAGTACCCCAAAGTTGAAACTAACATTGAATCTATGAAAATAGAACTGTTACTGAAGTCCAGAACAGATGTATCCTAACACAGAACACAATCTGTTAGCAGTGGTTTGAGTCCCAGTTACTTTGGTGCGTTGTCTCTTACATGCAGTGCAGAATTTCCCATCCTCCGAAGTTGTGTTTGTTGTCTCAGTGGTTGCTATGAAAATGCTGCTTTGCCATCAGTGTAGAAAGATTAGTTTAGGAACAGTTTATGATGTGTTTGGGGAAGCGTGGGATTCTTATCAAGTTGGGTTTGATGATACTCAGGCATATCATGTGAACTTCCAGGACTCAAAATCCTACAGCCCTGTGGTTCCGAATTGGGATTTCTTTTCTGGATTCCCTGGCCTCTTTAATTTGGCTCTAGGATAACACCCCATCCTTGGTCAAAAACATCCATAGGGAAATGCTTTGTGATTTTTGGAGTCCTGTCTCCCACCTCATCACTTTCACTGATTGATGTGTTGCAGAAAGAAGAAGATTCCTAGGGCTAGAGAAACAAATGAATTATTTTTCTTTATCATATTTTGTAGCTAGAAGTAAAATATTGTATGGGAAAATATATTTTCATAATCACTGTGTATAAAATATATTTGAACTTTCACTGAAGTACTATGTTTTAAATAATCACTGCATGGGGCATCATTCATTTGCAGATGAATTTAAGGTACCTCTTTTGCTATGACAGAGCTGTACGAACAGCCTCAAGTGGCGTATTCAGAACATGCAGGTTCCAGCCTAATTCAAATTGCATTAATAAAAATGGGAAATCCACAGGTGTCTTTGTCTTACTTAATTTTACTTAGAAGGACAAGAAGTTAGAAAAGACGGAGAGCTGACGTGCAAAACCCAGCTCTACTCTTTGATTTCTTCTGACTGAAGCTCTCCCAGACCTTGGATCAGCCTTCCACGTGGGCTCCACCTCTGCCAAAATCGGAGTCCTCTGTTGGTTTCCTTTACGTGGGGCTGTGGAAGTATTTGTGGGCAACCAGAACCAGCTGTAGTCTTCTCCCCAACCTCCCACCTCCTTTATGTAACTTGGGCCCAGAGTTGAACATGAGATGGGAACAGTTTGCTCACCACTGCGCTTCCTTCTGCTGTGCTGCAGGAGCAGCTCTAAGGAGCCCCACTGAGGAGCACAGCTGCTGGCAGCCAGCGAGGGCAGGTTGGCAGACTTGGCTTCAGATGGTGGGTGAATAAGAGGTGCAATTACCTGGCTAAGCAGGCCCCTTCCCTTCTTTAAATGACATCTTTCAGGATGAGCAAAATCTTCCATTTCCTTTGTAATGTTAATTTCTGCTAGGAAGAGCAGGGAAGGAAGCAGTCATAAAACAGAAAATCTCCCTTCTCAAGTGATCTGCCTACGCTAAGGTAACCTTTTTCCCACTTAAACCAGCTATTTTCACAGCTTGATCAGTTTATCAGCTGAACTGCTGCTGGCTCCTCTTGCTGTGAGTAGGAGCATTACAGCAGGAAGAATTGCTCTTTGCTGCAGTCACTAAATTCTCCTTCAACTATTTACTTATTAAATTACATTTAATCCATTAATTTCAAAGAGGTCACAGGGGCAGGAAGAGAGGATGTTTAAACACCACTAAACATGATACACCCAATTGCACATAAACCAGTGCAGAGCAAGTCGGAACAGTGGCCAGGGGGACAAAAAAAAACAGGTTTCTGCCATCAAAATTATTGAATTTGACTTCTGAATGCAGATGGCGACCACGACCTCTTCAAAAGCTGCAGTGCATGAAGTCTCAACAAAAAGCTCCATAAGCGTTAATGCCTAACTTCACACACCCATATATGTGTGCATCTGTATATACACATATATCCACATGAACAGGACTCTCCATTACATGTATACAGAGGGTCCTATTCAAGTGAGAGAGCCCCTTCCTCAGCACTCACAACCTCATCATCGGGTCTATTTGATCCATTTAGCACTGCTTTGCATTTTGTAGAGCACAGAACACGAAGGCATTTTTATTTAAGCATTAATGACTTGCAGAAGAGCATGCAAAATGCCACGTGCTGGTGCAACCTCTTGTTTATGCACTGAAGGTCTGTTTCCTTCTGATATAGAGAGAATAAACCAAATTCCTCATCCATTTCAACCCCTGTAAGGAACTCTTCAGAAAATCAAACCCACAGAAGAGCTTTTGCTTATTGGTAAAAAACCAGAAGCCACTGAAAGACCGTCTATTTATTTTCCATGGGGCAACAGCAGCCAGCTAGGTCTGAACATCAGGTTTACGGCCTCTTAAAAGGAAAGCTGTAACTTTCATGGCTCTAAGAGAAAACAGCTGTAGGTAACAGCTACACCCAGCTGCTCCAATTATGTGCTTTACTTCTTTAGTACACGACAGCAACTTTAAGAACAAAATTGCAGCCCGTAGGATAGAATGAGGCAGCGTTACCTGCTGTGAAGGGCTTGGTGGTGGGGTGGCTGGATATAAATGGAGACAAGAAGCCAATTCACGGGACATTTTCCAGCAGGGAAGCGTTGGAGCAGTTCTGCAGCCTCTCTCTGCAAGCAGGTAATGTACTTGAACAGCCATGTCCATTTCAACTTTTCAGTCCTTACAGATGCTTGCACTGGAAGGAACTTGCATTAGAAGGCACTGCAAAGGGCACTTCTTAGAACAGAAACTGGCTACACCAAACCTGTCTGTCAAATATCAACAGGGATTTTCACTGAACCTTCGAGGTCCAGGGGTTCCTAAAGCTCTGAAAGGGTGCTCAAAAATCCCAATTTAGATCTCTATCCAAATGTCTCGGATGTCAAATCTCTTTGTGATGAGGTGATCCACGCTCTGAGGGGCTCAGAACCCAGCTGTGACCCACGCGTAGGCACAGTGCCACCGGGGTGATTCTGTAAGATAAAAATTGAGCTGTGATGACGCAGGATCAGAAATACGCTTTGTTCTCTCATCGCAGAATGGAGAAGTCCAGGAAGATCTTGGCTGGTGTCCTCCTGTTTACCACGTCTGTGGCAATCTGCTTGGCTCAACACTGGTCTTACGGCCTGCAACCAGGAGGAAAAAGGAATGCCGAAAATCTGGTGGAATCATTTCGAGAGGTAAGTTCAGGACTGTAAAACAGCTCTTGCTTTTGCTCCGATCCCTTATCCGTACTAGATGCAAGCAAAAAGCCTCGTGGCACTACCAGAGGTGACAGACTATACAGGAGTCTCTCTCTCAGCACACTGGTGTGCATTATACAACACACATGTAGACTTTGTGTCAAGTAGGAACTGGGAAGCAGACCGTGCTGTGGTGGTACAGCAACAGAGAGCCTTGCACACAGCAGTGCTTCTGTGACAGACGGAAAGCTTCGTCAGTTTGCTCTAAAGGAGGCATGGAAGCCTGATTCCAGGTCAAACCTGACTTCACCGCCCCTTGTTTGAGCTGCCCTTCTGATCAGCTGCTTTGTGACAACATCCATCCATCTCCATGAGAATGTGGCAATGGCAGCTGGTGCGGGATTCGATGGCAAGTGCTTCACTGAAGGACTCAAACCACAGAGCAGATGGGAAAGGTTCTGTCCACCAATGGCTTTTCTGATGCTTTCTAATATTTCACATGTACTCCCTTGTAACCACAATTCCAACATTCTACAGCTGTTAAAGCAAGTGTAACATGTAGGAAAGAGGTAAATGCAACTGTGCAGTAGAAACTTTGCCTTTAACCTGGGGAGATTTGCCTTCGGAGAAAAATCTGTTTTCATGAAGGCTGTGTTTATTCCCCATTCAGATTGCAAATGAAATGGAAAATCTTGGGGAAGCACAGAAGGCTGAATGCCCTGGATCATACCAGCATCCCAGGCTGAGCAATCTGAAGGAAAACGTGGTAAGTAGCGTGGTTTTTCTCTAATTGCTGTGGGAAAATCTCAGACCAGTCCAGGCTGGCAAAGCACGGGGTGGAGGGGTGCGAGCGGTGGGGTAGAAGAGGCAGGAAAGCTTAGTTCACACGTGGCAACCCCAGCTTTGCATCACTCTCAGTATGTCCAAGTTACGGCGCTAGAATATGACCACATTAATCTTGATGCTCCTGCTGTAACTGTGTCATTACTTACTGAATTAAAACCAAAATAAAGTCAAGCACATACTTCCTTCATACAAATGTAGGCAGCATTCGCAGATGCTTAACTTCAAAGGCACGCTTTGCCAGCTGAAGGATTGAGCCATATGGAAGTGCTGCTCCCAAGGTCCCCAGACTGGGAAATGTATTTTCCATTAGACACTCTAATGCAGTGACAGCAGAGACTTCACATACACACGATCTGCCACAGAAACAACACTCTCAAGCAGAAGAGTGCTCTTCAAACAATACAGCCGCACCTTGACCTGCCCAGATGGTCCTCACTTTCTGGGAAATATCTCTGAGTTGTCCTAAAGTTGCAACTCTCCATCTACAATTAATATTTGAAGCCCAAACAAAAAAATTTCAATTACATAACTCTCGCCTCTGAATACACGCTCAAGCACACGCCTGGCATACCTTGTTCCTGTGGTATAGACTGAAATGTGTGGCTTTCTTACTTCTAGCTGCTTAATGATGCTGAAAACAAATTAAAGCTTTTCCAGATGTAGGTTTTCCAATGTTAACACACTGCTGAAGTTGACACGGGAGCATTATGCAGTGAGAGGGAAGGTGTCAGGAAACGAACCAGCCCATGGAAACAGCTTTGCAGGTTGCCTTCATCACTTCCTGGAGCTGCCAGTAGTGAGGACAGAAATACAATGAGCTGAGATACAAAAGGGAAAGAATAATATACCGAGAACTCCTACCCAAAACACCTTGGGTTCTCAGTTCCAAGGGAACAACATAAATAGATGCACAAATAGGAGACCAGGAAGAGCAGGATGTGACACAGGAGCTCTGTTTCCATTCAAAAAGAACTAATGTATACAGAGATGGGAACAGGACAACTGTCACACCCTGTAACACTTCTGCAAGCACAGCTTTCTTCCCCTTGGTATCGTGGCCAGCTGCTTAAGTTGATGGAGACATTTTGCATAGTGATGCTTTGTGTAAATTCATGCCAAAATGGAGTGTTCTGCAGCTGCTGGGCTGCCCTCTAAGAGCTGCTGTGGCGATGGGCCCCTTAACAGATGTAAAGCTGGTCACGCACTTTGGGATGAAAAGGGCTATTCTAAGTGTCAGTTACATTATACTGCATGATCAGATCCATGGGCAGGTGGCAGAGAGATCACGTCGGGTCAGATTTATGTCATTCTAATCCTCCTTCCAATGGAGACCTCAGTAGGAATATGTTAGCATCTGAGCAGGCTTTAAAATTCCATCATCAAAGTTCTTTCTTCTCTTTTAAAAGAATATATGGTGTGTGCTTACAGGCAAGCCTGATCGAAGGAGAAGCCAGAAGAAAGAAGATTTAAATCCACAAAGGCAACAACAGTCCCAGAATAAAATTTCAAAGCAATGTTGAAAACAGTTCCTCCTGCCTCTGCTTTGATTGCAATACGTGAATAAATACTGTGAAATTAGTGGGGAACAGTGGAGGATACCATTGTCCAGCTGACTTGCTTGTAGGTAAAAGAAAACACGTTGCAGTCCAGTGGAGGGGAATCAGCTCTGTGGGGTCAGCTTTGCATTCCATAATGACAGCTTTTGTTTCACTCCCACACACAATGTCTGGGCATTGCCTGATCTCAACAGTAGTACAACTTCATTACGAATTACAAATAATTTTACTGCTGGAATGGAATTCTGCTCACACATCAGTAGACCACACATGAAGGACTTTTGTATGCTTCATTTTTTTTACTGGTTCACACATAAAAACTACATTTATATTAAAAAGGTATTTACAAACTTTACAATAGTTAATGCATTAAAAAAAAATTATACACCTTGCTTTACAGTGAATCCTATGCCATTTACCCAGAGAGATGCAGCCTCCTTTCCCCACGTTTAGTTCCTACCCTTCCTTCAGAGCCAGTTTAAAAGCCATACTTTCTGCTGCTTCAACTGCAGGGGATGAAAAGAGGCAAAAAGGATTTGCAGTCTGTAGAGGTGGCTGTTTCCTAACTAAACCATCACACGCAGCATCTCTAAATGTTAACAAGGACGTGTCACACAACACCCATGTTCTCCTGAACTCAAAACAAACACGTCCTGTGGTTCCTCACGTCATTAAAATCTTTACAATACCAACAGGGAACGACTACATCCATTGACACCATGGATGCTGGGGTCGTACCACGCCAGGAACCTCACTCAGCTCCAACTGGGATATCCATCCTCACATCAAAACCAGTTAAATACACTCTGCAATGCATTGTGAAGATTAATGAGAACATGAACAGGAGCAGAATTGGGCGAACCTCACGTGCTTCTGAACAGCCCACCTCCTACTGCGCAAGAAATGAAATCACATCCATGTGTGGTTTGATTTTCCTGACTGAGTCCCAGGAAAAGCTCATGCCATTCCACTAGATAATGTACTCTGCAATGGTAAACATAAGATAGAGAAGTTTTTAATTAAAAGAAACAAACAAAAAAAATAATGGTAGCCAGTAGTAGTCAGGAATGTTTTTACATTTGAGAAAAAGGTTACAGTTAAGTTACAGACATTTCAAAACTTCTTATTTCCATTTACAATTATAAAAATAAATAAGGAGAGGAAATCCGAGCCATTATCACTGCAAGTTCAACCTGCTGCTCGTGGGCTGCACAGCGTGGTGGGGGCTGGATACAGGTTCTCAACAACTGCTACATGCACACGATGGCATTTCTGCTGCTGCAGATCACAGAGCTGTTCTCAGTGGAATCGGTGTCCTTTCCTAATCCAATAATCCACTGAAATGGAAAACTGTCTGTTTCTCTCTTCCCTGATGCGGATTAGAGCCTGTAACATTTTTGAAGGAATTTATTACAGCGTGACGAGTTTTAATTACAAGCTCCAGAAAGCAAGTGTTGAGCATATTTCTCCAAAGGAAAAAAAAAAGATCCTCTCTGTGACTTGAAATTCCCCACTAGCTGTGGACAGCGTGGATTTGAGATGGGATTCAGATCTTGTCTCCTCCGCAGGCTGCACATGGAACTCGATCTTATCCCAAGCAAGGAGCTGGGCACAAATGCCACCGTTTGCTTTCACTTCTGCTGCGTGGAGATCGCCATTACGGATCAGTCTTGGACTCCCATTTTCAGTTCTATGCTTTCAATGACATTGAGTGATGTGAAACACTGATTCTCATCTTGAAAATGAGTTAGTGAGATCTTAAACAGTCTCTGAAGGTTAAATATCAGAACTTGTAGCAAAGAGCAGAACGTTTTTGTTAAAAAAAGTTTTAAAATCAGAGGTCTGGTAGAATTTTGCACTAAATTCTCCTTAATTAAAACCAGCCAGGCCCTGTGCTCACACCCTTAAATGCCCAATTGCTTTTAAAAACCCAACACAGAGGACGATGCTGTTTTCCAAAACTGGCCCAAACAAAGGCTCATGTCACTCAGGCACAGCACAGAAATCCCATCTGTAGCTCTATGGAGGCTCTGCTGACTTGTATCAGCTAAGAACAGAACTCTTCACAATCAGTAATACTGACTGGCAGGCAGAACCAAACATCCTCAAGTTCAGAAGCATTGCATAAAGGGACACTGAGGAACTATTCCCAAGGTCAGGCTTCCCCCAGGCCTTTCTGCATGGACCAGCTTCCTGCTGCAGGAAAAATACCCACTGGCTGCACAAGGTACATCTCCAAGTTCAAGTTAATAAAAGAGATCAGAAAAGCAGGCAATTATGACTCAAATGCCATTTAGAATTGAATCGATCAAACCAGATCACTGTGCTGTCAGCCCATGAGAAGCCACTAGCTGAGCTTCCTGCTGCCTTACCAAAGGAGTTAAAAGCAAACCTCCTTTGGAAAGGAAAAGCACCTCAGAATGAGGGAACAGGCAGATACAAAGGCAAGGCACTGAATTAGAAAATGTGGTGTTAAGGTATAGGTTTCTATCACTCACACCTCACCCTACCTGAAGAGAAAAGTTCTTGTTCAAGGGAAGAGCTTCAGAGGATCCTTCAGTTTGTGCAACAGCAGCAGAAGGGAGATACTGCTTACAAGAGGGAGAAGTGGACAAAAATGAAGGATGAGAAAACCCTGTGGTGTTCCAGTCAGGCAGCATCTGTGGTCAGGAACGTAACACAGAGCTGACAAGTCCTACAGCACACAGCAGAGGCACTGAAACATGCTCAGGTTGTCCAGAAAGGTTTCAAAGATTTCCCCTGAGAAGGCAACAGCCCAGAAGACAATTGCATGTGAGCTGCTGTGAGCACAACTGTGACTGCAGTGCAACTTCCCCGACGTCTCCATCCTGCTGTGATGGGAATCTGATCTGACCCTTTAATGAGTGCAATCTGTTTGCAGAGCCATACACACAGCAAAATAAATGCAGCTCCTGCAGGTTTCCTTAACTGGAGTCACACAGAAGGCAAAGGAACACATAAGAACAAGCGAAAGGGCAACTTTGGTCCTCACAGCCAGAATAGGGTTTCTTTCTTTTTATCTGAAAGAGTTTAAACCTAATTAAAGCCTATCTCAAACAACTTGAGTTTTTCAGTAAGGCAATAAAACTCACATAAGTCACGTGAGCAGAAGATTGGTGCAGTGGGCTGTAAGAAAAGAAACAAGCCACAGCAAAACAAAACCAAAAAATGGTATCTTGTGAGCAACATCCCCAGCAGAGATTTAAATGCATCTCCATAAATTATACCCAATAATCAGGAGCTTAATGACAGTGACAGATAACAAGCAATATTGTTCGCTGGATGAAATAAATGTGGCACCAAGTGGCAGTGACAACTTTGGGGGGGTGTATCAGAAATAATTATGCTGCTTGAAAAGGTAACAGTGATGTTCCTCACAAGCAATGAGTTCTGAAACGGAGAGTTTAGGAAGGTCCTGCTCCACACAGCAAGAACGGGTTGCTGAAGCTACTGCTGGGATGATCTAGGTAATTCTGTGGTAGAACAGTGCTGAAATGCACGCTGCAAGACAACTTTCAATCAAACTTCCTTCCAGCTTAAGCACTGCACAAAGCCCATCTGGGCCACATGGAGTAAAGATATTTGTGCTCTATCTGAGCTGAGGAAAGGCAGGAATTTTTAAAGGTTAAAACCCAAGATCAGGACGTTTTTCTTCTTTAGAATAAATAAAATGAAAAGACTTGTTGACATCCTGAGAGAGTAGGAAATAAATAACTAAGAGAGAATAATTAAGCAGATTAATAACATACTTATAAATAACATAATTATCTTGTTCTCCAAGGCAAAAAAAGCTGCAGAGCTGTAATAATCCAAGCAACAGGAAACATGGTGGTTGATTGTCAAGTCTTCCACAAATCCCAGGTCCAAGTGGTTCCTTAAAGTCTAGTGGCTGTGAACAACTCAGACCAAGGGAGGCTACAAAACAAAGTGCAAGTATTGCCCTAAATGGGGTGGCGGAGAGGGAGGATGATGTTTATTTCTATTTGTGAGGATCTGGCCAGCCAAAGTAAGTGTTACAGTACACACTCCATCCTCCCCAAGTTGCTGGTATCAATACAGTGCTGGTATCAACACAACCTCCATTCATTCTAAGACATTCACAGGAGAAAAGTCACTTTCTACACCCTATTTAAAAAGCATGAAGATGAAGCCTTTGTTCCAGGTGCAAAACAAAGTAGCAACACAACAAAGGAAGGGATATCAGCTGCTCTGTAGTGTTAAAACCAGAACCAACAGTGAAACTATGATTAAGTACTGGCAAACCTAAACTCTCCATTGGGAGTGAGCAACTGCCACCACTTGAGCAGAAACGGGGAAGGCAGAACGTCTGCACTTCATCTTCAATACATATGATGAGTAGCAGAAAAGAGGTTTCTTATCCTGCTCACAATGCTCAGGTCTCTGCCTGCAATCACGAATCTTAAGAGACCACACATCACACACCAACACCTGACGCTGCACGGCTGCGATCTGTCTCACTTCATGCACATCAGGGCTTGACCACAGCAACAGGAGGAGGGATTTGTGCTTTAGCATAAAGCTGGAATGAACCCATGTGAAAATACTGCGGAACACATCTCATATTGGTGTGGCTTTACCTCGGTGAAGCACTGGCTTCAAATCACTACTGTGATAATTTGACATTAGGAACGAGCCGCTGAAATTGCATCAGCGAAAAAATTCAGGATAGACAAGGCTAATATAAGAATTCCAGTAGGCTGACTTCTTCCCTTCTGTGATTAGTGTCTCATTATTGGAAAAATAAATCAGAGGTTGGGAATATAGTTACACTCAGAGTTCCTTTTGCTATTTTCCAGGGAGAACTTCAGTGGAAGTAAATGGAATGGCAACTGAGATCAATAGTCTTTAGGGTAGAAAACCCCAGCACGTCAGTGAAGAGAAAGCAGCCATCTCTCTCTAGGAACTTGCTGTTAGACAAGCAAGTCTATAATCCTCACTGCAATCCTTGCTCTGATGAGAGGACACTGGATTTTCTGGTTTTTGGGGGCGGAGGGGGAGGTTTGGATTCACGTCTGCTTGGTAGTGGTGGAGCAACCTGAGAAGATAAAATGAAGACACACAGGAAAAACAAACCATTACCAGGCAAGTAAAGACATTTGGCTTGACCAAACAGAAGCAAAGCAAAAACTCCTGTGCTTCTTGATTGTTCTTTCAGGATCACATCTCTGAATGCATCCTTTCAGTTCTTCATGCCATCAATGAGAGGGGCAAAGAAGGACACATCCCCCAGAGGTAATAAAACAGACATGTTTTAGTTGTTAGAGAAATCTTTAGCCGTAAATATGCTTTGCTTGCTTCAGACCCACAGCCTGACCAAGCCAGTTATTTGCCCAGTGTCCCAAGTTTTATCAGTAAAATGGAAATAAACCCATTTCTCAGGGTTTCAGGATTCAACCATCTTTATCTTGCTGGCTTGACCTCCCGGTGAATTGCACCACACACCAAAGGGATGTAAAATGCTTCCAAATCAGAATGGTGCAACTAACTCCATAAACAGAAAGTTCTGCTAAAACAAGCCACAGAATTCCTGCCCAACACATGGGGTTGTGGAATTCTTGCACAAAACCACTCTAAATGGGTCCTTTCAAGTTCTCCCTTTGCACATCCTGGAAACACATGAAAAATGAAGGCCAGGTGAAGAAGAAACTCCTGTGGTTCACCCCTTGCTTAGCTGAAAGCACCAAGATTTCATGATTATTTTAACCAAATGAGGACACGCTCAACTTTACATGAACAGCAAAAGGAGCCAAACGCCTCAGAAAACACTTCTACAATCTCTCTTTACAGCCCCTCAAATCCATCCATTTGGCTATAAGCCAAGGTCAACGTTGTGAGCCAGAGCATGTTAGTAATTAGTTTTCTTACAATACTCAAGGGAAGGGGGCTCTTTCATTAATCCTCTTGAACCAGCAACTCCCACAGGGCTGGCACGTTTCCGCCATCCACACCACCTACATCAGTTCCAATGCCCCTTCTGAGAAAAAGAGTCTATTTGCAAATGAAGCAGAAAACATCCCACTTATCCCACATTTCAAAACCTGATGCCATTGTCAATGAGAAATAAATGATCAACTGCTGCACTGTCATTCTGTGGTCTGGAAGTAACGTATTTGGGAAGTGTCATCACTCTTCAAATTCACTACTTTTGGTGAAAATCCATATCTTGTTACTTAGGTACTCCACAATTGTCAGTAGCACTGGAAAAGACATTGCTGTCAGGGCTCCAAAAGGAACTGTGCTGCGCAGTGGTAAGCAACTACTCTCATATCAGAAGCAGCAACATTTCAGGAGCTGGTGAAATGGTTTTGACACAACTGTGTCCACTGGATGTCTCCAATGCTGATTATCTGACATTTTTTGCCTGGCTGAGGCATTTTACTCAAGGTTGAAGCTCTGCTTTGAGTTCCAGATATGTTGCTTTTCTATGATAAACAACCTTCCCAAGAGGGGATGTTTCTCTTCGAAGACCTAAGAATGCCATAAATAAGAAACTAAAAGGACAGACATCCCTGAGATGAGGCACAAATTCAGAACAGGAACCAATTGGAAGAGATTAAGTGCCCTTGTGCCAATTATGGATGAAGCAAGGAGTGGGATACCTCCCCAGATGGCCACAGAAGAGCCCCACACAAGAGCAGAAGACTCAACTATGCTACGTAACCTTGTTCTTACATAATCCTTTGAATATTTAATAGGTGTGAGTTATGCATAGGCATATAGTGAAAACATTTTGACTACAAACAGACGCCAGTGTAAAGATTTGGGGTGCTTGACTTATTTTGTGCAGGGCACGGGGTGGAATATCTCCACAAATCCATCTCTGGCAGTATGTAAACCAGATTACTGTACTATTTTACATGTGGATCATGTTTTGGAAACTCTTCCCTGCTGCATCCCACACAGTTTGCCTAATCAGGGATAGCACAGTCACCACCTGAAAATGGGGCTGCATTTGACAGCGCTCTCTCAAAACTTCTTATTCTTCTGTGGTTTCAGGGGGTGAATCAGAAAAACGACAAGTTCCAAGCAGCACCATCTGAGAAGCAGCTTGGAAAATTTCACTGGTGTCTTTCTCAAATGCTGCCTTCCAGAGAAACGTCAGCTCTCATTTCCTTACCTCCACAGAGTTCCTCGGGTTGCTATTCTCATAGGGTTTGCTCTTGGGAGGAGGTGGGGGTGGGGTGCTCTGCAGGCTAGCAGCTGGCAATCCATCCGACTGCAATGAGGGAAAACCTAGAAGAAGAGTAAGACAAGACATTAAAGTAGGAGGAAAAGGAGTGGGAGAATGAATTGACCATGTATTTGTTCTAGCAGCCAAATCTGAAAAGAGATGTCAAAGTAGAATCAAAGTTTTATCTCCCTCAAGTTCAAAATGCCCCAAAGGATTCTGTCTCCATCAAATGAATCTAAGCTTATGTGAAAAATGCATGCCTGAGAGAACAGAAAATTGAATCCATTATCACATCTGCAGTGTTCACTGGGGTTTCCTTTCAGCCAGGGCCTCAACCTGAGAATTCACTTTGATTTTAACCCCAGTTGATGGGGTAGATAAGTACTGAAATTTCAGAAGAATTCTTGGGAAGCTGTCCTGCTACTGATGGCAATTAAAACTGCTTGCTATGAGGTTTTGTATTCCTTTCACAGATCTCTATTTACGTAGTATTTCTACATTTCTTTGTGTTCCTGGTTCTCTCCTCCCTACTCCCTTACCCCAATAAGTACTTTTTGTTTTAAACCTCCCATACAGGTTTTATCTCTTCGCTTTGTTATTCAGAAACATTGGATTCTGAATTTATATCCACATAAGAAGAAGATCCTACATACGATTTTCTATCCATTTAAGAAACAGAGCAGTGGTAGAGTGAGAAACTTCACATCAAGAACAGCAGGAAACCAGCAGTGGTGAGAATACAGCTGCATTTTTACCTTGGTCATTTATTCATATGTTGCTTCATTTATTCATATGTTGCATATGAATTAATGACACAGCCTAGCAGAGGTAACTGCTAATTACTCAGTTTGTTAATTCTTCAAGATGAACTCTTCCTTCAAGTGTAACATTACCTAGGTGAGTGCCCAAGCTGCAGAGCAGTATCTCCTTTAAAATGTTTAACAAAGCCTGCAGGGTTGTGCTATTCAGCCAGAGATCTGCTCAGAAGCCAAATAAAACCACCAAGCAGCATGGACGCAGTTCCCTTCAGTGGATTCACTTCAGGTGTTCCAGTAGCACGTGTTGTCACCATCCCACTTGATTTACTTCCCTCCTCCCCTCCCCAGTGAGGTGACCTCAGCAAAGTTACATTAACCCATACGGCTCAATTGCTGTATTACAGAACTTACTGTGGGTTCTCGGGGTTTTGGGAGTGATGGGAGGTGGGCTGAGAGGCGTTGGCTGCTGGAGAGAAGAACTCTGAAGCAAAGTCAGCCTGTTGTCTCCTAACTGAAGACTCTTTGGCCTTTGAGCTTTTCCTGACGTGCTCTGCTTAAAACAAAGAGTAAACAAAGCCTTTAGGAGTCAGCAAAGTTGCTGCACACGTATCAGATCATCAGACCTGTCACAAAGGCACCAAGATGCTCCAGGAGAGCTGTGTGTAAGAGAGAAAGGTGCATTCAGGTGAAACCACAGCTCTGGCTAAGCCATGTCAAAAGGCATCCACTGTGCTCCTGTGACACGTTCAGAATTCTCTGGGACCTCAGGAAACGGGTAGCAATATTAAACTGTTTTTAATGACATCAATATATACAGTAAATAAGGAAGATGCCAGGGAAGGAAGCCTACAGCCAGTTGAAAGAGGAGCTGGCACCCAGCATCTTTGAGGAACTCTTCCCAAAGCCTCGACCAGCTGACTGTTAAATGGCTGTAATGACATCCACGTACTGATGCCAAGGGGTAAACTGAGCCACTCCAACTGTCACAAGTGCTACAGCTGTGCAGGGGTCCTTAGGTGGACAACCAAACACCACACTCAGCTTGGTGGTAACTGCAGTGATAGGTGCTGCTTTGGCCAGCTTGACTCAGAGTGCCTCCAATTAGCAAACCTGCCTCCTCACAGTGCTATTAATTAAAAGTGTCAGTAAGACAAGAGACATCAAAAGCTTCATTCGGCCATCTGAATTCCACCTCAATCCCAGTGCCCCGGTTTCCTAACAGCACTGCATGCCTGAACGCAGAGGCAGCCAAAAGGACATTCCAGCCAAGTAGACAAAGGTGAAATTTATTCTTTCTGAACATGGACTGGAGAGTCCTGAACTTATTCAAGCCTCTTTAAATATTATTTATTGCTTTACAGAGAAGGCTGTCATGTTTACATATGTTATTAAACTCACTGAACTCCTGGAGATCAGTTCTCACTGAGCAATTCTCACTGCACATTAAGGAGTGCACACTGGTGTGCAGTGAATATAAAATGAACAGAGCCCAAAGCTGCTGGACATACAGTGAGCCTTTGGTTCCCTCTGGCTTTCTGGCTCCCACACAGCTTATTCAAGAGCTGCATAAAATCACTCTGCCTGATTCCTGTGCTGCACTACGCAGACATGGAACAAACCAGCTATTAAAAAAACCTTTCTGTATACTTTGCAACGTTCTTCAGCACAAGTATAACCCTTAACTGCTCATATACTTCAGTGAGCTTATCACACATGCAACATGCCCTCAGAGAGATGGTGAGCAGGGCGGGTGGGTGTTCTGGTTTGCATCTCTTAGCTCTCTGCAAAGCAAAGTCTTGCACACACATGCTTTACTGTCCCAGGGAAGCAGTCAATAAAACAGGCTTTCTGCCAGAAACTTTCCATCTAGCTTTACTTAATGAAGCAATCAGCAGCTGACCTCACGATTTGTGGGTTAAACCCATTTAATTCAACAGCACCATTTCCAAAGGCAGAGGGCCAGGCCTTCTGAATCACTAATATTTACAATCCCGGATTTTCTTATCAACACCAAATGGCAAGATTCTAGAACCACACTTCCCCTTCTTCAGAAATATGCTGGCAGCATCGCTCAGATTTGATGAGAATTCCTCATTCTATAGCAACACAACCCATTCGTGCCAGATCCAGCTGAGATCTTGGTCAAGGAAAGGGAATCAGAAGAGCTGATGAGTTTTTATTATTTACACAACTTGTGTTATGTCAAATCACTGTCACTGAGCCACCAGCTTAAATACCAACACGCCTCATTGCTGCATACTCTCTGACAGTGCAACACAGCCTTAGCTGTAGGGGTATAATTCTCTTTTATTCCTGTTTTGCAAAAACTTTTCTCATGGAATAAACACTCCTGCTCTCATGCAGGAGGTCTGGAGCACAGTGCAGACTTGGAAAACCTGTTTCTCAAAGCGCCAAGCTAATGACCTAACTAGCATACCATCTTTTTTCATCTCCCCAAAGTACCAAACTGATGCAGTACATTTGATTTGTGCAGTGATGCTGACTGACAGCAGCTGAACATCTGGCTTGCCAGCTGCATTTTTGTGTGGGCTAGCAATATCTGCTTGCTCCAATACAAACAGAACAATTCTACACAGCTCTGAGTGTACTGGAGTCCTCCATCTCCTAGAAGAAATGAGAGAACTGAGATGAAACATCAGTGCCACATACTTCCAGTTTTTATACTTTAAGTCAAACTGCAGTTTGGTCTGTGACACAAATATTCCAAATAAAAAAGCAGGAATTACTCAGATGACCAAACTTTTGGTATTTGAACCCCTCCCATTATTTAATGAAGTTCCCAATGACAAACATGGCTGAAATGGAAACACAAATCTCCTGCTGGGATTTTATTACTGCTATTCTTCTCTTGTTGTTGCATTACCATTTTGGAAGTCAGTTCCATTTCTGGCTCCTTCTCCACAATAACTTGGGACTTGCTGATACTCCATTCCTTCCGCTTCAGTTTGCAAATCCTGTTATCACCATCTTCTTTCATGGGCAGTTCTTCAGCTCTGGAAGCTGTTGATATTCTTCTCTCCAAGAGAGGCTCCAGAATAGATCTTCAGCCCAAAGGAGTAAAAAAACACAAAATATTACTCCATCATCAGACATTCCATGTGCTGTCAAAAAGCCATTCTCTCTTATTTTGCAGAACAGATTACCACAAAAAAACTGAACTAGGACCACGGAATTTTCAGCAAAATTTGTTCTCCTCAGTTGCTTGAGCAATTTTGAGTTTTATTCTTCTTTTAAAGGCAGAGTGCAATCCACTGGCAGAGGGAGCCAGACAGGCATTTTATGATTAAACCTGCCATTCATTTTAAGAGTAACTAATTCATAGAACGACAGAATGGCCTGGGTTGGAAGGGACCCCAACGATCACCAAGTTCCAGCTCCCAGCCACAGGCAGAGCCACCAACCTCCAGATCTGCTACTAGAGCAGGTTTTTCTAATTACAAAATTAGAAGTTAGACAAATCTCACCTTCTGAAAGAAACAAACCCACTCTGGCAAAGGCATCTCCCTGCACAAAGGCTGACTACTCACCCATCTGAACCTGGCCTGGAGGAAGTGCTATCAGATGACGTGGAAGATGTAGAGACCACAGAAGAGGCCACAGATGTGACAGAGAGCCGTCTCAGCGTGGAAGACATGATGTAGGGCAACACGACAGAGCCTGACCTGCTTGGTTTCCTTTCAGTCAGGGAGGGAGGCTGCAGAGAAACACATCCACGACAAATCACACAAGGCGAACTCAGAAGCTGTATGGGCAGAGTTGTGTTTCTTCGAGGCAAAACATCAGACTGTGCTTACCAAAGTTATTACACCGTACTGCTTCTCCACCTTCTTCTTCAGCTCTTTGAAGCAGGCTGTCAGTCTGTCGTGCAGAGGCTTCAGCTGCTCTGTCAGCTTCTCGCCATGGATTCTTATTCCCTCTGCTAACAATGGCATCTGAGAGCAGGAACAACATAGGGAAATGAAAGGGCAAATCTGATCTCCTGCTCCAGCAAGAAATCTTCTATGCATGTCACACAGATACAAGCAAAGGACTTGAATCAGTATGTTTTAAGTTTGCACAGGAGAAAAAAGTAGTCAAAGTACACAGTTACTGACTCATAACTTGTGATACTACAATAACCTGACAGTCTATTTAGTTGTGTGTGTGTATTACCAAGAAATGTGAACCCCATCTACACCAATGGTTCCCTCTTCCATACTCAGATCCCATATTCTGCTTTGGAAAATAAGGCACGTTAAACATTCAGGCATCACAACTCAGCTTCCAGAGCTGTGTGAGTGTGAAGCAGCTTTAACTGCACCCTGCTGTAACAGAGGTACACACAAATTGGTCTGTGGGGCCATTTACAGATCTGCAAATTTAGGGCAATTTTTCACTGCTATGCAGATGAAAACAGACAACTTTCAATGGTCAGACTGAGAAAACATTAGGCCTAATGACTTCAGGAAAAGTTAAAAAAAAAATGCTTTGTAAGTTTACATGAAACATCCTAGGCCACAGTTTTAGAATATAACTGCTCTTAAAATCAAAATCAATTCTACACATACAGAGATTGCTCTCAGAGTATCTAGTTGCATTTTCTCCCTCCAAAAACGAAGCTGGAAAAACACCTGCACTCATACATAGTGCATCTCTATCTTTGCCAACGTGGTACCTGTAGAGCAATCAATTGCTTAAGCAGTTCAATTTTATCTTGATCTTCAGGATGCTCTTGAAGATATTTCTCTGTGAAAAAGGCCTGAAACAAAGGGAGAAGATGATTTAGACATGATGCTGTTTGCAGAGCCAGCTCTTCAATGAAGATTTCATTGTACTGTCAGTGAAAATCGTAAGTTACAAAACTCCCCTCTGCTGGTATTGGCTTGAATAATCAAAGCTATATTACTTATCACCCAAACACGAGCAGCAGAATCAGCCTCAGTGTGTGTAAATAACTGGAGTCTCAGGAAAGTGAACAGGACAGTGTTCCCGATGGATTCCTTGAGATCTAGCATTTAAGTCCCAATGTACAACACTTCACATGGGATTTGCTACGAAGAGTCAGTAGAAATAAGACTGCAGAGATGCTGACTCGTAGTTCAGCACTCTTAGTCCACACTTCCCATGCATCTACCTTCAGACCAACAGAATCTGGCAATGGTTTAAAAGCTGAACAAACACATATAGACTTCCCTCAACTGAAATCTTAAAACTGTGCCAACTCACACTATGTGCTGCAGAGCATCGCCCTGAAATGTATCACAGTTCCCAGTCAGAAGAATTTCATTTTTCTTTTCCTAGATAAAATCCCTAATAATTTTTCACTTGGTTTCAAAACACTCTCTCTGGTCTATTTCAGCCTTTGCATGCATTTCTAAGTTCTGCACTCCATTAACTGGACTGCATGCACAAGTGTTTGCAGGGCTAGAGGTAGGATTCGGCGTAGGATGTCAAGAGGAGGTGAGCCATGAAGGATGGCTGGGTAAGTCCCAATGGATTTTTCTTGAAAGTGTTTAATTATTGCAAGAAGGCACATGTTAAAAATGCAGACTTTGGGTTTTGGCTACAAAGAAACAATTAAAACTTAAGTTTTTAGCCGCCCACAAAAGCCGAATGTTCTGCAGTGATCTCCAGTTGAAATAGGAAAATGTGAACCAGAAATGAGTATTTCCAGATGTGGTTACAGATACTTTGTGCTTCCTAGTTTTAGCTGCTTTCCCACTTTTGTAATTCTAAACTTTATGTCAACCTTAATTCACGAAATGGGAGGATTCAGGGCCAAATTCACCACTGGTGAAGCATGCAGCTCCAGTTATACCCCAGATATTTCAGACCCTCTCCTATTCAACTTTTTCACTTCATTTTGTGTGACTGCAACACGTTTGAGAAGAATTAAACATCTTTTAACACCGTCCATTCAGTGCAGTGAAATAAGCAATGCATTTCTTGCTTGGGAGATCATAGCTAAATATTGGGAATAAACAGCTTAAGTTAACATCACAGAAGGAAGGAACACACACCATGTCAACTGAATAACTGAATAAACATGGATGAGAAACATTCCCTCTCTTTTTTTCTTCTTTTCCCCCCTGAAATACCTGCTCTTTTCTGCAACGCTGTAATGAGAGATGATTTGCTGGGCAGAAAAATCTTCACTTACATTTCCATTCTGTATTAATGGAGAAATGTTAGCTATTTGGCTTCTGTTTCTTGCACTGCCAAGCACCTCACCAGGCTCCCACAAGGCAGTGCCACATTGTTACCACCAATATAAATATGGCCTCAAAGAGGAGGACTACTCTGCAGCAGTACACACCACTGAAACTTAACACTGAAACACCCAACACTACATCCGAGTAACTGCTGAAAACTCCACCTAGATGTCCCATGCTTCAATCCAGACCTCCAACTGACTGAGGAAGTCAAACTGAGCTACCAATAAATGTGGAAAAGACCTTTTCGTAGTTGGTGTATCCCCCCATGACCGCCGGGTCCACAATCCCATTGAGGAGCATGGAGAGAGGATGCACAGGAAGGCTCCGGTCCCAGACGTGCTGTTGGACAATGTTGCTGATTTTCTCATTGGTGAGTTCCATTGTTTCTATGGCGTTCTCCAATGGGCTGATCTCTTCCTGGGAGAAAGCAGAAGACAAATGACTGGTGTGCCCTGCCACTGGTGGAACAGCCAGTCCTGAGTGTGGCAAGACTTCATCCCACGAAAGATCACAGAGGGTGAAAAACAATCTACGTGCAGAACTCACCGTTGAAACCTGTCTGACTTCAAACCACTTGAGGATGCCTGGAAATGAATATGCTGTCGTGTAGGTTGTCCTTTCTATCCACATAGTCTAGAAGGAAAAAATTACAAGACGTAAAGAAAACATTGGTCTTGCAATTCAATCCTCTTCTGCACTACAGCATGGAACGTGGGCTTCCAGCACTAAGCTGGCAAGATTTACACATTCATTTTCACTGACTGGGGTTTTGGCAACAAATGATATCAACACAGGCAGCAGAAGGCAGTTGTCTTCCACATAAACCACTACTAGAGGCACGATTATGGTACATTTAGCCAGAGCTGCATGTAATATGCCCAACCACTGCATGTGAGCCACAGAATGCCTCACAGACAGCAAGGAAATACGCTATTAAACTACACTCTCCACTGCACATCTAAAAAGTTGGCCTGAAGTTGATTCTTCATAGTCAAATGTTGGCCTCGTTAAGGACAGCTACATCACCCACAGGCAATAGCAGGCACCAGCAGACACCAGACCACACTCTGTACAATGTTATGGTTAAAAAACACAGTATTTGTGGATCCTACATCAAGGATTTGAGCACAGGTACAGAATACCTCAGTATATCACATTATCTTTGCATAAAGATCGCAACCAACGTGAACTGTAACCCTTTGCTCCTCCTACACCTTAACAGCCAAACTCTATTGCCACAGGTGAAAGAAAAATGGTTAGAGTGCTGTTCCAAACGCCGCTGGCAGAATAAGCAAATGCACAAAGCAGTTCACATATAGCACGGACAACTGAGGCAGCCTGTACTAAAACTGAAGGACTCACAGCAAATTCGTTCTCTGGGTCCTTTTCTCCTTTTCTGAATGGCCGTGAGTGTGTGAACTGCTGTACCTCGTTTGCTCTGTAGTAGCTACAAAGAAGCAGAGACAATAGTGAGTTTTCTCACCACCCATCTTCCTCGCACCACCGTTCTCCTGTTGCCCTCAAAAATAATTAAGTTTAGACTGGAACAGGATATGAGTTTACAAGAGACAAAAATACACTTCATCTTGTGACTGCACTGAGAAAAATACAGAGGATATGTTGAGAGAAAAGGAAAAGAAATTACTTTAAGATCTGCTCAGGAACAGGTTTGTCTTTGTAAGTAGGTGGCAGGTTCATCACAGGCTTCACTATAAAGCACTGCACATCTGAGATGCTACAGTTAAGGATGAAAAACTACAAATTCTTTTGGGAAAAGAGAAAGGGGGAGAAAAGTGTCCTTTCCGTTTTCATCAAACGTCAGATTTCTCAATAATTCCCTGTGCTCTTGTCATGTTTGAAGAGAAATACTTGGTGTTGATCAACAATAACAGAACTCATATTGCTTGTTGTGGTCAGTATGCTACCCATGAACTAAAAGTTCTGAAAAAGATAAGGGCTAAATGAATGCTTCCAGCAAGCTAAATTCCCCTGGTGAAATGCATGGGAAGCCTGGGTGCTAAAGATTTCTATCTTAAGGACAGGAGAACAGGACTGTGTATAAGGTCCTGTAATGCATGCATCCATCTCTTCCCTCTACCTGCCCAATTATTCCAGGACAGTGAAAATGCTGCCCACGCAATTTCTAGATCAATAGAGCTACTTGTTTTTAACCAATGAACACCTATGCCATCCTCATCTTCTACATCTGTAAACCTTAACAGAAATTCAAGACAAATTAGTAACAGAATCCCCAAGCACAATGTCATTCCTGCAATATTCAGTTTTTAGGACTGCACTGAAGGCTTTATGTAAGTGAAAATCTGTATGGAAAAGTGAAGTACAGACAGTTTGGCTCACATTAACAGACCATTTCTGCCAATCCTACTCTGAAGAGGCAATGTTTTACTGGTGGGTTGGGCAGCTCCTTACATCCTTTATTCCACCACGGATATTTCTATACGGTATTCTAAAAGCGAAGGCAAGGTCATTTTGCCCGCTTTGCAGAGCCAGCTGGATATTTGCCAAGCCTGACCAAAACCACACAGCTACAGTTGATCAAGCACTGAGTCCAAGCTAATATACTCCTTCTCTCAGGAGAGCTTATTAGCTTGGGCTTTATGCCATTGCTGAGCATTCTATACAGCTTCTAGCTCCAGACTGGTGGAAGAGTGGCCAGTTTGTGAGGGTAGGCATTCCCTGAGATGGTGAACAGCTTAATTAGCTCCAGTACACTGTTATGAAACAACCAAAGGAAGCACAGGGCATTATATCATACAAGTGCAAGGGAATAGATTTCAAGCAAAAGTTAAAAAGAGCCCGAGACCAAGGAAGTTTCCAGCATAAAACCAAACAAACATGAAATTAAAACAAACTATGGAACCTTCAAGCCCTGCCTAATATAACAGTGATTTGGGCACTCAAACCTCTCATCTTTTCAGATGGTGTTTGTAAGAGTCCGAGAAGAACCTGTACCACATCCAAGCTATGCAGCTGCTCCCCTTTATGATGGGGCCATGCCAAAGACCCGGAACCAAACACCCCCAAACTTTCAGGAGAGTTCAGATCTGGATCCAAATCTTGCAGTTCAGGTTCATCTCGAGCCAAAACCATTAGAACAAACACAAACAGATGCAAAGGAAGTAGCTGAAACAAAGTAGCAACAGAGAAGGCATTTTTTGATACCAAGTTTGGCCTTGAATGAATTTTAATTTCCTATGTGGATTGAGTGCTTGGCAGGCTTAGTGCAAGGGAAGCATCTGGTATCACTGCTTGAGTTGCGCGTTTGTACACAGAGTTTTAAGGCCAAAGCAGACCAAAGCAGTTTCTTTAGCCTGGCCTGTACAACACAGGCCAGAAGCCTAGCAGCTTGGTGTTCACTAACATGTGTCTTCCAGGAGCATATCTGACACAGACTAAAAGTTACAAACAGAAGAGTTTGAAGCGTCTTCACTCAATTGCACTTGGGCAAGCTCAGAAGAGAAACAAGATCTTATGCCCAGCAGCATTCTGTTCAACCAGCACAAAGGAATAAGAAAAAGGAGGGCTGCTCACCCAACAGCTTTCATCAGAATAAAGAAATCATTTCATGTTTCCTACAAAGCAATTTATAGGAGGAAAAAAAAACCAAACAGGCATTTCATAAAAGCTTGTGAACTGCAAGCAAGAAGACAGCATACCTCCCTCCTCCCACCTTCACTGCCTGTAATTTATGTCTTCCACCTGGACGCACCAAGTGGATCACACACACAGCAGTCAGCACTGCCTGCTTGAGAGATGGGTACAAGAAATCCTTCCCTGCAACATGCAAAGCTCTCACTCCAACAGCAACTCATTTAATTCTCACAGTACCAAGTCATCTCCTGTCTAAGGTGAGCACTGCAGTTTTGGATCATCTTATTTTCATGCACGGTGTCTGCTCCAAGGTTCTCCTGGAATAGCAAATCCCTCGCTTACTGATCTGTTGTTTAGTAATTCTATACTTCCAGGAAGGAGACAGATGTGTGTCAAAGCATTTTAGAACCAAAAGATACACTGTTTAGGAGAAGATTTGATCTCCTCTCCTGGAGGAGCAGTGCTGGTCATCTTCTCAGCGCTAGGAAACTGGGTGAGGAGCTTCAGGTTGAAGTCTTCCCTCCGTTCATACTCCTTGCCACGGTAGATAAAAATTTTGTTCTGTGGACAGCAGAAAAAAAAACACTCAGAATTAACATCAAAAGCACTGAGAAAGAGCTTTCCAAACACGCATCAAGAGGTGACAGAGGTTTAGATGAAAGACTTTCTCCTAGCTTAACAGTAGAAACATATGAAATGTAAATGTTCCCTGATTTTAAGTAACAGTTGGGAAAATGTTCTAGTATGCTGCACCCTGCCCATCTGACTCACTTTGGCTGGGTTCTCCTGTTACAGTTAGCACACATCCAGCAGTGCTCAGCAGCAATCTCAAACAGGAAGCATCTCTGCATTTTAATTCTTCTGCGTGGGACCACACTCTCACTAATGTGCTTGAGCAATGCAACGAGCCCTGTCCTTAAAACAAAGTTCAGACTAAAAAGAGATGGGCAAGCTCTTTACAAGCTGCATTTTCTAACAGCAACAATAATTCTGAAGTAGCTTATAGGATACTAATACCAAAGGTAGACTCTGTTTAAGCTCGTATGTCAACACAATCAGACTCTAACTTGTCTTTTTTTCTATGCTGAACACTTCTGAAATACTTCAGGGGTTCCTATCTCTCAGTAGCATTCAAAGGACAAAAAGAGTTTGGCATCTGAATCCCCCTGGGGGAGTTCTGGATTTTAGGGTACCCACAACTCCAGATGTTGAGTACTGAACAACTCTTACCCGGAGGAAAGAGGGGAAACCCTGACCGTAGTATCCAACTGCAAAGTACTCTGGTTGAGGTCTCATTGCCTTCATAATGTTTTCATAAAAAGTAGCTCGTTTTTTCTGAAAAAGAAAAGTCAGCATTTTCACTCTGGAGAGCTCAGTGACATTGGCAGGCTGCAGCTCGCATTCCCAGTGACAAGAGCTGATCTACCAGCTCTCCCCTACAGAACACTTCCTACCATTTCTTTTTTCCTTACAGACAATATTTATCCATTTACTTGGTTAAATATTTGGTCTGCCTGGGCCAGAATCAACTCCATCTCCTGGTCTGCAGAACAATGCCATGTTTTTTGGGATTCCAGAAGGATACTTGGAATCTTTCACCAGTGCAACACAAATTAAAAGTAAACATATTCCAAAGCTGAGCAGACACAAATGGTGACAAATGTCAGAGAACTGGCAGAAATAATATCGGGCAGATGATTCTCATATGAAAAGACATAAAGACCATCTGGTTACATTCTTAGCAATTAGAAAAAGTCATTCAGAACCAAGGCCATTCTATAGGCCTGCGCTGATGCACAGCAATTTTACAGCAGGATTGAGAAGGCAATGAATTTATGGAGCCTGATAACACGCTATGCAAACGTTAGCTTATTTGATTAACATTAAGGATGCTAAACATCTTCACACAATATTGTCATGCTAATTGTAAGGTCAAAACCACATACTGTTAAAGACAGAAAACATTCAAGAAAACATTCTTCTAAAACACCCTATGGTTTTGGAAAGGTCAATATGTTAGTTTGCTCTTAACATAATTCTATCTGGGCTTATCTTGCTCAATGATATTAATTTAAGCAATTAGCAGCCTGCAAAAAATAGAGAGAAAAGTCCTTACCAAGACATTACTGAGTCCCTCGTAATCGAAAACCTTGTTTTCATACATGTCAGCCAACTCTTTGCTTAGCTGAATGGCTTTTTCCCACATCTCCAAGAAAGATGAAGGGAGGGAAGTAAGGGAAGAAGAGCACAAAGAAAAGATTCAGTTAAAAGCATTCACCACCACAGGCAGGTCACACAAAAATTCAGCTGATTTTAATGCACGCAGCAGTTTAATGCACTGCCAATGTTCTCTTCGACTCCACGTTGTACATTTTTTGCAATGATTGCCATAGTCACAGCTTTTCACATTTGTCAATCAGTAAATTAGAGAAGCCCATGTGTTCTCCTCCTGCACTGCATTATCCCATTCACCAGGCTTCCCTGGGTCTGTCTCATGTAGACTTCATAGAACCATCCACCCAAAAGGCAACTGACACAAGTTTGCTATCAGCCAGATAAACCACATTTATTGCAATGCAAAAACAAAACCAAAAAACAGCCACCATACCAGTAACAAAAGCCATCAGCCAGGAAAAGAAAGGAAAATACCTGTGTTTTTCTCATCTAGACAGTATTGAGAATAGGACTAATTTTACAGATCTTCAACTAACAAGGGAACAGGACTGAAACATGTCAAACAGGTTTGCTGCTCATGTTAAAGCCTGGTTTGTTTAAAAGCCAGGCCTTAATCATCACGGCTTGTTATTCCCATTGAAAACAACTTCTGGCAGCTATTTTCACCAATCTAAGCACCAGTGAACCCCAAGAACACCACAGAAACTCACCTTGCCCCTGTCAAAGAAGGAGATAATTTCTTGGTAGAGCTTCTCCTTCAGTTCCTGTTGTGAGTAGACGTAGTAGCTGTCCCTCTGCAGCAGATGAGGGACACATGGCTTCTCAGACCACTAGCATAGAGGAAAACAGGCAAAGCTGAAAGAACTGGAATATATGCAGGTGAATAAATCTTCACATTGGACACACTAACCTACTGCATGGATGCACTCACGACAAACCAGGCATCAATGCTAAGAGAGGACAAGAAAGTTCTGCAATGATGTTAAGTCCCAATATATCTGCAAAAAGTGTGAGATTGTGGCTTAAGGTCCCAGACTGAGACACTAAATGAACTTGTCTGCTCTTTTACTTCACATCTTCCATAGATTAACTGAAGTTGACTTAAATCCGAATTGCAGTGACATGCTAATGCACTTACACTGTTCACATAGAAGTGGAAGAAACAGTACCTTGACATCGGCATTTCCACACAGTTCTCTCTACAGTTTACTGTACACCAAACACATGCAATAGATCGATGCTAATAATATTTTTGCATTTAGCTGCTACGCAATTTGCAACATTAGGCAGCTCCTTAGCAACCAGTGGAACCTAACTTATGCAAAGTCTCTTCAAGAACAAATAGAAGAAGGAAAAAAAAGTGTGCATTCTTTATTCTGCATGCACTTCCTCTAAAACCCATCCTCTGATAAGGGAAACTAAAAATGCCTTCAGTGCATTACCTGGAGCAGCTCTGCATGGAGGAGGAGGGTGTTTGCGGCCTCAGTGAAGTTCTCACAGTCCGTGTGCAGATCCCGGAGTTTATACAGGTATCTGAATGAATGAAAAGCAATTGTTACCTTATGTGATGGACTGCTTTGTAAGTGTGATCAAAAACAAGGAAGTAAAGGCTTCTGTGCAGGTCTATGGAAGGAGTCAGCCTACCTGATATAAATGTCCTCTCGTTTCTTCTCTTTGTAAAAATTCTGCCAAAAAGTAGAGAAAGAAACAGTCCAACTGATGTAAACCACCATGGATCTGCATAATCATTGCTAGACAAGTAACTTATGGATCAATCTCAGATTTCAAAGATGTTTGCTATCACTTTGCCCACTAAGAGGTATATATGCCTCAAATCCCCGACATAAGATGGAGCTAAAAAAGGGGCTAAGGGAAAAACAGAAAGCAACTTGTCCAAAGGTACACAATTATTCTTCACAGTGGAGCAGGGAATTAAGTTCACATCTCCCAAGCTATCAGCTAGTCATTCTTCCTGCCTGTATTTCAGGGCCTCAGGTTACCATATAAGCAAGGCTCAGACACATGATTTGCTTTTGGATTATATACCTATGTTTTATAGCTGCCAATAGATGGTAGCCTGATTTGGACCCATAATTACCCAAAAGGAACAGAGAATATTATTTAAAATCCTACAAAAATTATTTTAGTGGCCTCTTACTTGATGGCTTTCTTCCTAGAGACCAACAAAGAAATTACTCTTCCAGTGAATTACTCTGCATGGCAAACTGAGGTCACCGAATTCATACTGCAGCACCCAATCCACCCCAGGACCACAACACAAAAGCCAGGTCACTAAAGCTGCACCCCACCCAAACCCAGCCTTCCCATACCAGCACGTTGACAGTGCAGCTCATGCGGTTCTCCTTGCTTTCATCATGCATGATTGTTCTGTAGTCCAGCAGGTTCTCCAACAAGCTGCTGACCAGCCAAGCAAACTTTTCTCCAGAAGCAGAGAGATATTTATGCTTCCGACAGTGCTCCAGGAGGCTGCAGACAAAATCCAATGAGATGAAAGGCAACATGTCCAGGTCAGATATCCAAACTGGACAGGTCAAAGCTCATCTTGTCAAGCTCTACTCTTGGTGCTTCAAGGCCCTGACTGGGTTAGCTCTGAGCCTGGGTGGACTGACCCCAGGGTGCCACTGGCCTTCCTGGCCACAAGGAAGTCAACCTGTTGTCCACTGGGACACCCAGGCCCTTTTCCCCATCGAGTTCCTCTCCAGCAGCTCGGCCCCTGACCTGTACTGATGCACACAGTTATTCCTCCCCAGGTAAGACTCTACACTTGCTCACGTTGAACCTCAGCAGCTTTGTCTCTGCCCAACTCTCTAGTCTGTCCTGGTCTTGCTGAATGATGGTGTGTCAGTCACTCTTTCCAGTTTTGCATCATCAGCAAACCTGCTGAGGGTGGACTCCATCCCTTCATGCAGGTCGTTGATGCGGATGTTGAACGAGATCCAACCCAGCACCAACTCCTGGGGAACACCACTCGTTACAGGCTTCCAACTGGACTAGGAGCCACTGATTACATTAAAGTTTCTGTTTCTTTGCTTTAAGAAAATAGCCAGCTACACTGTAAACAAAGAGCCTCCATCTTCACTATAAAACTTACAGTTTCTCCAGCAAAATTTTGTACTGTTCATCCCCTCGGCCACCCTCGACTTCCTGGTCCAGTCTGGTTATTAACTCGTTTTCAAACTGAAAAGGCAAAATAAACCTGTTAAGTGGACAGCAGCTCCATAAGGCATGATCAGCAATGCTTGTGGCTGGTGCTCTGAACTACCATTATGCACTGGTTTTACAAGCCAAGCTAGAGAATGCTTTCACTGTTAACCAGAACAAAAATGCAAAGACAAGGATCGAGCAGGGAGATACGAGTTCTCCCCTTCTCATCCCACAAACACTGGAAACTGATGCTCTGGGTAGTGCCTTCCCTTCTCCCTCATCAAACAGCAGTTCATTTTGCCACGAAGGAAAAGTAACTTTAATGACCAGCTATAGATGATAATGATGATTCACTCACCCTAAAGAAACTGCTCTACTACCACCAGTTAAGGGCCAGTCACCAACCTCTGATAAACATAAAAGTTGTGACTGCTAATTGAAGCAACTTCTTATGCAACAAGAACAAGCCATGAAGATACACTCTGCTACATAAAGCAAGTCAAGTACATAGCTTTAGCTATAAGTCAATTACTGAGGTATAAAACATTCCTGTTCCAAAACATGAAGAATATCACAAATTTTATATACAGAAAATCCATGCCAAATAACCAGTTTCCTTCTACTGATTCCAAAAACCCCTGAGACCCTGGGGCCAACCATGCCAAACACTGATGACCTCAAGGGAAGAAAGATCCCAACACACACAGTGAAGCTGGGGTCTGCACTGGACAGAGTTTGGTGCTCAGGGAGATGCACATCACATCTGACAACAATCTGAAATGCCAAGGTGGCTGCCTCTTGGATGGATGTCTCCTATCCATCTCCAGGGAGAAGTCTGTCTACAGCATAACTAGAGGGACCCCCGTCTGCCAGCTGAGACGTTAAGGTCTGATATCCCCAGAGGAAAAATGGAAGAAAAAGACCTTTGAAACTGCAGAGATAAGTTAACTTTAGTCCTAAAGAGAAGACCCTCTTTTTCTTCCTTTCTGTCTGGTGCTTTCTCAGTAGCAACAAAAGGGAACTTCCAGAGGAATTAGCACAGGGTTGGAACTCAGAGAAGTCCTGTTCCCTGCTCTGTCCTTTGACTTGCACAGCCTCAAGCAAAAGCAAATTGTGTCTGTGCTCTGTGTAACTGTTCCCCATTTCATAATGAGAGAAACAGCACTCACAACCCTTCCCATCTGCAAATACAGAAAGATACTAAAACAGAGGAGTTTATTAACTATTAAAGACATGCAAGGTAAAACCACTTAATAATTACTTCCAAAGTGTGTAGCACAATGTTTGTGTGTTTGGTGGTTTGGTTTTGTTTTTGTTTTTTTTTTGTAGTTTTGTTTTCTTCTGGTTTTGTTCAGTTTTGTTCAAATATTCTCTTCTCCTTCTTGCCCAATGCACACTGTAGAACATTTGCCCTTAACATATGGGGCTCCCTTACCATATGAAAGTTTCTATTCCCACTGAAGTTGTACTCGCACTGCATCATATCAAAGAAGATGGGAATGGTAGCTTTCCGCAGCTCAGGCTCTGGGACCAAAGTTACCTCCAGGATTGGCCCCACCATTGCTGGAATAAACTTTATTTTGTGGGGACCTGCAAGAAAGGTGATGTCAGATACATCCTAATGGAACATGGTTGCTTGAAGTCATGTGATGCATGGATGTTCAAATGTGCAAAGCATTACTCAAATAAAATAAATACCATAAAACTGACATTTCGATTAGAAGGCATTTTTGTTGGTAATATTTTGTCATTCATGTGCTGCAGCTCCAACTCCAACACTCAAAAACAGTCCAAAAAAAGAGAACAGAACTGAATTGCATGAATAATGCGTATCACAAGGCTCCCTGGGAAATTCTCCTCTTGCATTCATATGGTAGAACTTCCTTTGTTATATTTTAAGGAATGTCTTGAAGATCATCTCATCAGCGGACGCCAGAAAGGATCAGCTTTTGAAGGTCATTCAGTGAAAAAGGAAAAGGAACTTTGTCGTTTTGAACAGCTGGACTTAGATGTATTTCCCCACATTAAATACAAAAAGCTTATATGAAGAAATAAGCTATAAGAAATCCAGCTTAACAGCTTGAATAAAGATAATTCCTTAGATGGAACTCACCCAGATTATACCACATATCCCTTATTTTGAAGCCAATTTCTTTCCTCATGTCCCCATACCTAGAAAGAAGCAGAAGAAAAAGATGAAGGCCTATTTATTGAAGTTACCTCTGCAAAGCTGATGCCTTAAAAATAAAAAGGTCTGGCAACTTTTTAAGTGTAAACTCACTTCTTGATAATTTTGCTGCGCTTGGCTTGTGAGAAGGTCTCCAGCTGGAGGGATTCGTGAGTGAGAAAGGCCACTGCCAAATGGAAATAGTTATTCCAGAGCTGTGGAAGAGAAACAAGTCCAAAATAGGAGAAGGCAAAGGAAAAACAGCAAACAAAACAACAGAGACACACAGGTCCAAATGCTGTGGATCTCACAGTTAACGAGGAAGGTTACCAACAAATAAGTGCAGTAGCACAGATGAGTCTGTCTTGGCCAACATAGAATCTTAGGTTGAAAGAGACCCCAAGGACCCCATATAGCAACTTGAAATCTACCACCCCTTTTACCTTGGACTTTCCAGCCTAAGGAAGTGACAGTAAGTTACATCCCATAGTATTTTAACCAGTCAAGCACAATTCAGCTTTAGCCAACAGACCACACAGCTTGACCTTATAAATCCTATAGCAGTTGCATTGGTTTGTGCTCACTGCTGCACTAACCACTGCTCTGTAATTCAGAATGCAGTGACTCAGTTGACTCTACAGACATTTTCCACTGGCAGCAGTGGGATTTGCTTGCTCTCCATGCCCCTCAGGAAACACTGATGTCCAAAAGAAAATCAAGAAACAATGGAACTGTTACCTGGAGTTCAAAATTTGTTTGATCCAGGAAGAAGCGGTTGAGCACAGAGGTAAACTGGTTCACTGCCCGAAGGAAAACCCTGAAAGAGGTAAAAATATCAAAGAAAAGGTGACTTTTGGAGGAAAAAAAAAAAAAAGTAATGCTGTATTCTGGGTTTACATGTCTCCTAAAGGTAAGCTCAGTTGAAAAGAGCACATGTCTCCAAATGAGATTTGGGAAGAAATTCTTTTGCTGTAAAGAGACACTGAGGAGAAGCTATTCCTCTGTTTCTAAGCTCGGCTGGAGGCAGATGAAGAAACAAAACACATTTTAGCTCAGTCTGTATGAATGCAGTGCTGTTCCAGATGATTCCTCCTCCAGAGCTCAGCCTACCCTCAACACTGATGCATTCAAATAATTTGTCACCTCCAAGTCCTCCTCCACACTGCAGCCCTATGACAAACTTCGTATCACAGGACAGAAATGAATCTGGATTTGCAGGCCAGCACACTGAATCTGTGAGCATGGAACCACCCTCCTTTCAGAAGGAAGACGACTCCAAAGTTAAAATGGCAGCACTGCATACCTGCTCTGCATCATATTCATGACCATCCAGTCAGACGCATAGACGTTTTTTCCAATCAAGTCCTTAAACATAATGAATGTTTCCATCAGGAAGTCCTGTTGGAAAAATAAAAAGCACAGGTTGAAATGAGAAGCCTTTTTATTTGCACAGAAGTATAGGGAAATGTAAGCATTTGCAACTGCAGTGATTAACTACTGCATTGATTACCTATCTATACACTGTACCTCCTAAGAAGGATCTCTCATTGCAGGAATATATTCCAATAACTAAATTATTTCTGACATCTCATCCATTCCATTGCAGAAGGAGATCAGGTTCTGTGGAATTATTCCTGTTTAATTAAATCTACCTTTACTGTTCCAAATTAAGCCATGCTGTAATGAGTTCTGGTGCACAAGATGGATTGAAAAGCAAAACCAATGTTTGAGCACTTGTATCCAGAAGCCTGAATAACAGCAGCACAGCAGCCCTATGCAGTACCTTCTATAAAGATGGAAACCCAGAACATATTTTTTGTTTCTCCAACCACGTCTTATTTTAGAAATGCTGTTACAAAGAGGTAATTAGCAGAGCTTCAGATGCATGGTTTAGCATATTATCATAGTAAAGATACACTCTGCACAAGTGTCAATCTGCCCCCAACAATGTCAGCACACCTGAAGTCCTTGACAAGGCAAGGATAAGGAAAAAGGAGAAAGACAAGATGAGTGAAAGGAGATATATGTATCAATAATATTGATCTCTCTGTATTGTGGTCCCTACAGACAAAAATGCTAACTGTGGGAATTTAAATAGATTCTGCTCTCTGCAAAGACAGATCAGCATTCAAAAACAGAGGGACACAAAGGTCACACAAGAAATCACCACCTTGCAAAGAACACCACCCAAAAAAAAATCATTCTGTGAGGTTGAACAGCTTGCTCTGTAGAATTGGCAAGCAATTTGGATGTGATGAGAGAAATGGGCATTTGGTGCTGCCTCAGTGAAAACCCTCCAGGCGTTATTAAATCAGAGCTTGACTGAAAGGTTTGGGCTTGTCCAGGGGCACCTTGAGGATATGAATTAACTTATTTGTGTTAAACCAACCAAGTCATGATGCTACGCCAGGGCTGAAAAGAAACAAAGCATGTAAAAATCAACAGTAAGCAACAGAAAGCAAGAGAAACAATTACTGCAATACCAAAAATAATGCAACTTTGTATTGGCATTAACAACTCGCACATCATCACAAATGGAGACTTGCTTCTGTAGAATTCTGAGATTCAGGAATTGTAAGTTGGTATTTTGGATCAATACCTCTTTAAATTATATTCAGGCAGCTTTAATAATTACATAAATTCCCTCTCCTGATATGTCTCTGTGCAGAAGCTGTACATAAACACACAGAAACATACAAGAAATACTCCATTTCAAGCAGAAGATGCAGAGCTAAAAGGGCATAACAAGATGCACCTTGATTTCTGTTTTCTAATGAACCCTTCATAAAATATATTTGCAAAATATATTAAAAGCAGCTCTAAAACTAGATGCTGAATGCTCCTATTGACTGTCAGCCCCGTGGGCACAGAAGTGACAGAAATGTGCATGTCCTGTAGGTGGCTATGTTGCTCAACAGATTGCAAGCAATTCCAGCTGCATAGGGAACCAAAGCATCACCTTCCCATCCAAAATGAATTACAGGCCTTTTTGTGTGGGTTTTGATGTATCTTTTACAGGAAGAACACAACTCCTGGCTCCTTCCCAGGCAGTATTTCAATAAGCAAGCACCTTAAGTTGCAAAATTAGGAGCACAAAGACACGTTGTGCTATGGAGACTTGAATAAATCCTGCTTTTGGTTCTGACTTTTCCTAGAGCAGTTTGCTGACAAGCCTAGTCAGAACAGCTGGTTCTAAAGTCCTCAAAAACCAAAACTCCCCCCCAAAATCAAA
The DNA here is from genome assembly GCF_019238085.1 of Lagopus leucura. NCBI lineage: Eukaryota > Metazoa > Chordata > Aves > Galliformes > Phasianidae > Lagopus > Lagopus leucura. The sequence continues at coordinate 468,378 of NW_024962307.1, read as the reverse complement.
GCCTGATGTGCCCCCTGGTTTTATACTGAAAGTCTCTGAGAAGATGAATTGTACAGAGATGTAACAGGGAGAGAACTACTTCCACTGCCATCCACTAAAGCAAGACAAAGCATTCTGGTTTAAATTAGAATTCAGTTTTAGGGTTTTAGCTATTATCCCATAGGACTTCATTAACAGAAGGCCTCCTGGTTTTCAGAAATTAATGCAGATATATTTTGAAAATTGCTGTCTTTTCTTTAGATGCACTTGAAAGCTTTCTAGTCTCTTAATTAAGCTGGGAGGTGGGATGAACCAGAAAGAAGTAGATAAAGAAACAATCAAAAAGACACAGTGAGAACATCTTCATTCTCTCCTTTGGTTCCTGACCTTTTACTTGCAGGGACCTGAAAAGTTATTAAACATGTTTTTATCAATGCTACCAATGCTAATATCTCAGACTTAAGTCTCAGCAACATCCATACCCATACCCATACCCAACTGCCCACGTCCAGCAGCGGTGATGTGAAAATATCCCCACTGGTTGTAGCTCCAGGAACACAGAAGTCATTGCTGATGAATGCATTCTCATCACTCTACAATGAATACAGTAACTTGAAATGACCTTTCAGAAGGAGAAAATAATTCCTCATGGACTAAGCTAATCCCTTAGCCAAGCTGACTTACAATAATGTCCTGCCTGGTTTTGAAAGTATTGATGTAATGGCTGTAATGGTAGTCATCCATCTGCCTCAGGATGGCTGTCATGCAGGCCACAAAAATACCCTAGAATATAAAAAACCAAAACATTTGATTATTTTTCTGTATTAAGCCCCGAAGCTCAAAGTGCAGCATGTGGCTCCAGGGTTCCACCCAGTCAAATATCACTAGGCCCAATGCTGCACATATAGGTCTGTCCTGGCACTGTGTGTCTGGCTGCTTTCTCCTCTCCCTCATTCAGTTCAATTCCTAATTTTCAAGAATTAAGTCAGAATACAGCTTTCTTTTACACCCAGGGATCACAGTTTGCAAGAAAAACACATCCTCTAAACATCAGAATTAATATTTATGTATGTGTGTGTGTACATATATATGAATCACTACATTTTTAGTTGATCATATCCATCTGTAATTCCCACGGCTGACATGCTGGTAATAGCAACAACCTGAACTTAAACCTATGAAATGGCTATCTATGCTTGCCCTTCATCTTTCCATCTTTCTGCACACTTACACACAGTGCAAATCAGGACATAAAGCTTCCTACACTTTTAAGATGCAACACAATAATCACAATTCCTATTTAGAGATGCCAAATCCTTCAGCATTTAGTCCTTTTTAGCAAAGGTGGCAAAAGAGCATTTTCTTCTGAGCAGAGATTCCTCGTGTGTTAGAAAATGGGCTGAAACCAAATTCTCTGTGCATGGGGCCCAAAGGAACTCAGAATCACAGCCAACTGTGACTCAGCTAATCTGTGGCTGGAATGGAACCATCTGAGTTCCAGTACCCATCCACAGACAGCAAGCAGAAGCCATGCTGGAGCGGCACAGAAGCGCTGCAGGAAGTGACGATTTCACAAACCACCCTACACACCGAAACCTCCCAGGAGAATAAATTCCAATATTACAGAGGGGAATGTAGTAAACGAAGGAAGGAAAGGGCTCTCACAATGTGTGGAGACTGTCTGTTCATTCCTATCACCGTGCGGTTGATTCTCCTCAGTAGGCGTTCCATGATCTGCTGGATGTGCTTGGCTGTGGGCCCCTGGGGGTGTTCAAAAAGGAAAATCAGACTATTTACTACATATACTGTCCTATAGAGAGCTCCCTGACGTGGGAGGACTGCCCCAGCAGTGCTTAATTGCTATCCGAGGATGCAAAGAAGATGACTTACTACATAGCAACAGCTGATTTGAGTACTGTTGGTATAGACTTAGAGAAGAGGTAACAGCACAGCTCATCTGTTCCAGCTTCACTGGCTCATCCCAGCACAGCTGAACTGAACAATTTTATTTGACATTTGTCCCTTCATTTCAAGTTACTCTTTTCAAAGCAACTTAGAATTAATTCCCATGACTCATAGGGTGCATAACTGCATTCCCCCACTGAATGACCGTTGCTTCTATTCAGTGAGAAACCAAATACACAAATCAGTGGCTCTGTAATAATCCACCAAGCCACCAAAGTAACTGAGAACTGCATTTTGGTTCCTAGGAAGGAAAGAACTTTTCTTTGTACACAGCAATAACCACCAATTCAATCTCTGCATGACCTCTTTTTGGACACAGCTACTTTGTGTGAAGAGATTGAAAAAAAAATACAGAGCAACACAATAAAATTTCTATAAGCATTGGGGTTTTTTTGAGGAGTTAGGGAAAAGACAGAATTAACCTTAATTTGCACCCTTGAGAGATCATGCTCACCACATCTTTCCTATCCAGCACTTCCAAAATGCTGCTCAGTAGCTGTGAGCTGGCCTCGTGGTCGGGCTTGTTTGAGTTGTCATCCAACTGGCCGCTCAGCTGGTCTATCAGCAGAGGGAGAAGAGCATCTCTGCATTCTGAAAATGAAACACAGCACCATATCTTGTTGGTTCTTCAGCAGTCCATATAAACAAGTAGCACACTGCAGCTTTCTGCTCTTAACTTTAGCTCTGACACCAAAACATGCACTTTAATCCACTCTGACAGACTAAGAGAGACAAATAATCCATAATGGTTTGCGTTACACCAAACAGGTCACACTCTTCCTTGATTTTTAAACCAACATGCTCCATCAGGATCTCACCATAGTTAACATTGCATAAACACTGAACAACAAAAAGTTTCAAGTTCTGGAGCCACTAAGGCGAGGAATATTTCTGCAGATGGATTTAATTGTGGACTACTGCTGATGATTGATTTAAATGCATAAATGTGAAAGACATTTTTGTTTGCAAAGGTGCACAGCTCCACAAAGAAACCACTGACCTCCATTCACTACTCACCGGGCTGCTTAAACAGGTCGCTCTCAACAATCTTGGTCATGCAGTTCAGCTTCTGTCGAACCAACTGGTTGTCAGGAATACTTTGGATGAAGTTGCCGAAGAGGTTGCTAACATGCAAACCACAGAGCAAACAGAACATCAGCATTTTTCACCCAGCATGTTTCCATCCACACTTACACTGCCCTGCACGTGGGCAAGTTGAGCAGTTTTGCCCCTGTGCTGAATTGTTATTTTCTTATTAACTTGTTTTCTACAAACTTAGCAAAGCAATCAGTAGAACTGAACAGCACCCAAAAACTGCAGGCAAAAGGCTCTGAAAGTAAAGTTTGCAATAAACATGCCATAAAAGCTTGTAAATAGGAGGTACTGTACATCCTCCATTGCCAGGGTAAAATAATCACACAAAATGAAAGCAGAATTTTGCACTGCTGAAGCCTGAGACACTGCTAGGCACAATGGCACATCCTTCCAGATGCCCCTTTCATGACGAATGATGACTCATGTTAATCTTAGACTCCATTAAATTAAATTCCATGTACATTTGCTGTCTGTCTGCTGTTGAGAGCAAATTATCCATGTCAGAACAAGGAAGCATGAAAGGGAGGTTCCTGGTAAAGCTACGAACGCCAAAGAACAGAAGTCCACAGTGTTATGAATTTCTTGAAATAATACAATTTTTGTTTTGTTTTCTGACCAAGGTTGTGTCACACATTTCAGTCTGCTTCAGAAGCAATCATTAAGAATTGGAAACTTGCACATTTCCACACATGGCTCTCCAGTCCTTAAATTTTGGATTAGAACAAATTCTCAAAGCTCCTAAGAAAAAGCAGTTGAATGGTATAGACTGCTTTGAAGTAATCTGAGTTCCTCCAGAGCCCCTGGAAGGAGCTTCCTATGAAATCATGCACTACATGCATGAGCACATCATAATCAGAGCAGCTGTTTTTAGGAAAGTTTCTTATTTTTTTCCCCAACAGCTGAGTTGAGTTTGGAGGACAAATTTCATTTGCTTACCTGAGTTGAACAGGGTCAAAGACTAGTTTGACATCATTGATGATGCTTGGCAAATACTTTAAAGCTGCACCCTGCAAGAAAAAGAGAGACAGAAAGCACACATGGAAACTGAGATTGGGCAGTTCATTCTGGAAGGGTGTAAAGCCTCAACAGCAATGCCCATGACTCACGTGGCAAATCTAGTACTGTCAAGAGCAAATATGCAGACACCTGCAAAGATCTGGCTTGAGATCAAATCTATGCATCCAAAAAGCCTCCAGCAACTACACAACTGCAGCACAGAGTGGAAAAAGTGAAGGAGGAAGAATTCAGAGCCAAGTTGGTTGTTGTTTTTTTTTTTTTTGCAAACATCCTGCAGTTCCAGGGATTAAGCTCCTTCAGCACATCCACACACAGAGGAATATGTTAAACAGTTCCCACAATGGCTTTTATAGATTCTATAGCATCCAAGCACCTGGGTGCAACCGTAACCAAAGGCCTCTGGGTGATGCTCCATGGCTGCTGCCAGCAGGAACTCTGCTTATCATAAAATCAAAGCTGGACTTCAAATGACCCAAATACTCACTCGAAGTCTAGAATCAATCTTTCCTTTAAGCACAGAAAGGCATATAGTTAGAAGAACTGAAATAAACCATCTAGAGGACTCACTTTACCAATTTAGCCAGGCTTACTGCATGGTTGCTCTGCTCCTCCTTGGAGGCCAACACAAGGTACATAATCCAGTCCAGGCCATAAAAACAAGCAAATATACAACCTAAGATACTTTTAGGAACCATCTGCTTTTTCAGTACTTTCATTTCAGGATTATGTTCATTTCTGTAGTGGTGTAACATTTGCATCACCATCACTTGGCACTAGTGGTTGAAGAGCCTTTCATGCCATGCTATGTTACATCTTGGTTGTTAGCTTTCATCCTAACAGTTGCTGTAGTGTTTTCAGCAAGAAGCTCACATCTTTATTTGATAAACTTTATGGTTTAAATGCCTTTTTTCCTTTCACATTCAGCACTGCAACAGACATTCTGAAGATTCTGGTGTGATTCATCTGCCTGGGATTATGCACCTCAAAGCTTGACCCTTCTTCTGCCTTCCCCCAAATGTATCAGTTGATGTAATAAAAGGCATTAGCTCTTCCTGCAAATTATGCATACCTTAATCTTGACAGCCTCCTCTAAAGGACGGTCCATGAGGACATTGAAGGAGAAGAACAGCTTGCGTATTGCATCATTAAATTCATCACCATCTTCACTTTTCCCATAAAACCTATAAAAAACAGAAAGGAATATAGTTACACACGTAAATCTAGGCTAGCAGAGTCACAGCAGCTGAAATTATCATTTTACAGTTTGGAAGAACATCTTATAGTTATCTCTTCTGCAAAGACATGAGTGCAAAAATGGCATTTGGGATTCTGCAGTTACCATAGGAGTAACTTCCTGATGAAACCTGTAACAGAAAAGCTGCATTTCTCTAGTTGCCAATGCCTCAAAATCCACTTGGTTTCCAAGAATCAAGTCGCTCATTTCTGTCTTTAAATGAGTTTCAACAAAACTGAAGAGTATTCTCTCCAGTGATACTGACTGGAAGCACTGACTTCCATGAAGAGACACAGAGAAGATGGCAGTGACAAAGCTCACCTCAGGTACAATATTCTCGACTGAACGATGAATCGGAAGAGGTATTTCAAGGCTTTCAGAGCAGCAAACAGCAATTCTGTCTTGCTGGAGTCATCAGCATTTCCCACGTAACAGTTCAGCACTTTAGTGAGTTTCCTTTGGAGAATCAAAAAGGGGAATAAGTAAAGACAGAGTTAAATTTCTGTGCATGTTCAGCTTCGTTATTCCAGAGAGGACCTACATCTAATAATCCCAAAGCAGAAGCTATTCTTTACAGCTTATTTTCTTCTGAAGGTTTTGGCTTCCTTGGGTGCCACGTTTTTATGACCAGCTCCATGGATGAACCACGGCTGCCACGTCTACCTACAGATCCCAGTTGTTTTTTTTTCTTATTCCCTAAAATAAAGGAATCAGGGATTTGGAAAACCTATTTTAAAGTGGACTGACACCTTCTGCATGTGTCAGCTCTCTGCTACACAGAGCTCAAAGTGCTTCTCAAGCAACACTAAAGTTGCATAACACTTATTCACTATCCAGTCTCTCCTGAATTAAAGGATGGGAATCTTACAGTCCTTCAACCAAAATCCTCTTCATTAAACAACTCCCAGCACTCCAAGTGGTGTGTGAGCAATAGATAAGTATATGACAGCTTTTGCACTTGCTCTGCTTCCACACTACCAGCATCCAGCTTTGAAGTTCAAAAATGCAACTGCTGTGGGAAAACAAAATTACCCCCATCGTCCTCAACTGCATTTCTGAACGTGAAGCACTGCAAATTTGTTCTACATAAACGGCCACCTACTCGAGTTTTGATATATAGAGCATAACCTGTGTGTGTAAACCCTCGCCCACGACATCTGGCCCTTCTCTGAAGGCTGTGGCCACCACAACCTGCCTGCTGTTGGCAGACAGGTGGAGCAAACTTCACTTTAGTTCTGCTACCATCAACCACAACGTCAGCCATGCATGGTTCTGCTTCTGCTCTCCGTAACACCATTTAAACACACTACAAAGACTGCAGCCATATAGAGTATGTCAAACTTCCTCCTGCTCAAAGTACTTTGAAGGACCTGGGTGGATACCAGCAAGGCAAAGTAGTTCCAGCAGCAGCAGTACCTATTAGATCAGGCTTTTAATGAATTTATCCTCTTTGATCAATTCCCCCAGCCCCTGCAGTGACTTATAATGACATCTTCCATACAGACTGACTGCAAGAAGCCTGTTTTTGATAGGAAAGCAGGCTGATAAACACAAAGACCCTTTTGTAACACACACACACGCACAAAATAAAAATAAAGTGTGAGTACTTCAGGTCAAAAGACAGTCTGAATCACACACCCTTAATGCAGTTTGCCATGCCAGCAGCATCTTGTCCTTGCAGAAAAGAATTCTGACAACAGGAACTTTTAAGAAAGTAAAAAAGCTAACTGCAGGGTTTTTTAATTTCCTGGAAGCAGAATAACAGGACAAAAAACAATCATCTGGGGTCTATGCTGTTGTGACCACATTAGTTTAATTCACTGTCGGTATCAGAGAGATGCTGCCTGGAGGTCAGTCTGTAGGTTTGTGGTTACCAATACTTACACGTACGCAAGAGTTGCACTGAAGTGTTTGTAAATATAAGTTTCAAGTACAGGGTTGAAATGCTGGAATTTTATGTCTCCAATCAAAGAAATAATAAATACCTGCAAAAAAAAATTAAGGAGAGAGATGATACAGAGATGCACAATCTTCAACTAACTGCAACACAACTCAGTCTCCAATCATGTCATTGGTTTTTGTTGATTTCTTTTTCTAATAACATTGATGGAAAAAGTCACTCACCAGTGCATCAAACACAAGGAAGTCATAGGTTTCATTTTCTGACATTTCCATCATTATGTTGAAAAGTGCATCAAGAGTGTCTTGCAAAAACTAGAGGAATAAATAGTAAGAGTGTAAGAAAGGAGCACTGGAACACTGCACAGGAGTCTGTTCTTTTGGATCATGGTTCCCCTCCAGCCTAGCTCAGTTAAACTGTGAAGTCATACACAAAAGACCATTTTTAAAGGGATCTTATGTTCATTCCTTATGTTAATTCACATGCTGCTCATGATGATCATCCTATTCTCAGTTCTAAGAGCAAGAAGGATCTTTTCTTATCAGCTCTGATTGTCCTCACTTCATTTCTGCTCTACTGCTTTTTTAACCAGCCATTATGCTGCAGCTAGAACAACAATTATCCCTAGCCCACACAGGGAGCTTTTGGGTACAACACAGTGATAAACCTTCAAAGTATCTGCACAACAAGGAGACTCAAATCTCTATGTATACCTTTACAATTTCTCCTCCTTCCACCTCCATTAACTTCCTCAGGTTGTGGGCAATGTTCTGAGAGTTGGAACGCCAGTTCAACAAACCCAGCAGGTCAACTAGCAAGGACAGAACATCAGCAATTAGAAACAGATTACAACAACACAGCTGACTTAATGGCTGTAGAATAGTACAGAATAAGTACTAGAGGTTATTTTTAGAATCGGCTTACAAGGAAAAGTCACACCGTGTTGTGCAGAAAATTACCTCGATGTGGCTCTTTTGTCTTGGCAAGAAAGTCAGCTTTGCTATTAATGGAAAACCTTGATGTACTTTGATAACATAAAGCATTCAGTAGACAATTCTGCAGGAGTCTCATTCACTCAGGAGAAGACACCTCAAACCAGGACATTTACAAGAGTACATGACTTTTCTTGTGCTCTGCTCTGTGTTTGCTTTAGAGCAGGAACTCTAAAGCAAATAAAGGCAATGCTGGTGCCAACAATGCTGGGACTGGGCTGTCGCTGATGTGTGAAGCAGCAAGATTAAAGTTAAAGCAGTATGCTCACATGTGCCACAATGCCATAGACATCTGCAGAAAGAAATGGCCCTTTTAAATTCAAATGCACAGCATGAAATACCACTGGGAGGCTAACAAAGACCTACCATTCTGGGTGAGTTTGGTAGAGCAGATTAAAGTGGCAATCTGAAAGCTGTCTTTTGTACTGTCTTTGTTGGGTGTAAAGTTGGCTAGATGGTGCAGACTCTTCCCTGAGGGGGTCTCCTTCTCCTCCATTTCCACTTTTGTATAAGGAAGAGTCAAATAGCACTTTGCATCTTCCATTTTCTTGTTATCACCCTGTTGGTTGACCACAAGAAGGAGGGTTATCTCACACACTGAGCACTTCTCTGAACTCTTGCAGTTCTCATCTGCAGATACATTATCCACATAAACACTTAAACATAGGGACGGCCACAGAAGGCTTTCAACACACTTTCATGTCTGTGGTCATTTACTTGCATTGTTTGGACTTCTAACTTTAAGGAATAGAAGTTGCCTGCCTCCTGCCAATGAATTCAGCTCTTTGAGAGAGTGAATCAAGCCACACACTGTAGGAGTTCAACCCACCCCATCCCGCTGTAGCTTTCTACAGCAATGCATTAGCTTCTTCCTCTTACTGTGATGAAAGGCACCGTATCTCTCTCCCTGTCACACACTGATCTTCTAAATGAGGTGCTCACCAGGCCTGTTTGCTGCTTGCTGTCCAGTGAACAACGGGAGAGGAAAAGCATTGTACAGACACACACTAGTATGTACCAGATTTGTGCCCAAGTCAGAAAACCAATCCCTTAAAGCTGTGCTGATGATAACTTACAAAAACAGGCTACTCTGCCATCATCCTGAAAGGAACCATTTAACATTCCCACAATGATACAGCAGTGTTTACACTGCTTAGAAAAACATAAAGTAAGTCAAAAGAAACACTTTCATTAATTACACCAAAGTGAGGCCAGCAAATGCCAGAGCTACCTTATAAATAATCAAGTTGTGTTTGCCATCCTGTAGCGTTGTTCCGTCTGCATTCATCAGTTTCACAAAGCCCATGCCAAAAGCTCTCTCAGACTTATCCCTTGCTATAAGTATAAAGAAAAAAAATGTATTAGGAATTATCTTAATTATGCCCATACTGTTCATAATTCATGAAGCATCTTTATTTAGCACCATCACAAGATAATGTGTTGGAGGTAGAATGCTTCATGATCCACAGCAGAAAGCTCATCTCAGGGCACTTGGCCGATATCTGCAATTACAGAAAAAAACTTCCTCTCTGAATCAATCTTCCTTCTCCATGCAATTTCAGTGGCTAGTTTTTTGACAGATGGACAAACACAATTGTGCACACAGATTTTGGTAGGGATTTTCAAACTGACATGTGACTATGGATGCAGAAGCGTGTCACTGCATTTCTCAACTGCCTTAAAAGATTTCTTCCAAGAGATCAGTTTGACTTTAATGATCCTGTTTCATGTGGTTCTGAAGAAGTCTGCTGAAGTTTTGGCTCTAAATTTCTCATTTGCCTTTCACCAGTGTAATCAGAAAACCTCCTGTAAGATCATTAGACTGAATGGGACTGAACTGTGTGAAGGTCTCAGAAGAAATTAAAAGCACAGCTACACACAGAGAAGCACTGACAAAAGTCTTCCAAGGGGGCTAATGCTCTGCTCCCTATTTAACTCCAGTTTTAGAACAAAACCAGCACTTAATCTTTTATTAAGGCTATAAAAAGCTTCAATTACTTGTCTTTGCTTCCAATGACATCCCAACGTTGGAAACAAGCAGAATGCAAACTGGTACAGCACTGCAGAAACTCAAAAATCTCAATGAGTAGGAAGAGGGCAGTGCTCCGCTGGGCTTCTCTTTGAATACTTACATTCCTGTGATGATCGATGACGAAAAGTGAATCTTAAGTGGCAACGACTGACTTCCTCTATTGCAATGGATACCTACAAATGATGGGACATCATCATCAATTTACAGGACATTATAGTTTTAAATTAGTTTTATAACAATTTTAATTAATTGATTTTAAATCAGGTCTTTTTTCTACGCAGAGAAGCAAGATTATAAATTATGCACTCTTACCTTTACAGTTTCATACCAGTATGGTTGCTTGACTTGATAATAAACAACAGACTTATACTCAGAGACACCTTCGTAACCAGCACCAGGATGGATAGCTTTCTTTGGGAAAAAAAAAAATGAGGGTAGGGGGGAAAAAGAAAAGGTGAGGTCTAGAATGAAAGACAGGAGGTATTTGGGGTTGAAAGTTTTCAAAGCATAGAGCTTGTGGAGTTGCTCAAAATCCATGCTTTCCAACCAAGGGAACTGTGTCACTTCATTTTTCACTCACATTTGATAATAACGTAGAAAATTAGTGACTTCAAATTACTCATTGAGATCACCTCTAATCTCTCTTGTTCAGTATCATGCAGTCCTTGCTTACAAGTTGAAGAATGAAAAAGATCCTATGCACCAGAGCTACCACTATCCAAATGAGCAGCTCTGTTCTCCTCTGCAAAGGCCATCATACCTCTTGGAGATTGCCATCCTCGTCATGTACAGACATGGTGACTTCTACATTCTTAGGAGTCTTCTTCTTCCCTTTGTCAAACTCTCCTTGTATCAGAGTGACATAGATATCATTTCGAACATCACCTAAAATCCACAGCACTCAATGAGTTCTTTTTACTGTCTGGAGAGTCATAGAAGTTCCCCAGTTAATATCTAACATCATAAGCTAACACATCATCCTTTTCCTCTTCATAGCTATTGACAGCAGCTAATTCATGGCACCCAACATCACACCATTTCATCTTCATTTCCAATTGTAGAAAAGTTTTTGCAACGTACCACTGTATTTTTATTTTCAGAGACCTCTGCCTTTATGCAACACCTTTTTAAATGCAGTGAGCTGTAAAGGCCTAAAGTAGTTCTGAACGGATAAAGCAAAGCAGGGTCAGAACTGTAAGCAACAAAATTATCTTTTCAACTAAAGAGAGATCTTCCTCCAAGGAGGACTGATGCTATCATTTTTCAATTTCTCAAAGAAAGCATTTTCACACAAAAAAATTGGACATCACCTTGAAATATCACGAAAAGTAAAAACAAATTGGCTTTAAGCCATCTTTGAAATAAACCTGTTCATGGCAGAAACTCCAGAATTTCACACATCTCTTCTACTCCACAGAAAAGTGGAAGAATATGGGACCTACCAGGAAGAATTATCTCAGGAAATCCCATTTTGCGAGCCACAGCAGTGGACCTGTCTACAAGGTGGGAAAAATCCTTCTGAACTTGTGCTAGGTCACCAGGAAGCAGCTTCAGGGAGACCCAAAGACCTAAAAAAAGAAGGGTAACATTTGCTCACTGGGGTAAAAACCAGACATACAAGAGCAGGAGAATCCAGTACAAAGTACCTGGAATACGCAGTCAGTCATGTTCACTTAAAAATATTTTATGCCCACAATTGATAAAACAAAATAAAATGACGTAAGTTGCAAGCATCAGCTAGAAAAGGAGGGTATATTTTCACTCAAGTAAGAACAGATCCTATTTTTAATCTCTCTAGCTCCCAAAGTGCTGGGGTGGCAGCCATTGGTACAAAGAACATTGGTTTAGCTTGGTGAAGGTAGCAAACTCCAGTAAACATCGATCTCTGGACTTTCATGAGCCATTTACTTTCCTCTGTAAGCAAGAGGAACCTTTCCCCACACCAGCTTTTCACGTCCCGCCTGACTGCTGTACCTTGCCCTTTATGATTCACTTCCTTTGCAGCGATGACTTTGTTGAAGACAGAAGTGAGGGGCTCATTTTCTCCAATCACATGGGAAGTTATCAGCGGGGACATAATTAGCTGTCGCTGTCTGATGTATGTTTCCATGGCAATCCTGAGAAGAACAACAACAGACTGGGAAGTGGATAAACTAACATCACCATGTGCTCTGCAAGACAAGGGCTGGCCAACAGCTAACTGTTTTCCAAGTAGTGTAATTACTTCTAAATTAAGACTTTTTCTTCACCTGCCTAAACCCAACTGAAAAAAAACATCTGAACTCTCATCACTGCTAGTCTAGGATTAGGATAAGTAACTTGTGCCTAGTTAAAAGCTCTGTGAATACATTTGTAGCATGCTGAACCAGCAGCCTTCAGGACAACCACAAAGGCAGCCAGTTCTACTTTGCTCCTTTTTCCATCCACAGACTGCCTTGTAGAGCAGCTATGGCTATGGAGAACCACGCAGCTCAGCAGGTGGGGTCTTTTGCTCCCATTAGATGAACTGAGCTCTGTCTTCATCTGGGCCTCAGAGCTGCCCCCAGGAGATTATGTTCATTAAGCAGCCTTAAATTAACATGACTAATGACACCACAGGGGTGTTGAACCTCTCCCTGCCAAACACATCTAGTGAGCCTGGATGTGGAACCAGATTACACTCCTGTTCCCACACCATCAACAACGAACTAAAGCATACAAACATCCCCACAGACTCCCCACCCCTGCAGAGGTAACAAGATTTGGGTCTATACTCAATCTGATTATAACAAAAGAAAAACAGGGTTAAAAAAAAAAAAAAAAGGAGACTCATGTTACTCTGCAAATTAAAATACATCCTTTTTTGCAGTCTTGCAGGTGCTAAAATGGTAGGGACATACAACAATCTCCCCTGAAAATATCTTGCAACAACATAAGCTACACCAAATGGATCACTATATTTAGGACAGTAATAAGCTGAGTCTACCCAAACAAGCTCCATTCTAATTACTGTAATGTGCTGAGAAAGTGAGCAATGGGAGAGCAGGCAGAACACACACAAGTTCTAGCATTACAGAAATGCACATCACAATGGGGCCTGAATTTCTTTTCCAGGAAGAGGGAGAAATCTCTTTATAACTCTTTTCTGACTCACCCTGAAAAGCTACAGGCTGGCAATGCCCAGGGAGCCACACAAGCTGACAAAGAGCAATGCTCCCTGCCTGCTCAGGTGCTCCTCAAAACCTTGCCTCACTTCCATGACAGTTTTTAAGGTCACATCCCCCAGACCCACATTATTTTGCTCTCTGCTCTTTTTTCCTCCTTCATATAATATGAATATCTACCAACTCCAGCAGCACTGCTAAGACTCCCTGAGTAACTTACTGTATAGACATGTAAATCCAGGGGAACAAAAGCATCAGAGGACCAACAAAAATCTTTTCCTGCAAAAAGCTGACTACTGCCATTAGCTAATCTATTTGTAGAGACCTTGGTCAGCTGCCAGGCTGCCGTACAAATTTGTCCTTCTCTGAAGGACAAGTGCCTTAAAAGAGCCAGATATGTGATGAACTCCAAAGTATGATACTTACTGCTGAAATGGAATAAAATGTTGCTTTTCCTCATCGTCCACCTTCCCATGTATGATATCTGTTATGTCCATCACTGAAACAACACAAACCCAACATACAGTTCTGCCAAGTGGCAAAAGAGAACACAGAGAGAGCTCTCCCTATCAGAATGGAAACAAAAGCTGCTTGTTTTGGTCCAAGACCACTCGTGACAGCAATGCAGAAGGCCACTCTCATCCTTTGAACTTTTTAACAAGCATATTTTTATTGATGCTTAAGTCAGCACATGGGAGTGAATGTGAATATTCTCTACGATAAAAAACAAAACAACCACAGCTGGGATTCAGGCATTTCAAGACAAAAAAAAAAAAAACAACACCTCTCCAAACGTTTAGGTTTCAAATGCTGATTATTTTGAAATTGTTTTCCCCAGGGACCTCAAGCAAGGCTCTTCACAAGCCATCACAGCAACTGAACAGGAATTGGATGTCTCATTCACCAAAGCTCCTTTGAAAAAATCCATCTTTATCCTATTAGTTGTGGGGAGCAAATCCCTCTTTTTCAAACATCTGAAAAGTCCACTGTACCAACAGCAGTGTGTTATCTATTCAGATGGAGACAAGCCAAAAAGCGAGCACTGACAGCGTGTCACCTTCACGTATGTGAAGACTGAAAGATCTCAAAGGAGTATCAAGCAGCTCAGCATCATATTCTCAGTCCTCAGGAGATGCTGACATGAAAGAGTTAACAGGTTTGCTGGCATACAGCCTATGTTTCCTAATTCACCTCCCAACCACTGGACCACGCTCTTCTCTCCTGTGTCTGAATTTGCCATACCTGCCACACCAAAGGGCCTCCGGAGTCCACACGTGTGTTTCTTCCCATCTTTCAGCTCCATATGCCCCACTCTCACAATCTGACACACCAAGCTGATTTTCGGCCTGATCAAATCCGAACTGCTTAAATCCTGGAAGTTATTTAAAATAAAGTTACATCAATCTGCTCTATAAACAGGGGAGAAGAGGACAGAGAGCAAAAAGCTTTTTGCTTTGTTAGACTGTACACATTTAAAAGGAAATCTGCTCTTAAAAAAAATACTTCTCAGGAGCATTCCTCTGGGGCTGCCCATGAGATCTCAAGTGCCCAGAAAACCAACCTAAATTGCCACTTCCACTAGAAGTAGAGGGGCAAGAAGGGGAAAGAATCCCAAATTCCAATGTCTGCAGCATGGGGAAGAATCTCCAAGATGTAAATACAACAACTTACAGTAAAGACTGCTTGAAGGTTATTTAGCTTCTCAATTTCCTTAGGCATCCCATTACTGCCCCAACGAACAAGGTAATTTTCACTACAAATGAAGCAAAAAAAAAAAACAAAAATCAACATCTAACATTCCAATTATCCAAGAGTAGTTTGATCTTTTCGGAGTGTTTGAAAAGCTCTGCCAAAATATGCGATGCCAACATGATTCTCAAGAGGCTCGTTTCACTGAAGGCAGAAGCCAGGCGCAGGGGGAATGGCTACTCTCAGTTGACTGCATCTTCACACCTGACAACTTCAGTGATAGACATAGATGGTGCCTGACACCTAAACGCCTCCTTATACCCTGTATCCTCCCTGACTGGTACAGGATAGCCAGCTTTTAAGTGTGAACTTGCACTAATTTGACAGAAAACAATATGTGTATATCACATCAAAAGAGAAGCAATGAATCACATGCCTCAAAACAGTGAAAGAAACAGGGAAATTAAAGAACATAAAAGACACAATCTGGGATTTCACTACTGTATCACAGAAACACCCAGCTTTAAGAAGCAGAGTACAAGTGCTCATGATCTTCACTTCTCAGCTGAAGTTAAATAATTCCCTTTCAAATCACTACTGGAGCAGCAACCAACAGAACTGAAAACACTTCTCTGCTGACTCTTTCTTCCTAACTTGCACTGGCTTCTTCAGAACAACTAAATTGCTCATGTGTACACAAAGAACCCCAACACCCTACCTGATGAATTTGGAGAGGTCAGGGTCATAGAGGCTCATTAAGAGCTCTGCATCTTCTCCAATATTACAGACAAAATTCTTGAAGTTTACATAGAGGCTGTAAGTGTGTGTTGTGTTAAATATTGGCTGCCCTCGGAGTTCCAAATTCTGTTGCAGGGACTGCAAAGAAGAACAGTGCTCCCATTAAAAACAACATAAAACATTTCAGTTCTGCTGCCAAAGTAGCACAATATCCCTAAGAGGAACGTACAAACAGAGCAGGTACTAGTTGTGAGAGGAGGGTAAAGCCAGCAGCAAGAGATGTACCTTTTCTTCCTGGATTCTTTCATCAATCCTTTTGGATGCAGTTTCATGGGCCTTGAAAAGAGAGATTGTGCTGGTTTCATCTGGGTCCAAGATGTTCCCATTGTCATCTCGTACAACCAGGTCCAAACCCAGGATCCTGAGTAGCGTGCGAATCAGAGGACAAAAGCAGCAACACAGCATGTAAGAAGCAAAGGTGACTGAGAGAGCACAAATGACAGATCAAGCTGTGGGCTGCACCAGGCAGCCAATATTCATTGATTCTATTCCTTCTAATAATCACATTAATGGTTTTCCCACTCAGAAACAGAACTTCCTCATCCCCCACATCCAGTTTCCCCATTAAAGGGAAAAATAATTAGCCATGTAACTTTGTGCTAAGATGACATCTTGTTCTCACTTACGTGTTTGTAACATAAAATGGTAGGTATTTCTATGAAGCTCACGGGTTGTGGCTAATTATTATTCTTTGCCATAAGCTTTCTTCTTAATTGACTTATTTGACCTGAATCAAGTCTGACAGGTAGATAAATGAGTATTGGAGACAATCCCTATTCTGTATAAACCAGCGAAAGATGTAGTTTTGGTGGCCTATAGGACTGTATTGCTCAGTTGCTGATAAAGCAGTTTAGTTCACAACCAGCATCCAAATCCCAGCTCCAGTCAGCCGGGCACAAACTGCGCTCCATGGGAAATGCAGCCATGTGCCAGCATCTCTGCAGAATTAAGACAGGTAAGCTTTGCTGCCAAATTTAAAGAGAATGCTGGCATATGAAGAGCCAACTGCTACATGCCCACCTGTCACATTAGTCACGTTCTGATGGGAACAGAAAGCTGCAATTACCTCCTTTCCAAGGCAAAACGTACAGCCTGATTCACTGTTGTTCCTGTGTGCTTCTTTACACCATTTTGTATTAATAGCCACTTACATCCATCCTCAAAACAGTTCCAGAGCCTGCAGTGGGATCTGGGACCCTCCCCTGCCCTCTGGATGTAGTTTGGAGTCTACCTGTTGCCATAGTCAATTTTAGCAGTGACTTTCTTCTTGAGTTCAGCCAGCTCATCTTTGGGAAGAGTCCCAGATAGTATCTGTGATCTCCACTCTATCAGGCTGTAAGTCAACTGTTGGACATGACGAAACTGTGTTGTTTTGTTATCCTACAGGAAGGAAAGGGACCATTTTAAGCTCATAAATAATAAACTGAAAACTACAACCTCAGATAACTTCCTGAAGTGTACTCATCTGAATCCACTACACAAGCTGCATTTAATTAAAAATATCTGAGCAAAAGGCTTCATGTGACACAACAAGATTAAACCATGGGGAAAACTCTCCAGCACTTTGCACTGCCAAGGTTTAAGTGCCTCAAGATTTGGGGTCTGTCACGCTCAGAAAGTGTGACATAGCCTCACATTTTTTATGCATGCCTCCCATTTGTTTCACCTATTTAGATACTAAGATTCTATGGTAAACTCTTTACCTGCAGAAGTCTAACAGTGACACCAAAACAGAAATAATAATGATACTGAAGCCCACATAAGCTTTATCTTCACACCTTCTACAGCTTAAAGAACACTTCAATCCAATTGTTACGCATAAAAAGGAACAGCAACAAAATGCAGCAGTATTTGAGATACACTGCCACAGTATTTCAAGGTTCCTCTCCTACTCACCACTAACTCACACGTGGATTGCTGTGCCCACGCCTGACCTCCAGGCAAGAGTCTCATGGAAACCAGAGTAGCTCTGTTGAAACACAATCATCTCCCTGACTGGAGCCTATCAGCAAATAAGGGTGAAGAGTACCTGCTCTTCAGAGCACTCGTTTTTGTTTGCGTTTGCACAGAATTCAGACTGCAAAATGCAGTTGTGAATCACACAATGCTTTTAAGCACTAGCAAAGGCAGAATGGCAACAGAGGTTTCTGAAAGTTCTATACACTGGTTGCTCAAAACCCACCAAGGCAGAGCTCAACCAAATAATGCAATCAGACCATGTGACTGAAGGAAGCTCCCCAGATACCACCTGCCCAATCTACCCAGGTATTCATCTGTCTTTGCCAAAGTTGCTGCATTTTCATCTTTTGTTACGAATGCAGCATCTGTAATCATAAAGAAGACATCGAAACCTGCATTGTGAAGTTTCCTTCTCCCATTTCTACTGTCATCATCTTTGATTAATGAAAATATTTTTTATGCTATTAACTGGTTCCACATCTTAAAAATTAGTTACCCACACCTCCTTCATAGAGCTTCAGATTCCAAGGCTGACAGTGTAATTACAAAGTGGATAGTGATGTGATAATAACCATATTTGCAGCAGAACGTGCCTAGATGAGTAATTAAGCCTTTTAAAGCATCAGCTGTTAGACTGAAGGAGGAAGCCAGGCCCTGTCCTCACTCATCAGCACCCAGTTACCTGGGCACTACAACAATTCTGACCCACAGCCAGCTGCAAGGGCAGCTCATTTTCAGAAGGAAGGTGCCACAAATCAACTTACATCAGCTCTACTGGGACAAAGGTTATGGTTATGCAGCTCTAAAATGGTGGTTGAGAGTGGGGCTTTTTTTCTACCAACAGCAAGCAGGAACTGGTCAATTGTGTACTGCAGGGACAGTCACCAGCAGCTGACTAATGGCAGCATGTGGTATCAACTGTTAATGTTTAACTGTGAGCACCAACTGCTCACACACACCTGACAAAGAGGCTCAGTGAAGTTACTGCCCCATTCTGTAAAGACAGAAGATGAAATGACACCAAGTTTGCCCCTTCAGAACATAAACCCAAAGGCAGCTACGAACTGGGACCCATCTTCCACTGGAGTTGGGTGAAGGTGCTGGGGGAAGCTGGGTTAGTCTACAGTTGATAAAGGGAAGGTACAGCAGGTGTATTTAGGAAAGAAGAAATAAAAGCGCCCTGTTAACCTGCAGCTAAAGTCGCCTAAAGGAATGCAACTCGGGTGAGCTTTTAGAGAAATGCAGAGCAGGCCTCAATTTGGCAGCTGGCTAAACCTGAGTTATCTCTCCGGCTGTTTACATTTGTTAACTGCTATTAACCAGCCCAAGCTAAAAGTGCCACCCATTTTTGTATTTGTTTGCAGTAGAGATATACCCGATGGTACAACATCTGCAGAAAAACACAGAAATTAAGGGGAAATAAAGCGCTGCCAAATAAAGAAATCCTCTGTATTTCCTTTCTGTCCTCAAATATCCCCTTCCTCCTTCAGTGGCGTCCTGTTTCTTTATTCTTCTTTCTCTTAATACATACTGCAAGGGAAAATAAAATAAATCCATCTCAAACCACAACATTTTCCAAGGCTATTTTAAGACTTATGTTGGTTAATCAAAGGAACGCGAAAGATTTCTGCTTGTAGGAAAAAGAGATTCTGAAACAAGTAATGCATTAAAAAAATAAAAGCCTATAAATAAAGCCAGGATCAAAAGTTCTGCTTTCACACAGTAATAATGTCACATACGCTTTCTCATTAAATTAGGAGGGTGGAATGAATTTTTGTGGTTTTGTAGACCACAAACAAAGTATACTTGTAGCCCTACATTTTCAATAGGAAAGCTTGTTCTGGATACACTGAATGGTTAAAGCTAATTTAAAATAATTCTCTCATCTTAATTAGAGTCTCAGAGCACACACTACCATGCAGGCTGAACTCATTACTGACCAAAGAAAAATCGTTTGACTCTTCTTAGCATGCCTTAACAACCACCGTTGAAAGACAGCGAGTCATTGTGAACACCAGTTTCTCTGTGCAAGAATTTCACCTATCTTAGCAAAACTATCAAATCCATGCACTAACTTGGTTTGACTTTTCCATAGTGATTTATCACATGGCCAGGCCACTAAGCAGATCACCACCCCAGCTCACTTCTCATCCCGTGACTTTTTGGCCCGTAGGCACTCCATGGAAAGGATGAGCCATTCCATTCAGTACTTACACTATGTCTAGAAAAAGAGCTTCTACTTGTTAAACGTTGTTAAAACAACATGATGGGTTCTCACCTAACTTCACTGAGACATTCTGTCCTCATACAGGACAACAAAAGGCAGGAACCTTCATTCAGGTTGTAAACTGTGACTCGCACACACAGTCCCAACCAGCTGACACGATGCTGAGTGTGACTTGTGCCAGGTCAATGCTGAGAGTCAAGTCTTCATCAGTGCTGCATCACCACCCAATTATTTACGTACAGTGAACACTTTGTAGCATGGATTGAAGCTCCCTTCCCTCTGTGCTTGTAGATCTTATCTAGAGGAGGGCTGAACATTTTCAGCCTTTCTTAAGAGCAGAAATGGACACACAAGTTCCAGCTGCACATACGGAAATAAGAGCCTTTAAAAGACTTGCAAGCTGTCTGCATTTCAACCTGCACGGCACAGCCCTTCTTCCACTTCATCCACCAAACACCAATCACTGAAACAGACTTACCACATATAACTTGTGCCAGATAACTGCCCACTCCCTCAGGGTGGAAGTAAGCTCTTGTCCAAGCGGCAATTCACCTGGAATCACTGTTTCATGTTGTCTAAAGATGGAGAACACAGAAAGAGGGCGTTACAATTAATATCCATACCCAGTCATAAAACATCTTTCAGTTGTAAATACGTAACTGGAGAAGCAGCCTAGATTTTCATACAATTCACTTATGAATTGTATGAACTTCACACAGTTTCTACATTGTTCCATTGGTTCTCCAACACATCATTATCCATTCTTAATGTGAAAATGATTCCAATTTCTTTCTGTCTTGTTACATTCAATGGATCCATTCCAGGAACTCACTGCTAAATGGACAGAAGTTCTCAGCAAACACTGCTTCCAATGGTAACTTGGCCACATACACTTAAGGAAAAAAAAAAAAGAAAAAAGTACTTTCTTAAATCTCTTCCTATTGCAACTGCTATTTTCCTCACACAGGATTCATCACAAAATCCTTTGTAAGAATCAAATGAGGAGTCACTTCCTACAGCGTTTTCCAAGACAGGAAGGAGTCCACACTCCTGCTGGCTCCTTGGCTGTGAGCAGGAACACGTTACGATTTGCAGGATTCCCCAGAGGGCTCCGTGTAACTTGTCTGTCCTGTCTTGCCACTAACTTGTCTAACAGACCTCTTTTATTTTTGCACACAGTATTCTCTTGCCTCTCTGCCCACAGATGTTTTGAGATGTACCATGCTCTGAAAAAACGAGATCCAGAAGCCTAGCACAATCTAGTAACAACACTCATGACAACAAACACTAAAGTTTCTGCTTTCTTTTTAAATGTGCTTTCTTAAAACTACAACAAAATGAAACGGTGTTCCTTTGGTTCTGTTCTCAGAGCACATCTCAAAAAGCTCCAACCTACCCCCGGTCCTTCACGGTTGCCTCTTTTAAGTGGATATACGTTTCTGGGAAAATGCCCTAAAAATAAATAAATAGAATAAGTGAAAGCAAACAACAAATCACACTGTAGCATAAGACGTGCCTTCAACAAAAAAGCAGGGGAAGGGGTAACGAGCACAAGCAGCAGGTATTTGCTGTTTACCCACAACAGAAAGGTGTTAGGTCAGCCAGACAGGGCGTACAGGAGAACTCTGCCAGTGTTTAAGCCTTCTGTTTGATGTTAGCACCCCAGCTAAGTTAATCTGTTGCTTCGCTGTGTTGACACTCATCTTCCTGTGCAAAACACCGTAAGGTCTTGCAGACTAGCAGTTGTACCCAATGCACTTGCTACAGAGCGGACTTGTGGTTCTCTAGGAAAGCTCACAGCTCATGACAGCATCTGTAGGAATCCCAAGCTTTAACAGAACTGACCCTTCTAGGAGCATTCACTCCCCTTTAGGGCTGAAAAATGGATTCAGTAAAGGATGTCACCACATGAGAAGTGCAGGACTCCTATGGGAAAAGAGATTCCACGCGTTGTTCAGACTGATTTTGCAAACCTCAAGCAGCCTGGCTGTGATCCACAGGTGTGTTATTTTTGGGATATTTTCTAAGTCAAATTAAAATCCTGATCTCACCATCATTCAGTTAGCTCGATCATACAGTTAATGCTGGATGTGTTCATGTCCAAGACTGTAATAATGAAGCAATATGCTAGCATATACAGATATACAACAGTCAACTTCCCTACTTCAAACTGCATTACGCATGCCTACACTGGGGAAGTACCTCATTAATGGGTCTGAAACGTTCACCTCAAGGGCATTTATTTCTATTGCTGAGGAAAAGAGGATGCTGGTCAGGAGACCTGCATACAACAGAAATACAGCAGCAGCACAGCCTTTACAGCGCTGGATGGGGTCTGGTGAGGTGCAAAATGAAAATCAGCTACTGACAAGTGAGCTCATACCTTCTTTGATTTATTGCGGAGCGTGTATCCTCGGTACCAGCCTGTCAAAGAGAAACAAAAGCAGTTTTTTTCCTATCTACAGCAGTTAAGTACACATTGTCATTCTCAGTGCAATCCTACAGCATTTATCTCTTGATCGTGTTCACTCGAGATCTGCTACTGAGCAGACATTTCTGATGTCTGCAGGAAGCTTGGTCCATAGACAGAAGGCTGCATGAACTGACATCCTCTATTTGAGTTACACTGATTGGGCTGAATACAACATCGGGCCACCCTGTGCTATCCATTTTCAGACTGACAATCCTTGTTCTGCAAAGCTTATAAATTCCCAACACAGAATTATTGCTTGCAGCATCTGACAGAAGAGCACAGAGGCAAAGACAGCTATGCACACACAGCTCCTGTACTGTTCTACTACAGAATGCAAACCTGCATTCTGAAAGTCAGGACACTCAGCAACCCCAAATCTGTTAGCCATGCTCTTGGAGCAACCCCTTTTGATTCCTCTGAATGCAGGTAGAGCCTTAGGAAACTGAAAACACCAATCCTACCTTTTGGAAAACATGAAGGTTAGAGACCATGGTGTTCAGTTATCAAGATAGACATCACCGATCCAAGATGATTATGATCAGTCAGCTGGCACAGGAAGCATCAAAATGGCAAGGAGATTTCAGAGAACAACAGGCAAAGAAGATGCCTTTAAAAAATATATACATTTATTTAAGCAAAGAAGATTCAATTCAGAGTCATGGATCCAGAGTTCTCACTCTTGGAGAAAAAACATGGGTTTGCTTTGTTTGCTGACTGCAGTTAGAGGAACAAAGACCTAAACCAGGAACATATTCAATGCAAACTTATTTGCATCAGGGAGAAGAGACTGGTCTGAATCACAGCGTGTGGGCACACATTCCGTCTATCCATGATGTGGCTATTTCCCACTTGCATGAAAGTAAGGATATATATTGCAGATTAGGGAAGATTCAACTCTGAACAGGAATGTACCCTCCTTTGCTCACCACCACTCAAGGGCGAACTTCCAGAGAAAGTGAAGTCTGCCCTGAAGAATGTCTTCAAAGCTCTGAGGGCAGCAAGTTTCCTTCTCCTCTCAGACTCTGCAGAATGATCTCAATCTTGCAATACTTAGCAAACAGCAGGATAAGTGCTATTTATCTTATTACCAAGTGGAAGAAGTCATTTTGTACAAAGATCTCTCGCCCTCCTGCAGCCAGACAGCTATCCAGGGAAAGGAAAAACATCACAGTTTCACTCGGCACAGAGGTCTGCACCACAAACTACACCCACGACTTTAATTCACTTCATTGCTGTTAGCTTCTCACCCAGCTCCTCCAGCAGCTGAGCTGCAGCACTGTTATGTCTTGAAGCTATTTGGCCAGCTGAGAGTCAGATAACATTTGTTAACACAAAACTGAGCGTGAGCCTCAACCTTGCAGCCTCACTGTTAGATACAAACTCTGGACTTCTTAAATTCAATTCTCCAAGGCCAGAGCTAGCCAAAGCCCCAGATGCAGAAGATAGAGAGCTTTCAAGTGAAGGCTGTTTCACGCACAGACAGCCTTCACTGAACACCGAGACATTCTGACTTCAACCAGGAGGAAAAATGGAAGAATTTTCTAGACAACAGAGCAGGAAGGGAACTGTAGTACAACAGCCCTCTGCTAACTCACAAAGATGCTCCTGTGCAGTCTGACACAGGCAACAATAGGAAGGAGTAAGATTTTCCAAGTCACTGCTACCATTACACAAGAGCCTTTGGACAACCCTGACCCACTTAATTCCCTGCAGAACACACCAAGAGCTGCAGGGATAACTTACACCCAAAAGAAGAACTGAATGAGGCATCCCTGAGCCTTTCTTGCAAAGCCAACATCTTGATTAAAGGGAACTTTATTTTAATTGAGACTTGTGTATCCAGATAAGAGCAGCGATTACAGGAACAAAAAACCACTTTTATTACACTGGAGTTATGTTTCTAAGTAGACATCATTAGCATAAGAAGAAATAGGGAAGTATTCTTTTAAGAACACTAATTCTCAGAAACACAACCTACAAATATCTGGAAACAAAGCAAAAGAGACAATAAGTCAGCAGAGCTTCCTTCTATGCAGACTGAGTTCTAAGTTTTTAAGATGAATTATATGGGAAATCAGACCAGTCCCAGAGCAGAGCCACCATCTCAGAGACAATCTGTATTTTTTCCATTGGGTCCACAAATAAATGTGTGGCTCAAATTTTTGGCTTGTGTTTCCAGGAAAAGCATCTAGTAGTTCTGCAGGAACTTCTAAGTCCTCAGCCACAAGCCAGGATGTCGCACTGATGGCTCAGCATATGAAAGCAACTCCGATGCATTTGCTTTCCCCAACAATTTACACATCAGTCCTCTCAGGCTGAAGTTTCAAAGTGGGACGTTTCAGGTAAAAAAGGGATCTATTCATTTCCTATTCTTGAATGTCACTCCTGTTGAACAGCTTACTGCAGACCAAGCAATAGGGCTGAGCAACAGCCCCCCTATACAAAATAAAGAAATAAAATGCTCCAACATTTTGGATCATGCAAGATGCATCCTTTTCATTACAGCAGTTTTTACTGATAAAGCAGCTCCTAAGTTAGTTGTATTAAGCACGACATTCACCTCCAGCTCCAAAAATACTCCCCACTTTGACATATATCAGTCTAAATGCTAAATAGTCTGCTGTGCCACAGGGGAACCAGCTGCCCATTTCCATTGTCACAAAGAGAAACGGAAAGAGAACAAACTGCTCAACAAGCAGCTCGTCATAGCAGTGATACTGAAGAAATTTTGTACAAAGAGGCTCTTCCAACCTGATGCTGTCTATGAAAATGAGCACATTTTTATTTTGGAAAGAGCATTTAGACTTTGGGGAGCACAGACACAACATTCCATATGAAGTAGGTACTAGATTGTTCTTTAATTAAATGGCTTCATTCCATTCTTTCATCTACCACCTCCTTTGTGACAGATCAAAGAACTAACTGGGGTTAAAAGTTACTTATTTTTTTCTTGTTTCAGCTGGATTGGTTCATCACATGACTAGGCACTGAGCCTAGCATAAGGAGGAGCTAAGATAAACAGGTGTGGTGTAAAACCAGGAATGAACTGCCAGAAGGGAAAGCATTTCCTTCTCCAACAGTGCTGCCTTGAGTTGCTGGTGAAATCTTACCTTGACAAACCTCTACCAGGAACAGCAGAGATGTGTATTTTAATACTCTTTAACAAAAAAAAAAATAAAAATTAAGAGCATCCAGCAAGCATCACACACCAAGCTTTGTGCATGGGAGATGTATCAGAAGTTCAAAACCTTGATCTGAAGTTTGCACCCTAGAAATGCTGAGTTGTTATATTTAGTTTCGAGAACACAGAGGGTGGTGAAGCACTGGCACAGGTTGCCCAAGGAGGCTGTGGATGCCCCATCCCTGCAGGCATTCAAGGCCAGGCTGGATGTGGCTCTGGGCAGCCTGGGCTGCTGGTTGGTGACCTGCACACAGCAGGGGGTTGAAACCAGATGATCTTTGTGGTCCTTTTCAACCCAGACCATTCTATGATTCTATGAACTACTGAGAAGTAGTAGGGAGTGATTCACAACCTACCTTCGTACATCTCCAAAATGTGAACAGTGTCACCGACCTGCAGGGAGAGCTCCACATCTTGGACAGCATCATAGTTGTAGATTGCTAGAAAGGAAGGAGATGGGAGAGAGTTGAAAAACACATCAGGAAACCTTGAGGTAATCAGATTCTGAGATCTTGTACCTTATCAGCTGTCCAAGGCAGAATAGGATTTTGGAAAAGTGCTCTGAAGTTAGTAAGCTATCCTGTATGTATGGCACACTGTGTGCAGTGTATCTATGTCCAGATTTTATCATTGGCTCCTGCAAGCTTCAGAAACATCCTTCTTACCAGCCCAGGTCAGTCTTTTACCTACAGGAATAAAGGCCCATGACAGCTGCCCAGAGGTCTCTATTACCCCAGGCAGAGGCTTTGGATCAATTAGATAATTGTCATTTTTTATTAGCTTTTCACAGGGCTAACTATGACACAGCACTCACAAGCACAGGTAAAACACTATAAATATTCTGTCATAAGCACAAGTGGCACTGTGCTGAATCAAACAGTTCAGGCCGTTTGCTACAAATGGGTCTACCCAGACAAGAACCTCAGCATGAAAACTTGAGATTCTCTGCAAATTTAATCCCTACCAAAGATAAAGCTAATCTGAACGCTTATCGGATTTCCAGCATGAAGAGGATTAAGTCCAGAAGCCCATGCCTCTGAACTGCCTTGTCCCTGGAAGTTTCCTTCCACCTGGCAAAGCAGAGCTGACCTCAGAGCTTCCTCAAGGCCTGACAAGGCAAGAAAGCTGAAGCTGAATTTGCTTCCCAACCAATAAAAGTAAAAAGGTGCATAAAGCAGCAAGGAAAGCGCTTTGCTGCTGTTGAATGAATTGATAAATCAAGTCACATTACACCACTCCTTAGCGACATTATCTTATGTATTCAAACAGTGGTGTGTAAGAACAGATGATAAAATCCACGTCTTACACGTAGCAACAGAGCCTTCTCAAATGTACTGCATTTACACCTCTAACTGCTTCTAGAAAGCTTTATCCCAAGAACAGCACAAACTTTTTCAGAGGACTTTGGAGAAATTCATCTGGCTTCAGAGGCTCAGCACGTGAAGAACACTCTGCAAATTAAACACACGGACTCGGGCTCCTACGTCAGGCGACTCGCATCGAGCGCCTCTCGGCTCCGTCACGATGAGGTGCATTGCTTCCTGGCCAGGATCCAGCACAAACAAACGACTGTGGTTCACCACGCCGGAAATTATCTCACAGACGGTAACTTTCTTTAAAATACTGTAGCTATAAATAATCCAGGCGAGGCTGGCAGGCTGTGAGAACCCCCTGCAGGATCTGAAATAAACGCTGGTCACAGATGCTCCTACACTGCAAGGGCACTGCGTGCTCATGGTGGCTCCAAGTCATGCTGGCCGTACCCTCCAGTGCCTGCAGAGATCCACGTGTGCAACGTGCAATCTACGACACAGTCATCCAGAGGGCTATGGGTGTGTTACTGGACTTTTGCTCCTACACCATTAATTACTCCAACATCCAGGTTTCCCCTCCCTCCCCACAGCAGAGCTGTGAGCCAAGATAATCAGAACGGACTGCTGAGCTGCATATTCAGTTCAGACACCGAAAGGCCCCAGAAAAGGCCCAAAAGTAGAAACTTCCATCAATATTTTTGCAGAAAAACTTGTATAATGTTGAAGGGCAAAGTCAAACACAAACATACGCAGGAGGAGTTCAGAGTATTCCATTGAGATCTAGCATGTAGTGACAGATGCCGAGGTCACAAATTAAGTGGAGAGAAGAACTGGTTAACACTGAATGCAGCTCAGTTAAAAAGAAACCATTCTGCTAGATGCAGCAAATAATTCTGCAAGGATTTGCAGAGGTCAGCTTAAAGTGCAGCGCCCAACCCGAAGGAGACCAAACTCCCTGCAGCTTTGCCTCCTGTTGCAGTAACCCTGCCAAATCACTCCTAGCCCTAAAGCAGGGCTGGATGGGAGAGCTCCAAATCTCCGCCATGTGCAGCAGGAAGTGGTGTGCATCAACAAAACCATTCAGGCTTCCTAGCTGGGGATGCTGCAGTGCTCAGGAGGTGTCGTTCCCCAGGTGGAGTTCAAGCATCAAAGCCTATGGACAGACACTGACAATGGTTCAGCACTGGCAGAGTTAGGAGATTTAAACCACGGCACCTCAGCCAATTTCCAGCTCAGCTGATTGCATTCTGTCCTCTGAAGTTTCCTCCTGTGGTTACAACCAGGCTGCCTCGCTTTCTGTCTTTAAATGCTGTTTGGAATTCTGGTTTCATGGCCGTGCTCTGCTTTTTAGGAATGCACACATGCCTATACACACAGGGATTCCCACGTGGGATTTCTAGATGTCTTGGGTTTTTTGGGGACAAACAGACATTATATAAACGCAAGTCTGTATTTTTCCATAAAGTGCCACTCAGTTCTGGACAAAAGCAGTCTGACCAGCAGCAAGTGCCCAGCAGAAAGGTGGGCGGGCATCAGAGCAGCCTTTCTTTGGAGAGCACAGACAGCTAATTCAAAAGCCAAGAGCACAAGAAGAGGGAGAAGCAACACAGCTCCCTTCTCCTCAAATAACACAACAGCCACAGCAGAAAGAGCCACTGCAGCTCCTTCTCTCCCCCTGCTTCCCATGAAAGCTTTCCCATCCCAACAGACAGCGTTTATAAGCCAAATGAACATGCTTTCACCACTGAACATCAAAGAAAAGCAAGATTTGTAGCATCTCGCTTTGCTAGATTGAATTAAACAAGAACAGAGGGCCAGTGTACATAAGAACTCCTACCCAACAGTTATGTGCAAGGTTATAAAAGACAAATTGCTGGCATATTTTCCCTGGGAGCTTTGCTGTTTGCAACTGATGCTTCCTGCTGCTTCAAGCCAACCCCTCTGAAACAGTCCATCCGCAGCTATTTGAACTAGTTAGCCTCTTCTTCATCGTGTGTATTTAATCTGACCCCTTTTCGACTTGAAAGGGAAAGGAAGCAGCACATAACAAACATTGTCATAGCATGAAAAAATAGAAATTCTGTATAGAAAAACCTGATGGTGCAGCAAGAAGGGAAGAAATAAGGGACTTCTGCCTCAGAATTTGTAGGAATATTGAACATAAATCTTTTCCCTTCAAGCTAAACTTGCTGAGATTTTGTCCTTTGAAATTCACTTCAGAACAGTAATTGTTCTTTTATTACCCTGAAAGAAAAGCAGCATTGAAGTCTCAACAAATTTATTCTGAGGAAAGAGACAGAGAAAGAAATCATGATCCAGGTAAGAGATACTGGGTGGTTTTAATGATCACTACAGGCAACGTATGGCATTATTTCATTCTTGTGAAGGAGTTTGTTAAACAAAAAAGCAAGTTTAAGAATTATTTTCTCCAGCCTTTGCACTGCACTGTCAGGGAAAGGCAGAGCAGCAAAACCTGGCACTGGTTTGAAGAGGGCAGCTGATAACTTTATGGCCGGTGACAGCAGGCAGAGTTATGCAGGGAGAGATAAGGAGAAGCAATTTTCATGCTTGAGGGCAGAAGGCAGATCCCAAAAACAGAGCGGGAGGAGCTCCACCAGCATTGTGCAACTGGGATGGAGGGCTGGATGTTGGGACACGCTGCTCGGTGCAGGAACATCACCCGACAGTCATCACCAGCAACAAGGGCTGCAAAGGAAGCCCTGGAGGCAGCTGGGGCTTTCCAGCATTGCCAGGGCCCCACGTGAAGGCCAGCAGTGAGTTTCTGAAGGCAGAGTTTGATACGGGCCAGCACAGCGTGGGGTTAGGATGGGAAGAGCAGGTTTGGTTATGTCACTCCTCCAATCGTACGAAGGCACTGCATTAATCACAGCACATTCCTGAACAGTAAGAAGCCTCAGTGTCATGCATGGGGTGGAAAACCAGGCAAAGCACAATTATACAGATAGTTTTGGCAAATATTTCAGTGAAACAGCGTCAGGCTCACTCCCTTCAGCTCCTAACACCAACAGCCATTTGGAGGAAGGTGGCAATGCAGCCAATTCCAGTGCTACAGACACACCTGCCCTCATTGGAAGAGCCATGTCCTGAAGAGAGTAATTGATATCAACACGTCAGGCAGGTAGAGTCACAGAATGGCTTTGGGTTGGAAGGAACCCCCAGGATCATCAAGTTCCAACCTCCAGATCTGCTACTGGCCCAGGTTGCCCAGGGCTCCATCCAAGCTGGTCTGGAACACCTCCAGGGATGGGTAGCAGTTGTTCTCTTCTATGTGCAAAGAAACCAAGAAAAAAAAAAACCTGAACAGCACATGCAATTAATCTGAAGATAGCAATTAAAGATGAAAACCAACTATTAGTTCCTTGACCCTTTTTAATCTTAAAACCATAACTCATTTGCAGGACTCCTCTAAAGGGGAAGCTTAGCTATAGCATCTGAAACTAAAATGAAGGAGGCAGAAACTGTAGCATAGCATTTTGTGTACAATTCGAAGTAGAGTAACTTGCTTAAATGCACTGGAAATGTGGATTATTGGCCTGGAAAACACTGCAAGATCTGTTATCTCTCACTTGGCTCAAAATAACCATCCCTCCACCCATTACAAAGACACGATAACAGCTTCCAAATGCCACTTCTCTGAAGCCTGCCCTCACCACTATCTGATAGCAGAGGGCTGTGCCCTGCTTCCTCTGAACAAAGACTCGCATTCAGTGCTGGAGCAATAACCAGACTTCATCTCATTACATCTTTCAACAGAGGAGTCAAAAACTACTGTATGGAAATAGAAGTATGTGCTTTTATGCTGCACCAACCCCGTGTTAAGCAGCAGCATTAAGGCTGGACAGCCCCATTTGGAGAAGCCTGGTATGCTGTCTGTTGCCAAGACATATCCAAAAAAACAGTGGTTTTATTTAAAACCAAGGAACTGTCCAAGGAATTAATTCTTATTGGGAACAAAGGCTTTTTGATGTCGGAGCAAAAACCTTCTTGTAACTGCCCAGGAATTTGTGTCTGAAGAATTGAAAACAGCATAATTAAGATTTATATGTAGTTTGAAAAAATAAAAATAAGAGGATGTGGTTCAACACTGCGAAACACACATATTGTTATGCAAAAAATGACTACTCCTGAACTGGCTGATGTTGACGCTCAGCGTTGATTCCGCAAAGTTCTGAGTGAATGCTTAGCACTTTGGATGCAAACAACTCACAACAATGGCATTATTGGATAGGAATGCTTTCCTTATCAGCCACCATTCGGCTCCAGAGTAAACCATCTCATGAGCCAGAGGTGGGCTCTCAACATGCTGCACACTTATTGCTCCAGGGTTGACCTCGCACACGTGCACACATTTGGAAGGATTTTCACTCATTCATAAAATCATTCTGAGTTAGCTTAAAAACAAGCACTAAAAATCAGCTGAAAAATTGGACAAGATAGATAGCACAGGAGAACATGGCATGACCCAAGCTGAATTCTGTTCCTGTTTGTTTCTCTATTATTTCCTTTCTTTTGAGAACTGTTATGATAGCAAGAGGATTCACACGGTCCTCAATGTGCTTCTGACACTCAGAATTCCATCCTACGACTGTCAAAAACCAAATCCAAAAAAAGATGGTAGCTGCTCACCTGCCAAGCTCAGAAAAATGCCTTTCTAGATGCACAGTAGATAAAAAGCATGCTAAGACTAACAATCTAAGGCTTAGCAGAGTCTGCCCTGCACAAATAGCCTCACTGCCAGATTGGGACTGGGAAAGATTTCGTCTTTCAGTCACGCCATCATCAACATTAGGATATTCCTTTCTCTCCCCACCACAGACTGGGGATCATATGCCAGGATCAATGGTTTAATCTCTTAAAAGTCTGCTTTGCAGAAACCCAACTTAACAACCTCAGCCCATGGGAATAGGAATGGCTTCGCAAGCATTACACCAGCGTTCCAGCAGGATTATCTAATGGCCTCTTATGGCTTTCAACCTCACCAACTAAAACCACACTCCATACCACAACAATACTCTGCAGCAAGTGGCAGATCCAAAGACAAATTAGCCCATGGATTTTAATTAGAGCTCCTCAGTAGCTTCAGATCAGACAAACTGAGATAACTCAGAACCGCTGAAGCAAAGGACATACAAATATAAAGAAAAAAGAAATAAGCTCCATCTTTTTATGTCTACAGAATTACCGTCACTCATCTTCTCTTCAATTATTTATAGTAAATTGTTTACACCACAGTAGCTGCCTGAAAATAAAGAAGATTTTGTTCTTGTGGTACATCTATACTGCAATCAAGGACAGAGATATAAATCCAGAACATAATGCTTATTTGGATACCAAGCAATAATGTCATCTCAGCATAAGCTGTTCTGCCCACTGCAGCTGCTTCTGTGACCCGAACCACACTGATACCCCCAGCTACACTGAAAAGACTTCAGAGTCAGTTTTCAGATGAACAGTGACTTTTCTGGGCTTACTTTTCTATCAGTGGCTAGGAGAGAGACTACAAAGCATTGGTTAAAGCATTATGACATGCTAGATCAGTGTGTGCAGATATAACACTGCAACAGCACGTCTGCGGCCATTGGAACGAGTGCATGCAGGAGCAGCCAACCTACTCACATCCAAGTGCAGAAAGATGACCACGCAGTTTGTTGGGTCTGGAAGGTGTTCCACGACTTCATGGTTCAAAATCCAGCTGCCAGAAGTTCTTTGCTCATTCATCAAGCCAGCTATCCTTCAGTTAACAAGGGAGAAAAGAAGCCAATGACACCAAGATGCCATTGTAATCTGAGCGGTACTCAGTTCTGAAAGGTGCAACAACAGCTGCCGATGTTGTAATTACTGCTGCACTACAGAGAAATCTCAGATCCCAGAGCTATCAAAGCTGCACCTTCCATCAGCTCTCACTTCACAGAACACATCTACCTGGTGTGTTAATTATTAGTATTATTATTATTTTTTTTTAACCAAGATACACATTCAATTGCTTTCATGGCAGCGACCTTCCCAAGATGCAGGATGCAAGACAGGACTGCTGCTTTTCATCCGGTTCAGGAACCAGACACCAAAGGACAGGTGCCCTATAGATCTTAGTGTCAAAGGGTGCTCAGTATTTCTCCAAGGTCACATCTTCTGAGCCCTGCAGGTTTATTGCACTTCTTTGAGCCACAGGACCTGGCCCGAAAGATCCTCAAAACGTATCAAATCATAGCCTTGTCCTTTTGAGCAATCATTATAACCTTGCTTCATCTCTTAGGGGACCACAGAAATCAGGAGTTTTGCCAGTGGCTTGAACTGCACCAGAGTCTGGTTTACAATCAGGTCAGCCTAAAGGTATCACAAGAGTTCCATATAACCAGAATCCTTCAACTTCGCAACTTCCATTCAGACACAGAAATTAGAGTAACTCTGAAACAAACTTCTCAAGTAGATGTGTAGAAACAGAAACAAAATCCCAACACCAAAGCCATCCCTTGATAAATGGGACCACTCAGCCAATTCCCAACTTGAAAGCGTGAGGCACTTTCAAAAGAATTAAGTGAATTTGCCACCGGCTTTAAATTACTGTCCTAGATCTTACTGGGCAAAACATCAAAGGAAAGAAAAAGAGAACTTGGAAATACTACTGTACAGAATGCAGCGTTGCTATCTAATGAGTTTTCACTGTATGCATAACTTCCAGAGGGAGTGAGGACAGAGATGAGAGGAGGACTAATGAGTAAAACACTTGAGCACGGAGTCCAAGTGTGCCTACAGGCTCATCCTCACCATAAAGTTCACCTGAGTTAAAACTTCAGGACTGCATCTTGCTGGCATCACACCTCCACACAGCGACTCTGAACTCAAGCTGAGAGACCCACAGGGAGAATAAAGCTAAAGGATTCCATTCACCAGCTGCAAACCCAGCTCACCAGGAAGACAGACACAGATTTGTGTACGAGTGTTCCCAGGCTGCTGATAATTTCCCCTTCCCATCCATGAGCTCAGAAAGAGACAGACGAGCTCTGCCACAATTTGCATGAGATGAATTCATAGCACGGCTTGGCCCTCTCTATTTCAAGAAAGAGGAGATGCTGCCAAAAGCCTCTCTGCTGCCAGCAGACAGCACCTCTGTGCAAACTCCCCTGAGCTAAGTCATGCTGGCAGGGCTAACACAAGAAGCGTTTCTAATAGGGATACCCATAGGGATTTCAGTTGGCCTCTGTACCTTCAGCATTTCCCATTCCACTCATGGATGCCTGTGGTCTCACTGATTCACATCTGCAGAACGACTCAGAGCCCACGCAGGGAACTGAGGTGGCACGGTGAGACACACAGCTCCTCATTGCCAGAGACCTTCCACCCCAAGCATTTTCACCTTGCCACGTGTCTCAGGTAACAAGCAAAGGGAAAACAGACCATAACTACACAGCACAAGTTGCAAGGAGATAAACAGTTTGGAATCAGGTACAGCAGCCTTCCGTTCATTTTCTAATGTTATTTTATTCCTGCACATTAAGCTGCATCTCTATGCAGCCTGAAGGTCCCATTACACTGTCAGAGCAATTTAAGTGCTGCAAGAATAAGGGCTAATTCCTTCTCTCACCTATTCTTAATGCGAGCTAATTACTGGTATGAAGAGCAAACAAACAAAAGACACTCTTTCCAACCAAACTGGCCACTATTCATGACGTTCTGAAACCATATTAGAACTATATAGCTGAAGCTGAACTGCTTTATCACTGAGGAGGATTAAGGTTCCAAGCTTCCCAAGAGCATGGAATTATCACTATTCCTACTGGGTCTCTGTGAACATTTTGGCCAGATTCAGCACTTTCCAAACCAACGTCCATTTTTATTGTAGCGACACCTCCAAAAATTTGAGTGTAAGAAGTGGCTGAAGACTCTCCATGGAACAATCACAACTTTTTTACATCCATCCTGACAATGTGCCAGACACCTTTCCAAGAGGTTCCAGAGGCTGCCAGAACAAGTCATCCTTCAAACAGCATTCTGTCCTCCACTCCTGGGAGATCCTTCTAGGAGGTACAATCTGTACCAAAAAGACATTCATTATCATTTAGGCTGAAAAACTGTATTTGCAACTGACCCAACGAGCACTCAACTTCTTCAGTCTTTGAACTGTCTGCCTAGCAAGCTGTCCAGCAATTCCTATTTATGTTTTGCAGTTCTATTAGCACAGTTTTCTTGATAAATGGACCAAAATTAATTACATTATATTAGGTATTCTCAATAAATGAGATGCAGTGCATATGAAAGCACAGCTCTCATGTGGTAGTGAGGGGATAAATGCATTTATGTCTTCAGACTGAGGTGCATTTACACCTGGCCACGTTTGCATCTAACCATGGCAGCTCATACAGGATCCTTTCCAAAAAGCACTAACCTCAAACTGTCCTATCAGTCAAGTTAAGTACGAGTTAATTGGCAATAGAAAAGCTGATTTAAATTAAAGGAACTTTGGCAAACTTCTGCTGCGCATCTTTTAGCTTTCTAATGACACAGGAAGATTATTTTCCCTCTATTCCTTCCTGATTGATAAGCTCTTGGTTGAAGCTTTTCCAATTTATGAATTTGTCTTAACTTTTTTTTTTTAAATTGCCTTAGTTCCTAACTGCATTTGTGCCAGCAAATACAGCCCCATAGCAAAAGACCTGCAAGAATATGCAAGAGACCAGTGTGAAATACAGAATCACTCACACCTCGAGTGGATGCAGATACCTACAGCCTGCTGACACCTCTGAATAATTAGGCTTGCACCTAATTAATAGGAGACGGCTCAGCAAAAGCCCCTGAAGGCAAGTGGCCATTTGGGATGCCTCACAAGAGCAGATCTGGAGGTTTGTTCATTGTTAAGCTCAAGGCTTGCAGTCACATTTTAGGCTGGATATCAAAGAACTGAAGCACCCCAAAGTCACAAGATGCTTGCAGAAATATCACATCTACTTTTCAAAGTAAGAACACGGCAAGGAACGGTTATAAGTCTTGTTCTTGTCAGCAGTGCCTTTGAAGTCCACACGATTAGTTTCACAGGGAGCTACATAGGAAACAGTAATCACTGAAAGCAGGAGAAGACAGACTCAGGCTAACATGGATTAACAAAAAAGAGGAAGGACCCTGGGAGCAAGAAGCCATACAGTCAACTCACACACCAAATAAACTTCACACACATCAGCTAAATTGAGAAACTAAATTAAAAGCATCCATTCTTCTACACGTAGCTGAGCTGTTCTGTTGGGGTAACTCAGAATTTATACCAAGCTGGAGCAAAACTTAAAAATATGCCAACATGAAAAACAAATCTCAGGAGAGAGCTCAAGGCTCTCCCAGAATCTTCTATATAAAGACTTCCCATGCACTGGATGTGCATGTAGGCTCCTCTTTTACTGACTGAGCAGAGAGGAAGTTCCTTTCAGAGCCATGCAGAGGAGAAGAATGCCCGTACAAACAAATCTCAAAGCACACAAGTTTATTTTTTGTTGAGTGAAAGCCACTGGAAGGCTGTCACTACACAGTGCAGAAATCAGGAAGGACAGCGTGAGAATGCTGAGCCTGAGAGCTCGTAAGA
This sequence comes from Lagopus leucura, assembly GCF_019238085.1. Lineage (NCBI taxonomy): Eukaryota > Metazoa > Chordata > Aves > Galliformes > Phasianidae > Lagopus > Lagopus leucura. Next base: position 431,795 of record NW_024962307.1, on the reverse strand, counting down.
AAAGTTGTTAAAATCGCTGCAAATCTGCTTGTTAGCAAATAGTGCAGTGTGCTTTGCTGAATGAGGCTGAATGAAACAGAAGAGGATGACAGCGTCCTCGTGGCAATGAGCAGCCCTTCAACTCTGCTTGAGTTTACTGCTAACTGATTAACCTACAACAAAATAAGCCTTCAACTGAAGAATGATACTCATGCAGGGGTTTGCACTAATTTAAATGTTTTGCTCCTCTTCCTTCTCCCTTTGAAAGCAACATCTCACATGCAGCCGATGTGAAGCAGTTCTGAATTTCTACTTTAAGATCCTTAAGCACACTTTCCTGCAAAACGTAACAGAGTTTTTCTTCCTCTGGGCTATTTCTACGTGCATCTTCCTGGAGCCCTTCTCTCTGTGGGACACCACAGAGCGTACCTAAAACTCAGCAGCAGTCTGCAGATAGGGCAGCACGCAGCAAGTTGAAACAAATATGACATCTGCTCTAATTTGACGTGAAGTACCACAATCAGCAGTGCAACTCCTGTGATCACAGGCTGTATTTCAAGACTACTTTGTGGAAGATATATGAAGTTTGAACACGAAGCCAATACCGGATGGCCAAATGCATCAGAAGTGATCACAAATCAAACCATTAGTAAGAAAATCTTCTGCACCACTCTCTCTTCCTCCCTGATCCTCTGCGTTTCTGCTCACATAAATCACAACTGTAGCTGGCAGGCACTGGTTTACATTTGAAAAATTACTGCCATTCCTAAGACATGACGCAGCCGATTGTAACTCAACCACCACATGGTATTTCAACAGAGTAAATACTTTTTTGCAGCAAGAGCAGTCCTATGTGCTGCTCCTTGCAGCAGGGAGAAATAGAATGAGTTTAAAAGGTCACCAATAACTACTAGGGGTAATTACCTGTCAGTTTACCCAAAAAATCTATTTGATGCCCCCCCCCTAAATAAAAGATGATAGATTGCAGATGAAAGGCTGCTATTTGTGCCTGAAACAGGTAGTTTCTATTGGTAACATGGCTAGGGTATTTCAGCCATAGCAAACTATGGTTTCCTTTGGAACTGGGTCAAAACAAGCCATCCTCTCTCAAAGAGCCACCCATGAGTGCAGAGTTGAAATGCAACACAGAAACCCCTGGAATGGGATGTGAAGAGGCAGAGAAAGCTTGGGAAATAAAGCTGCTCCAATGTTCACTAGTCTTTTTCTTGCCTCTAAAATGCACCAGATGAGCCCAAATACTTTCTGCAGAGCTGCAGAACTGCTTTGTTCCATCAGCTCCCCTCCAACCCAACGTTTTCTAAATAAAACATTATGATTTAGCTCAGAGTCTAAAGATTACAAAAATACACTGAATTCATTGATACACCTCACTGACCAGTGAAGTTTTTGCAGGCTCATAATAATACATTCAGTTACACACTTAACAGTTTGAGAAGACCACAGGCAGCAAATAATGCTTTTGGTTTCTCCAGCCCTTTGTAGGCAGAACAACACACATTGTGGCTTTCAGACTTCTGCTGCAAGCTCTATATTTGCTGCTGGCTTGAACCATTTGGTGGCATGTGGAGTGAACGCTCCTTGAGAGCCTCCAGCTGCAGAGGATCAGATGTGATAACCTGCCCAGTCCTCCCCCAGCCCCAGCATGCGAGCTCTACGGAGCAGCTCCTATTGCAAAACCAGAGTGCATACACATTTCAATAGACAGCCACAGCACTGCATGCAAGTGCAAGCCACCACCAAACTCCAGCTGGTTTCTCACTCTGGAAGACCATCTGAAGAACAGACACCTACCCAAACCAACCACAGAACCGTACACAGCACTTCTCATCCTGTTTGTTCACACAGGTGACATGGAAAGCATACATACCTGATGCATTGTTACAGTCATCTGGAAACTGTTCTGGCCAGAAACTCAGCACTTTTTCTTTCTCAACTGGTTTTGAACTGCCTCAGTTCCCTGTGCTGGCTTACACCAGCACTGCTCCTTTTCTTCACACTGTTATTGCACAAGGTAGGAATCAGAAAAAGGGGTGCAGTGGCTTTTTCTGATAGCAGCCTGGATTTATACCAGAATAGAATAGTTAATGATTCCACAGACTCCAAACTCTCTCATATTTGGTGCTGAAGCCATTAGTACATTTTTTTTTCCAGTCCTCAAAGAACACTTTCATCTTAAGAGCAGATGATAACTAAAGAAAGAATTGCTTTTAGAACTGAAGTGCAATACTTAAGCTGAAGTTCATGCAATCCCGCGTTACAGCCAGCAGAAAAAAACAATTACGTTGTGGATTCCCTAAGTTAATGATTTTAAAACAAGCAGAAAACTGAAGCTGAAAACTGGGGCGTCATTCCAATATCCTTTCCTGCAACACAAGAAGTTGGCATGAAAGGCACCCTGCAATGACAACTGTTCTAAAGAAGCCCCACTCCACAAACAGGCCATTTCATTTCATTTGGAGCAGACCGTCCAACTTCAGCATCTTTCCTTCCCAAACCAGAGGTGAAGGACACTGCAAGGAAGCTTAATGAAACCCCAGAAATCCCACTGCTTCAAGAGGCATAATGCTGCCCATCAGACCCTCAGCAGCATCTTCATCCCTTTACAAAGCTGAAGCTCCTAAACCCAGATCTGTTATTGGGTTGAAAATCCATTGGGAGTGAGGAGCTGTGAGTCATTTGCATCTCATGTATGTTTCCCTTAGGATGCTGCTATTTCCAATTTCGATGTTTTCCAACCTCTCTGCTGCCTGCAGTTTCAAACTCAGTCCATACACCATCTGTATCAATGGTGCTAAAGGCAGTCTCTGGGCTTAACCAACTGAGAACAAAACTCCTGGAGGGCAGCAAACCCATCTGAACCCACAAGTAACAGATCTGTAGATTGGTGCAGATGATAACTATTCTGAACTGCAAACATTATTTCTTTGTGTTTTGGTATGATTTACAGGGTTGTGTTTTTCTGTATTAGTTTCCAAAGCACAGCTTGGTAACAATCACAGTATGTGTCTGTTGTTTCTAAAATCAGTGAACCTTCTGTATTCATACTTTACAGCCACCAACCCTCCCCCCTAGCAGCGAATGGAAGTTCTTACCCACACGAGAAGCTCACAATTTCCTTTCAATCCACATCAGCCTCTTGAAACTGAGGTATCAAGAGAAAACGCTTAAAGCCCCCTATGTTTTCCAGACAGAAGTGGACCTTTTCCATCTCATGGGATCACAGAATCACAGAATGGCCTGGGTCGAAAAGGACCACAGTGCTCATCTGGTTCCAACCCCCTGCTGTGTGCAGGGTCACCAACCACCAGAGCAGGCTGCCCAGAGCCACATCCAGCTTGGCCTTGAATGCCTGCAGGGATGGGGCATCACAGCCTCCTTAAAGGCCCTACAAAACAGCCATATACACCCCTAACCTATCTATGATGAGCAGACCCTACTGTTATTTCTGACAGTCAAATTAAGCACAGAAGCAAAGAGGATTGGCATCTGGGTGCTACGCTTCAGCACAGCACAGGGCACAACCGTAGAAGGGAAAGTGACAAGTCTGAGAATACCAAATTGACAGAATTAAGATTCATTAACACCACGTATCAAGCACTGCCTGACAAAGTTTGTCGCTGCATAAATAATCCTGCTTGCTGCCTGTGGGTTAACCCTATCGGGCTGTGTTATGAAATAAAGGCAATGGACTCCACACCAGTTGGGCCCATGAACGCATTCAGGGACATAAGGATCAGCTGGCAAACACACAGACCTACATGGAGAACTTCCTACCAGCACATCTTATGGTTGGTAACATAAGGGAAGAGGTAGTTTGTTCTCCACCCTGCTTACTCACCAGCCAATGCCCTTTGCGGAGAGGAGCTTTCATAATCAGCAGTTGGCTCAGACCAACAACACAAAAAAAAATCACCCTGGAAGCAAGAAGAAATGTTGACGAGAGGAGTGCCTCTGATTCATCCTCCTGCCCAAGGCCATTCTTCAGGTAGAAGAGCCTCAGAAAGGTATGTTTTAAAAACAACAACAAAAACAACACAAATAAAACACATCTCGCTCAGCCATTCGGATTACAATTCTATATGTGCTTGATTATAATACCAGTATTTTTCAACCCTGACGTCCAGAGTAATCTCACCAAGTCATACATGTGCTCTCCCACATACAAACAGGCTGTTCCCTACCCAGAAAGAAACAAAGTTCAGGCTGTAGGATATTCCACACCCTCACTGATACCTCGATAAGATTGCGCTGCATGCAGTTCCTCTGAACTTATTTAGCCAAACTGAACCCGCAGTCCTTGCAGAGCCACCTGGAAATAATTCACTTCAAGCTCAATGTGCAAACGTGCAGGACGGGGTTCCTCCCTCTTCAGCTCACAGACTGAACAACCAACCTCATAGGATCTGAGGGAATCGACCCTTCTGCATGCTTGCAATCAAAAACTCTCCTTGCATCAGTTGTGGAATGCACCGGGCACAAACGATCACCCTTTGTTAAAAGATCTATAAGAGCTGAAATCGACTATAAGGGATTGTTTCTGTCATTAGTGGTTTCCTGCCTTCTGTTCCGCGCCCAAAGCTTGCAATCGAGCTCAAAACTGTGTGGTTTTCTATTTGTCACGCTCTCACGAAAACGGGAACTTGTCTGTGGGTTTGCTTCCTCCTAAGGAAAACGGAGCCAGCATTCAGACATCCCCTGTGAGCCCCATGAGGAGGGCAGGGCAGCAGGCACAAGGTGTCATCCCAGTAGGGATGTTTCCGATCCTGACTTACAACCTTCTTAACCTGTCATCGCTGCTTCCACGCGCATCTCCTTTCGGGGAGCGCAGCTCCGTTCGTCGTCTGCCGCTGTTACAGCGCTGCAGAGCCTCAATCACAAAGGTCAGCGCTGAGCGCAGCTCCCCGGACTGCAGCCGAAGGCGCACCGCTGCCTCTATTCGCGCGGGTCCAAAGACTGCAAACCCGCAACTTGAAAGAGGGGAGGCTGAAATAAGCATCCAAAGGAGGAGAAAAGAGAGAGGGGCTGCGGCGGGCGGGGGGAGCAAAGCGCCGCGCGGGAGCCGCGACACGGGAGGGGAACGGGGCGGGGGTCCGGGCTGGCACTCACCGACCCCGTACTTCTCCCGCTTGGTGGGGATCCAGCGGGCCATGCCGGCGGCCGCTTCCCCGACGGCTCGGCTCAGAGCGGCCGTTCGCCCTCCGCCCCTCCGCGCCGCCTCAGCCCGGGCCGCTCCGCCATGCTACGGAACTTCCCGACAGCCGCTCTCAACTTTGCAGCCTCCCCGCTGCGCCGAGCGGAGCCGAGCCGAGCGGCTCGGAGGAGGGGAGAAGCGAGGGGAGGCGGATCGGATCGGCTGTGCTCGGCCCGCCCCGCCCCGCCCCGGCTGCGCTCCGTGCTGATGCTGCCAGGCTCCCAGACGAGTGTTTTAATATCAAACCCTAAATCAGTAAGAAAAAAAAAAAAAAAAAAGGCTGTTTTAAAAGAATTCCAAGCATCTGGGGAACAAATAAATAAAAGCGGTCACGGGGCTGCGCTTTGCAAAAAAACAAAAACAAAAACAGAAAGCAAACACAAAAAAACCCGGTGTTCTTGTTTGAGTTGGCACCTGATGATGTCAGCCTGCACTGAAGTGCGGTGAGCTGGGACGTGATAAAGTGCTTAAAAGTGGTGATAGGGAGAGAGAAGCTGTGTGCCTGCCCGGATCCTGCTGTGCAGGTCTGGGGTTCTGACCTGAACCAGACTGGCCGGCTTCCAGAGCTGTGCTGTCTGCGTTGCGTCTCAGCACCACCCACTGCCGATAGCCTCAGCAGCACCACTGAGAATCGCACCGTCATTTCTAAGCCGGGGGTGCAGTGAGAATGTCCCGGTCCTTACGGGGTCCTTACATCTCCTTGGGAAGTAACGAGACCTCATCTCTGCCTTTGCAGCATGCCTGTCTCCCATGGCAGGTGATGAACACTGTAAGCGTTCTGAATACCTGAAAACTCAACCACCTGTTTCATTGCACTGAAGCATGAAAATCCAGGGAGATCAGCTTTTTTCATTACTTTACATTACAAGTCAGAAGCACTGGGGATAGCTCTTGTGCTCAGCTGCTGCACTGCCCTGGGCAGATCACTTCATGTGAGCCCCAGATGCATCCGTTGTGCATCTTCAGAGCAGCTTTCCATACATACCTCTCCCATCTATGCTTCTACTGAATTTAATTTGCCTTCATCTTCACTGGCGCCTGTAAGTGGTAGAGAAATATAAATAATAATTAATTACTAGTAATTTGCACTCTCCAACAAATAACCTTGATCCTTGCCAGCCCAACATAAGTACACTTGATATCATTACACGCCATAGTACCAGCATGCAACATTTTCATAATACCTGCTGATCTGGTCAGATGCTCAGCCCGTGCACAGCACATTACTCATCCAGCTGTGATGCACTGCAATGTTACCCTCACTAAAAAGACTGACCTGCTCCCAGCTATGCTTCTGAGCCACCGAACATTGTAACACTGCAGCTTAGAGGTTGAACGTGGACTCTTTCAATACCTGCGCAGCACCTGAAGCTTCCACAGAGAATGTCAGTGGAAGCTGGAACTGGTTAACTCATTTGTTTTTCATAAAACCCTAACTAAACTCAGCCACCTGTGCATCAGATGCTGTACTGAGATGTACATGAAGCCCTTGCTCTAACCCATAAAAGCCTGTAGTTGCTTGAGCTGAATTCAGTAGTGCCACTGAATGTAGTCCCATAGAGGACTGGGACATGGGGAGCTGAGGGCTGACAGGAATTGCACAGTGCTGCCCAGGGCGCCCTCACCAGCTCAGGGGCACCTGACAACTTCTTAAAGTTTGGAGAAGGTATATTGAGATATTTTACAAATCCTTTGCAAATTCTGGAAGATTCACTTGTTCCTTATATAAGGTTAATGCTGCAACCACTCCAGACCTTAATACAAAGAGCAATGCAATAATGCTATCAAGGCAGTCAAAGGGGTGGTGGTTGTTCTAAGCCCCTCTGCTCTGATACCAGACTGTCTGGATGAGGCTGTTTGCTCTTTTAGCAGTGTCTGAAGTGTTCTTCATGTAAAAGCTTCAGTACTTCAAGCCAAACATTCCTCACATCATAACACCCAAAGTTAGTTAAAATTACTCTCTTTAGAAAGAGGGAAAAAAAAATCTCTTTCCTTGCTGGTAAAGTTTGCTTCCTTTCCTTTTTCCTTATGCTATTCCTAATGGCTTTCCATAGCATCACACCAAATAAAGCAGCAGCTTGATGAGTGTCTCATAGATGACCAGGGAGGGACTGTGGAAAGTGGCTGGATCCGAGGCCAGAACAGCAAAGTGTTAGGAAGACAGTGACATGAGTTTTCAAAGAAGACCCACATTGTGGCTGCCAAGGCCTTTGGCTGGAGGTTCTCTAATGGAGAGTCTGCCAGCCTAAAAGCTTCATTTTACTGTAAGATTTCTGTTGATAGAGTTAAGCTGACTGAACTGAGCAGTATTTTCCAGCCCAGGTAAAGCAAATTCTTGGCAGCAAATGAAAAACAGAGCAAAACATAAAAGACAGACAAGCAGCAACTGGAATAGCTGGAGATAGTTGAATGATTTGTTAAATACAATGATTTGCAAGTGTTGGGGGCACAGGGAACAGGAAGCTGCAGCTTCCACTGAAAGTAGCTTTTGTTGAGGAAAGGCTTTTATTAATCTTATTTTACCAAATATTTTTCTTTTTATCTTTCAGTGCTTATGTGCTGCTTAAGCAGGGATGTTAATGGCAAAGTCTGGACCCTGTTCTTCTCTGCCCCTAACGACAGCAAGGTAGATAATTAAATTATCATCAGGTTTACAGCAGAGATTATCTCTCTTTACATAAATCCCACCTCAAACCCACAAGATTGATGTCATGTTACAGCATTTATGTACATTATGTACAGCATGTACATGTCAAATTTGGGGGCAATTTGGGTGACCAGGATTCATAGGCATTCATAGGCACTGGGAATGTTGTATTCCTTTCACATTCCATAGTTGCCATTTATCTGACAGCTGTAAATCCTTTCTCTAAACTGAGCATTTCAGAACTTGAAGTTAGAAAGAACCCTGTGTCCTACAAACATTTCTGAAGCACTGCCTAACTGCATCCCTTGCTTTGTGCATAATTAGAGATGAAGAAATGTAATTCTAGTGCCCTCCTACGTTCCAAGTAAGAACTTCAATAGCTGAAGAATGTGCTGACCTTCACTGGATGAATGGAAACGGCAATGGAAAGCTTTTCCTATGGTAACACTTGGAATCCAGGCAGGTGACTGCAATAGTTCTCATCTTGCTGGATTCTGTGCATAGATAAAGAAAAAAGTGGCACTTGGATCAAGCAGCTCACACTGTAATTTAAGCAAAAGAAGAGAAGCAGTGGAGAAAATAATAAAACTCTTGTTCAGGACAGTTCTACGTGCACAACCACACAGCAAAAACCGCTTCTACCACAATTCAAGCCCTCCACCTGATGAATGATCAGGTATAGATCAGAAATGGGCCCTCATTTTCCAATCACCAGCAGAAGTCATAAATTAAAAGCAACAGAGGAAGCCATATATGCAATTAAATATGCAAATACATACACTACAATAGAAGTTTTTCTCTATCTGCCTGTACACGTTTTATCATGCAATAGCATTTTGTTTTATCTGAAGATCTCGCAGCCCAGATATATGTATGTGTAGCTGACTGTTTCACTGCATATTTCGTTACTCAAATAAGGCAAATGCTTGTATAACAATACTAGCTTGCATTATCACACTGTCAGCTCATTTTGTTGTTCTGTTAAAGCAACAGTGATATTTCTAAGCAACTTTTCAACAAAACCACTGATTTCACCAATAATGTTTTTTCTGGATTGTTCTCTACCAACACAGCTGTGAGAAAGTGCAAGCATTCCTTATCTACACTGAGGTTTACAGCTGCCAGTACCCATCTTTTGATTATCACATAGAACTGAGGTACAACAAACTCATATAGAAATGTCCTCTCCGATTTAGGAGTAAAGAAAAAGCAAGATTTGCTCTTCTGCAAATACAGTTTGTTTTGTCTTCCTGCAGCGATGGAAGGAAACACTTCCTTCAGTGGAAAAAATACACAGCAGCTCTATGCGCAGCCCATTGACCCAAGGTCTGATGTGAATGGGTGTTCCCTGTCTCTGTTTTATTTATATACAGTACAAATCACTTCTTAAGGAGGGCATACAGTATTTCTTTGTAGAAGGCAGAGTAGCAAACTCTGTGGGAGATAAAAACTGTCATCTTGCATGGTATTTTGGGTTGACAAATGAGGAGAAGAGTGGGTAAGCAATGTTTCTGAGAGACCCGATAGAGAAGATGCTATGTAAAGTTATTGCTTTTGTCTAAAAATCCCAGAAGTAATGATGGAGTTTCCTTTTCCAAAACTGATGCATGTCTTGGGGACAGATTTGTAAAGGGGTTCAGATGCTTAATGACATGAAAGGCGTCTAGTAGGAATTTGAAAGTACCTCAGATGCTAAATCCTGTGGAGTAAGTTTGGAGTCTTGGAGGGGTCAAGAGGACTTTACTTCTCCTTAGCAGCAGCAGCTGGCATGACCAGCAGCCCCAACATGGGACAAGTCTGAAGCCACAAAGTTATGCAGTTCCACTGGATTTCCTCCACGCCACCCCTGCATTTCTTCAGTCCTGATGGTCAGAGCTGTTGATTTTGGTAGTTATGCATTACTGAGCTGCAGTAACACAGCACTGTGTAGCATAATGGTTCACTAGACAGGCTTATCACTTTTTTCTCAGGAGGAATTCCAGATGAAAAGTAATCATCTCTGTTTCATGATTTGGTGCAAAAAATTCCAAAGCCGTTTGAGTACTGAAACCTGACTCTTTTTCAATTAGACAGGAATGGGGACTGTAACAACCCTTAGGCAGCTTTGGAAAAGTCTGCCTTGATGTATCCCTAGGTCAGCTGAACAGGTTCTGAGTAATCAGTTAGTTGGTGTTTCCATTTTAATAGCTTTGTATTTTTATGTCTGAGTTTATTACAATTTCAAAGCAGTTTCCCTACTCCTCCTCCATCTGTCTCTTAGTAAGGATTGATAGAAGAATCTTCCCATCTACTCTGCATTTTCTCCAGATGGTAATCTCTTCCTTTGTTCAGACATGAATCCTACCCATGCAAATCAAAGGACCAATCATGCAGTCAACTTCTACAATTGCTGCAAAACTCCAGTGAAGCAAAATACGCCAAGGAAAGTGCAAATGTTAATAGGATGTCTGTAATACTTAAGAGTATCTCCACTGCTGTATGATGCACGGAAACATTTTCACTTACCTGCACCAATACAAGCAGGCCAAAACCTTACTCCTGTAGGTTCTGTTAAGTCCCAAATTCAATGTTCCTGATATAAAATGCAAGGAGATATGGTACCACAAAGCATGCAGCATTCACAGATCTGGCTTTAAAACTGCTTCTAGCTATCTTCATCATCTGTAATTCACCTGAGCCCATTTACTGCTGCCACGTGCACTGAGAAAGAGCCCTGTGGGCCAGCATTAAATTCTGCTCTTCAGCTCACGAATGAGCTACTGTTGGGAGCCACGTTAGTAACTCATTCTGTGGACATGATCTTCGGTGGATGTAAATCAGCACAGCTTCATTGAAATCAATTGCTTTGTTTGCTTTTCACGCTTCATGCTCCAAATGTTCATCTCAGCAATGACAGATAGAGTTGTGACATTCAAATGTTGGTCTCAGCAATGACAAATAGGGTTGTGACATTAACTTCAGTTGGAGATCACCTGACTGCTATGTTTCAACTTGGGATAACAAGACCTTTCCCAACAGCTGCATATTAAATTGTTTTATCTTGCTTTCAAACTTCTTTTAAAAAGATTAGCAGAAAGCATAGGTAAAGGTTATCTTGCTGTTCCCTTTCTCAAAAAGATTGCTGCATGTTTGATGAAAGGTTTTGCAAGCCAGTGGCCTCAGGTAAAATCTCAATCAAAATTGCTAGACTTAAATTTGTGGTTATTTCTAGGGAATAACAGAACAAGCAAGTTTGACAGAAATAGACTTCAAGCTTTTATTGCAAAATCTGTGAAGATAAAGATCTCTGTAACCTTGTTCTGTCAACAGTGGATCTGAAGAGGTATGTGTTACCTAAATGGAGCCTGCCATAAAACTGTGAGCAATGTCAGCACGTTTAAGGAAACAGCAGAACACTTTATCAGCTGATAGAAGCAAGCAGTCCTTCACCAATGTTGGTGCTTCTTTGCATGAGCTGATGTTGTGCCAGAGGGGAAGATGCAGATCTTCAGTGCGTGACTGAAACGGGACAGAAACTTCCACTAGAAACGATCATTATGAACTCATGTGACTGGTTTGGTATTTCATCAGAGATGGAGAGAGAAGGAAATTTGTCTTCGTGTCCCAGTCTTGTACCCAGTTACATTCTGGGTTATTCAGAACTCCCTCAGCTACTGATGGGAGCTTTACAAATTAAGAATGACAAAAAGCAAGAAGCAAGCAACTCTTTCTTCAAAACTAAAGCCATTTCCATTCTTCACAGTAAATCAGCCTGAAGTCCAAGAAAATACAGAGTATGAGCTTAAATAAACCATTTTCACTTGTGTTTTTTTCTCAAGGGACACTCTAAATCATAGAGGAAGAACAGTTTCAATGGCAGCACCATTTAGAACTAGATTCCATGGCTAATTGCTGTGAAGTGAGGAGCAAAATCTCATTTTTTTCAGTCCATTATTAGAGACTTGTTCAGAGCCTGCAACACAAACCTAAGGATTCCAGATTCCCATACTCTGCTTTGACCATTTTATTTTATCCATTAGCTATTTTATGACAAGAAAAATTGAGGCTGGAGGAGGAACTCTATCAACTCTATCACAGCTAAATGGTCATAGGGTTATATTTTCAACTGCTTATTCATTATTGTATTGTGACAGTTATTCACTTTCTACCATTGTTTCTGTATAATACAGCAGCTCCATGAATGGTTTGGAACTGTGATAAGAGAGCACAGAGTTTTGCTAGATTTGAAACAGAAAAAAGGCATCCCCAGGGCAATATTTGTTTTATGACACCATTTCACACTGTGAATATTTCTGGGCTCCTTCCTTCTATCTGACTGAATAATTGCTGTGGAGATAAATGTTTTGTAGAAATGTATAGCTGATAAATATTTAATTCCAAGGCTAACATACTGTGGGGTGTGTTGTGCTATATTGTTCCTATTTACTATGGAAAATTAAACCAGTTTTATCATCAGTGAGATTAAACAGAGCTCACTTGATTTCAGGATGGGAGAACAAACACATTGCTGCTGCTGTTGTGGCACAATTCACCCACCCATAAGAGACACTTCATTGCAATAGATAAAAGATTACTAAATCTATAATTACTCCATTTACAAAGCATGGAACAGCAAGGAAAGCTGTGATGAAATTTGGTTTTAGCACTCTACATAGATAGAAAGAGATTTTGCAACACTTGAGTTGAAAGATGAAGTACAACGATGGATGTATTTGGGTCAGCTGGCAGTCTGGGATCTCAGACATTTACTCTGCTTATTTACACCAGTAGGAAAAACTCAGCCTGCTTTCATTCTATTCCTGCTTCTTTCCTGCCACGTAGGCCAGAACTCTCAACTGGGGTCACTATGGCACAAGTGCAATAGAACAGGAGCTACCAAGAGGCTGGCAAACTCTCATTTTGTATTTTACTTTTGTTCCAGTGATCCCAGTCCTCCCTCCTCTTTGTGATCATGTGAAAGATTAAAAGGAGGAAGTGCTGGCAGGCATTTTCATTAAGAATCACTGGCTAATTCCAAAGTGGCTATTAGTAGAAGCCCTCTTGCAATGCCTGTGGTATCTATCCATCACAGATGAATCATGGATATCGACTATTTTATATTTTAATGCAACTCTTACATCTTTAATGTCTGAAGAGCTTGTTCCCGAAAGTGTCCTCAGCAGGGAGCTGTGTGGCCAGATTTAATCAAAATATTCAGGGCTGGAAATGAGCTTCCAATAATTCTTCGGACTCGTGAGCAAATGTCATATTTCTCTTCAGCAGACTGCAATCAATAATTCCTTGCATAAAAGCAATACTCCTCCTTCCTCTGCTCCTGGGAAGTCTCTATGCTGTGTGTTATCACAAGTCTCAGCTTACATTCCACTTCTCCCAGCTGTGACAATACTGCCTTCTTCCTCTGCCTTTCATGAAAAGGGCATGGAGCCTCAACACAGTTCTGCCAGTAACATTCACAGACTTCTGTTGTCTCAATGCTCAAAGGCATGAGGTTAATTCTAACACAGGGTCCAACAGATTGTTTCATCCCTTCAGAGGAGCGAAACTATTACAGCTGTTGGGAGGGAAAAGAATCTCAGCTTAGAACTGAGGGCAGCAGAGATCATAAATCCCTGAGAATGGGGATTAATGACAGATGTATCAAAGATGAAGAAAAAACTCACTAAGTGCCAAAATCAAAGGAAAGCACTGGGATAGAGGGAGGGGGGCTTTAGAAATCGTTTCTTTTAAAAGGTCTGAGCATACAGCCCTCACAGGAGTTGATATGCGGCACAAAAAGAGATCCACAAACGTTTCATCTCAAGAGAAGTCCTCAAGGTTACCGCAGTCCCATTTGCAAGTAGATGCTGTTACATATTTGAAACGCTAGATGCCACCAAGAGATCAACGTGGGGCACAGTTTGCTCTGCAGAGCTCTCAGCCCTCAGACCCCTTTGTGCCAAAGCTACAGCTCACCTGGGGGCAATGGCCTGCTCCCTTTGCAGGAGAAAAAAGAAAAGCAGTTGAAAACTGCTCCACAAATGCATTTTGCACAACTGATGAATCAGGATGCAGGATTTCAGTTTCTGCAGTGTTGCTTCCTACCAAATTACTTGCCTAGCTCAAGTATTTCTGCAGCAAAGACGAGATTTCTAACTTCTGCATGAAAAACTACCTCCTCCAGCATACAGAAATGACAAGAGATGTAACTGAATGACAGTTCTACTCTCAGTATTTACTGTGTGAAAACAAAAAGGGCATTTGTAGAATCAAGATCTTTAAGGATTTCTTATAGACAAGCACATCAACTTCAACCATCTTTGCTTTTCAAAGCCTGAACAGGCAGTTCAAAATTCAAACAGTGATTACGTGATTCCTACAAAGCAAATTGAAGATAAACCTCAGAGCAATGCAACAAATACCTTCTGCATGCTTCTCTGTAAACTACATCATCCTCATTGTATTTTGAGCACTCTGCTTGCCTATTTTTCAGTAAAACTTCATGTTCCGAGTCACTGTGGGAGCAGCACAGCCGGTGAGGTGTGATAGTGCCAACTGGCTGAGCAGTGACTCAGTGCAGCACATTCTCTATGGGTCCTACAGAAAATGGGAACCATTGCCTTGCACGGGATGGTTTTGTGCACTGTGGAAGACAGCAGTTCTGCCACTTTGCTACGCACAGCAGTTGGCAGCAGCTGACAAGGAGTCACTTGTTCCAGTAGGAAACAGCTCGTGCTGTGCTCAGACCCGTGCCCTCAGCATGCACCATGCTGCTGCTGCCAGCACTGCCTGTGACCCCCACCCAAGCTGGGCTCAGCACCTCGTTGGCGTTTCTCTCTGCAGGCGATTTAAGACAGACTGTCCCTGCAACAGCATAATGCAGCTCACGCCCAAGGAGAACACAGTGACAAGGCACTATTTCTGCTGCTCTGTGCCTGGGCTGACGTCAGATCACTGTTGCCAGGCATTCAGGGTATGTGAGCTGCCTGTGGCAAAGCAAAAGCAACCAACCAAGCAAAAGAAAATAAAATTACTTGCTGGCAAATGGTAACTCTCTGTAGTAGCTCAGAAAAAGCCCCGTCTTCCTATTATTCTGGATTTTAATTAGTGAGTTTAGTGTAGAAATCATATAGGAACAGATTGCCAACACCCTGCCCAAACTGTCCTCTCTGACACAGAGGTCTGGAAACACTAATTTGTTAATCAAAACGGCACGGTAAGAAAGGGAGGAAGACTTGATTGTATTATTTCTTTACTGACATTGAAGACTAATCTTAGCAAGACAACATCTGATCCACTGCCAACTCTCATGGTGAAGGATTAAACACTGCAGGACTCCAGAATCAGACCTATATTCTTTTATGAGTGTATGCAGTAGCACAAGTAGAGAGATCACAGATGATGGCCTTTAGCCCAGACCGCAGTATAACAAATAAAAGAAAAAAACTGCACAAAAAAGATGGAGCCTTTTGTCCTTAAGAGCATTTTGTGTGTGTGTGTGCTTATGTGCAATCTGTAATTACTTGTCTAAAGTCTGCATGAGAAAACAAATGAGAGCACTGGATCTCAGCTGCTGTCAGTCAGTCCCACTCTGCTGCCTTCAGTGACATGCTGACACCTCTCAGGGCTTTGAACGTTTCTCCATATTAAGACATAAATCCACCAATTAAGCAGCCAGCTCCAACTCTATTCAGTTTGGTGATTCAGCTCTTTGGTTTCAGTGAGTACCAGATGGGACGGCTGATTCAGAGGTAGCAGTTCAATATATTGTTTGAGGGAAGGAAAGCAGAAGCAGATTTGATTTGCAATTTGACGAAGCCATCCCTGGCCCCACCAACCTGGCAATGTTTGTTTCAGCACTGCAGGGAACAGGCAGATCTCCTGGTGAGGCACACCATTGTTTTCTCTGCATTCCTTCCTCTAAGAAGGAAAATTCATAGTGCTTTACCTTCTGCTTGGCTACTTCCAGTTTTTGCCTACTTAGGAAAAATTCGGTTAGGTTCCATTGCAAACCATAACATACACTGTAGGGAACAATTTCTCAGTTAGCTACAGCCCCCATTCTGAGTGGGATCTGCTCTCATACTCTTATTTCAGTCAGTAGGCTTACTTCCCTAAACAAGTATTCCAATCTTATTAACAGCACTGCTTAATAGCACAGTACAATTAGCCAGTAAATCTCTACTGACAGGAAGAGAACAGCGTTTCTATTACTTGATACAGACATTATACCCCTCTTATAACTCAGAGGAAGGAATGCAGGACAAATGTGGATCACCTTGAGTGTTATCAAAAAAAAAATGCCAGCACAGTGAGTCCTGGCAGAGTCCACATGAGATTCAAATAGGGTATATACCTAGAAATGTTCCAGATTTCTATTTACGTCAGTTTTGGCAAGTTTCCTTCTCTGAAATTACATAAGATTAATGCATTCACATGATGTATTGTCTCATCATTCAAGGCTGCCACAATCTTGTATTAGTATCATCTTTCCTTTTCTCCATCTATCACCACAGGACTAGTGTTTTAGAGGCCAACAGATAAGGTCCCTTCCAGCTCACCAGTTTTGCACATTTGCTTTCAGACTCCATCTCTGGTTTGTGAGGAATTGGTCATAAACAAAGCACCTGCTACTACTTTCTGGTCTTAGCTGTGCTGTAGGTTCAGTACCCAGTGTATTAACTAGTGAGCCATTATTTCTATCAGCCAACAGTTTTAAGCTGAGAACATTCCTAAATCTGTTCCTGATAGTTACAGTGAGTTTTAAGGCTTTGGAAGAATCCATGCTGTTATCCCAACTTCAAGCCTTCGTATTTCTGTTTCAGAGATGATGTTTTATCTCTGGTCCCACCTGCTGCAGAACACTGCATTCCCTGGAAAGGATCGTTTGGAAGCTGCCTGTTTCGATCAGGCAGGGCTGCTGCCGTCCTGCGGATTGACGCTTGGTGGCACTCCAGTTCAGGTAAGAGAACGTAGAGATAGAGATGAATCAGCAGCATTTCACTGCTCCTATGGCTGATGCACTGTGTCATCTAAAGGGGTTTGCGCTGTTCCAGAGGTAACGTTGCTCAATGAGCTTTGAAGTCTGGCTCTGCACTTCCTCTGGAAATATATGTGCTCCCTAACTCTAAGTGAAATGTTAGCCACTCCGTGTTCTGCAATCTCCTCTGAAGTCTCTGCAGGACTTCAAATAGAGAACTCTCACGACATTGGAGGAGATTAAACAAGTGCTATCTCATTTTCAGTGCCAGAAGTACTGTGAATTCTTCACAGATGAGCAGAAATTATGCCTGCTGCTTTATAATTACAGAGGCTGATCTTGCAAACTGTCCTTAATATTAACAAGAAGCCTGATTAGTTTTTGGTGGACTCCACATAATTCTGCAGGAGCCCATGCATACAAATGCGTTAGCAGCATGAGTCTGTTAGGATACACAAGTTGCTACTAAAATGATAGCCTCAATTATTTAAGATTTGGTAAATATCACCTTTTGATTTCAATGAACAAAATAGCTGACACTGCTTCGACTCGGTAGAAAAAAGACCAAGTCATAGATGCACATTATGATCAGAAGTTCAATTTATAAGGATTAGATCTGAGTGTGAAACCACAAGTACATTTAGTGACATTGGAACTCTTCTTATAGCAACACCATATGCCAGAGAAGTAATAAATTACAAGGTAGTTTTAAAAAGTCTTCTTTAAACACAAAAATAGCTGCGAGCACTAAGTTGGTAATAGACAAATTCACAGGTTTTAAATATGATACTTCTGTCCTAGATGGATGTTTATATATAACGGGAGCAAGCACTCAGGAGACTACAGAAAGCTTTATACAATGTGCAATGACTTTGTATGTGGCTCTGGACCTGCCCAGTACAGTCAGCACTGCAGTCCCAAAGGCAGAGGATACATTTCAAGATCTCTTCTTTTAATCCTCTAACACCTGCTTCTCAACATTTTAAGAAGCCTTTTATGACTGCGGGTAAAATGAGCTTGAGGGACTGTTAAAAATCTCAGGGATATTCAATAGCCTAATAATCTCCTTTATATAAGTGCCAAGTCAATCCAGAAACATTCAGCAACTGCTGCAAAATACATTTGATGACTACGTGTAGTTGCTAACAGGGTAAGATAGCACAGTGTGCCCAAATCCCTGCCTAGCCCCCTTCTATATGCAACAGAACCTTTAAACTCACCGAAAGCTCAGAATCACTGACAAAAGTTTTTGGTTTAAGCAATGGGTGGCAGAGCTGGGGATGTGTGCTACACCACGGTTCCCACCCTTCATGGGCTACTGGTCAGCTTCAGATCAACGGCCATTCTTGTTCCGTCTCCAATTATCATAAAATAAGGAGAGTTAACAAAGACAGACAGAGCCCAAATTGAACCTCACTGCAGCAGAGACTGCAGCAAGTGGATTAGACACACCCTATTAAAGATGCAGTACATCATTTCTGCCCTTCAAGCTTACTTTATCCCCTTTGCTGCAATGCTGTCGGCAAACACAAAGCTTAACCCTTCTCTGGGCAAAGAAAAGCAGACATTAAACTTTGTGGTGTTCAAGCTAGAAGCACCAGAACATGAAGGATCTATATTGACCTACCTCAGAATCTCAATATGCCTGTATATAAAAGCATCTGTAAAGAATATTTTGGTTTGTTACTTTTCACATGGCAAGTGTTTGCTGCAGAGGAACAGGGTTTGCAAATGCCTGCCTGAGAATCCTAATTTCTGGATGTTCACTGCAAAGATCCACTACAAGGCTTGCATGACAGTGCAGTTTTCCCCAGTCCATCTGATTTGTATGGCAAACTTAAGCATGGGTTCCACCCAAATTCTTTGGTTAAACTTGGCTGAAATTTATATTTTCAAGTCACTGAAAAAAAAATAAATGCATTTTTTGGTGGAAGATTGGCTGTTTGTAAATTCAGGTCAACCCTCAGCAAACAGTTCAGCCGGAGGAATGAAGGAAAAGTAGAACTTTACTGAAGCTGGAGCACAGAAATATTTTCTAAACAAACTCCT
This sequence comes from Lagopus leucura, assembly GCF_019238085.1. Lineage (NCBI taxonomy): Eukaryota > Metazoa > Chordata > Aves > Galliformes > Phasianidae > Lagopus > Lagopus leucura. The sequence continues at coordinate 412,952 of NW_024962307.1, read as the reverse complement.
TAAAATCTTCATTTCACAGCTGACCTGAATTTCTTCCAACATCAAAATTTTGTCTGCCAAACAAATCCATCTATTACATCTTTGTCTCTTCTTCCTTGATGCTGACTAAAATTCCTATGCAAGGATTTAAGGAAATGCAGAGAAAATATTTTGTAGTTCACCAATTCTAGGTTGTCTGTCACTGGCCTTCAAGGGAGCTGCTGTAGGCAATAAATTGGAGCAGTCCCAGAGGTCAGCCCTATTTGAATTTGGGAAGAGCCAAGCCAGCATTATCCTCTCTACCCTGTGAAGGGCAGCCCAGATTCTGAGCCTGAGAGCACACAGTGAGAAACCCATGGGGCTTTGTTAGTGACAAAGCAGAATGGACAACAGGGTTGTGCTGCACAAACACGTGCCTTGCTGTTCTGTTTCAGAGCCTACATTTCTTCCTTCCTTCCACCCCTTACCTAACTACATTAACAGTCCAATCACCTGAGGCTGCTGGGGGAAAAACAAAATGAAGTGTAGCACCATGCAGAGGAAAGCAGTGATGCTCCTTTTAGAGAGCATGCAGCTAAAGGAACAAAGAAGAAATGTCACATGAAAACACAAACAAGAATGGCAATGGGGCATTATGTGTAAGCCACACATACCTCACAAAAGTGTGCTTTTGTATTCACATCAATGCCTCATGCTCCCAGTAACAGAAATGAAAAGCTGTCAGTACCTTCTCAGTGCTCTCGCCTGTCTGGAAGAGCTCCACAGGTGATATCTACTGTCTCACTGCTGACAGCTGAAGCACCAAATCTCTTGTTTCAGACAGAATAAAAATAAAGTACAGTGCTCTCTGTTTAGTGGGTGGGTCTGATTCTCCTTTTACACTCAGTTAATTTAGTAATGATTCAACCTAGCCAGTGGAATCAGTGGTGGTTATACAGACATAGGAGAGGGAGAGAGATTCAAAGCAGTGTCAGGTAAGGCTGCTGTACAGTTTTTATACCTATATTTAGAGATGCCTTTCACAATAACTGGCAATGACAGCAAACCTTCGTCTACTAACAGAGATAATTGGTTGTAGGACTTTATGCTGTAGAATGGAATAGTGCAAGCAAAATAACAGAAAGTTCCATGTAGAACAGGGGAGGACATGAGCACTTGATATTTTCTTAAAGGTTCTGTGTTACTGGACAGGGCTGGAGAAAGCTAAATGGACCAGAAATTAGTTTCTTCATTCTGTTGACGCTATAAAAAAATAGTGTCCTTAATTTCTGCTGGCTAAAGATGCTCTCTTATTTTGTTCCATTTCAGTTGCTGATTGGATACCTGAAAAGCTGGCTTCTGTTACCCAGTAATTGGCTTCTCATCCAGTATGAGAACATTTGGGGGCTAACCACTAGAAATTCTGGTCATTTTGCCTTTAACAAGAATGAGGTCTACATGAACAGATCTAAGGCTTGAAGGTAAGAGACCTAGAGGTCAACTAGACCTAGAGGTTTGTTTAATGAGCTTTGGGAGTGCAACAGGTTAGGAAGGAACTACTGGTCACCTGAGTTAAAAGCAACTTCTGCAGGCTTTGACCTGGTGAATTTCAGAATTCAACCCCAACACCAGGATATGTTTTGCAAGCTGCACCTTCTGTTTGGCTCTCAACCCAGTTTTTCACCACCAATCCTTATCTTAAGCTTAAGTAACAGAATTTATGACTACATGCCTTAGAATTCTCTTGGATGCGATTAGCTGCTGTGTCAAAGATGATGCATAGTTATTCTTTCAAGACCAGGAAGCTCTGGTACTAATTCATTTAAGGTACTGTAAATTATGCCAGCAAGAAGCACAGAGGCACTGGCATTAAAGAAATAAAGTCCAGATATCCCTGATGCTACTCACCATGTGTTGTCTGCCATTCCTGAGCGTATCCTTGATGCTTTCCAATGCTGAACTGAAGTCTCAGACATGCAAACTCTAAGGCACCTCAGTGTTTTTCATTTTTATCCTAGTTCTAAAAATTAAAAAAAAAATCCCAAATTACTTGACATAACATACATCAAATTTAAATGAGAACAATTCAGGATGAGATCTGATAGTGCACTGAAGTGAGCGGTACAGAAAAGAGTATGTACCGTATAAGATAAATATCATGATACAGAATGGGGTAGAGAAAGTGAATCTGCTTATAACAAAGAAAGTATTTTCTGTTGTTGTTCTTTGGTAAAGGAATAAAAGACATCTGAAGGCAAAGAACTCAGCTTGGAAGAGACCTTATTGCCCAATCATACATAGGAATAACATGCAGCAACTTTGGACTTTTTACCCTCAAAATAAACACTCAAAACTGAAAGATTTGTAACTTGGTTGTGAAGGGTATCTAAACCAAACCTGAAGTGTCTAAAGCTAGCACCACTACAGCACGTGTGTAAGGGGAGAGAAAAGGGAGAAAAGGAAGGAGAGCAGTTATTTTTCAGAAGAATAGTTGCTTGGTTTATTGACATGCTTGATATATAAGGTCAATTTGTTGGCTGTTATCTGTAAACACACAACAGAGTCGTGTTTGCTGTCACTGCTGATTGCTAGACAACTGACACTGACATTTCTGCAGACATCCCACAGCTGGACTCAACTAAAGTGACAAAAAGATAAGGCCAAATCCCTCTTGACCCTATTCACACTCTGACTAAAATAGAAGCCAGCAAGATTTAGCCCATAGTGATGCAGCGGAAAGCACAGCAATGACAGCAGAGCAGCAAGGTCCCAGGCTGTAGCAAGTGAGGATTTACTCAAACACAACAGCTGTAGGCACAAAAATAAAGAAAAGAGGCTGCTTTCCTTCAGAAGGCCTCAGGTGTGCAGAGACCTCCAGCAAGATCCTCTTATCTCCACTGCCAACCCTTAAATGAGGGCTGGATCCTGGTAATTGCACTGCATGCACCTGAGCTCCCCTGGGTTGATCCTGCCTTCCCACCAGGTGCTCCATCGCTGGTGCAAGCTGTGACTTAGCATTTCTGCTACAGTGACTAAAAACTGAAATCCTCTGGGATGGTTCTTATTCTGAAAACATTACTCACAGTGGCCCTGTGGTCTATGAACAGATATCCCTACCATTTAAAAGTAATGAAAAACATCCGGGCTGAAAAATGATGTCTGCTGGAACACGGTGATTCAAAGCAAATGAAGCTGAGAATATGTTAGCAGCCTGATAAGACAGGCCTGTTCCACTCAACAGCTTTTTCTTTCATGTTTGTTAACCTCCTTGATTCTAAAATAAAAATTCATCACAGCTTCAGTCATCACAGAGTCATCTCCACACAACCATTTCTGCCACTGCTTTGCATTTCAGAAGAACACATTTGTTGCAAATGTGAAAGAGTAGAATATAGAAAGTATTAAGTGTAAGAAAGTGTAAGGACACAGGTGTGAAGAAATAAGCACTGCTTAGCACTGAAACAGTATAGAATAGACAGATATTTAGGATAGAAGGTTAGTTTAATATGTGTGGTCCTCAGGCACTGCTGTTACTGACATAAAAGCATTGGTGTAGTCGCTCAAAGTTCCCCAAATATTTATGACTCTTCCATAGTGCAGTAGAGTGGTGCACAGAGACATTTTCAGTTTCACAGCAAGTTCCCTGCTGAACTTACGAACATAAATATTCTTGATTGGGCAGAACTGTTGAAAAAGCCCTCAGTACCTGTAATGATTGAGGCAGGTTTGTGTAAGGACCTAATCAAAAGTCTACAGAAATCAATAAGAAGAGTCCCAGTTTAGCTAATTTAGACTCATACAATGTGTTAGGACAGGCTGTTGATAAAGATGGAGCTAAACAGTTATGGGGAAGATGAGATCCAGCACTAGAATCTGCTTTCCTATATGGATCATGCATTATGTTGTGAGGTTGTAAGGCAGCATAGCAGCATCAGTTAATGGATAACTCATAGTAACAACTTCAGATTGGCCTTCCTTACTGCACTGTGCCACCTGGGGCAAGACCTCTATCATTATTTGCTTATTTTATCAGTGTAAAACATAATCTCAATGAAAATCTTGTGCACTTCCTCCTACAAATCCTTCATAAAGCTTTATTTTGCACATCCAGGGAAAGAGATAATCATAATTATGGCATGTTAGGAGATGCACCAAACTGTTCCCCTCCATCAAAACTGCAATGGGTGCAACACTGCTTGCAGCTAGTCCCTTCAGGAGAGGAATTAGGCAAAATAATGAGTTAATCATTCATGCTGGTGTATACTGTAACACTTTGTCCAATTACATCATCCCACAAAGGTGAGCTACAGTGCGCTTTTGTGATGTGAAATTCTATTTGCCTGAGACAAAGAACAGAACAGAAAAGCTGTGGTTGTGGCAGCCACATCACATAGGAAGGTGTTGAAACAACTGTCCTCTAGTGAAAGATGGAGCAGGAAGGGCCACTTTTAAAGCCAGAGAGCACAGATGCAGGGAGATGGTTTTATTTTTAAATCACTTTTGCATGCAAAAATCACAGCTTGCAGCCATGTCTGCTGAGCCCACGTTAGCTATTGCCCCTGTAACATGATCTGCAGGCTTGTACAACCCACCCATTGATTAGCGGCAGGACAGCAGGACGTGATTTTGTTTATTTATTTATGCCTGGAGCATCACAATCAATAAACACTGGCAAAAATCAGGGGGAAAAAAGCAGCAGTAATCTAATAGCAAAGGCGACTTCTGTGCATGATACCATTAATCAAATCAGCTTTTACAACTACCTAGGATGAAATTTAACCTTAAATGTGACTCCAAGTCACTTAGTAAGACTGCAAGTAATTATGTTCTAGATAGCTTCCTTCTTGATGGGCTATTTCTGCTGTGGAGGTATACTGAAGTCTTGTCCTGAGCCAGCAAACATGAGAAGAGATACCTAATGCCTCATGAAGTAAAAGCAAAATAATGTAATTAGAGCAGTCTAAACAGACCTGAAACTCCCCTAAAAAGCTTTTGAAGGAAACAGTATAACCAAAGAGCTAGAATAAGGGTCTGATTGGGTTTTATTCCTAGTTTTTGGAAATTAAGGGCTAATTAGAGCAGCCTCAGGACACTTTGATTATGGTTTTACTTTCTGGGCAGGAAGGTAGACCAGTAATTAGGCCACTACATGGGAGAAGAGTACTGAAAGTCAGGACGTCTGAGGGATATTTCACAAGGTGTAAGTGTAGAGCAGTCATTTTAGAGCAGAGGAGAAAGATGCTCTAACACCAGCCCACCTTTCTATAAAGTGCTAACATGGGCATGTGCAAGTGTTCTTACTGGTGGCTTTTTACCTCTTAAGGGGAATAGTAAAGCTGTATGCTAATATTAGCCAGTGTCTGATAGTGGGCATTATTTTCCTGTCTTTCCAATCAGTGGCAAAACTCCTGCTGGATGCAAAGGTAGCAGATTGGGCTCATTAAATTTTGAGTAAATTCGCAGCAGCAAGCTCTGCATGACCTCCTCTTCAGCTATTGTTCATGCTGTAATCAGGCATATCCATCACACAGCTTTGCATCTGTCTGCGTCCTCTTTCCTTTACCTAACCCTCTTCCCTCAGTCCACATGAACAATGGGTGTGATGACCCTGTAGGTCTCTTCCATACGAGCTAACTGCATTTGGGAATATGCCTTTGTTCATAACTTATAGTGTGGACATGACTGAGGTTAGCATATGGCATTTGCTAATGGTCCTTGCTATTCCACATTTCTCATAGGCTGATAACTTAATAGAGATGTCTCTACCCCTTAAAAAATCAAATTAAAAATGTTGCAGCAGCTGCATATGTTAGAATCTACAAGCTCTTTAGTAGCCTACTTAATTATAGGGTATTATTTTAGCCAGTAATAAAGAGTGCACAAGCAAAGATGTGCAGAATTTGGGGCTATGTCTGATAAACCACCTGCTTTCAACAATATCACTATATATAAAAGTCAAATGCACATACTTTGTGATGAATGTAGATATGTACCATCTCTTATTTTTTCACTAGAACCAGTAGTAAGGCACCACAGGAAAAGGGCATTTTAGGGTAAAAATGTTGATGTAAAACTGGACTAAATTCAAGTTTCCACTCTCCTGGGGACATCCTCAGAAAATCACTTAAAGCCACAACTACAAAGATCTTTGGGACTACAAAACTGCTAGAAGGTGCTTTGTGGAACTCAGAGGATTGCAGAACCACATTATGTGATTAACTCTTTGGTATTTATGTGTACCATTCACATGTGCTAAACAGGGGTAATGGTGTGCCATCCCCTTAGAGGTGATGAGGATGCATGCACTAATGTTTTGTGCAGTTCACATACTGTATAAACAGGAGCCACCTGGTTCACACCAATGAACTGTTCACTGACTACTTTACATTCTTTAAAGTCAGGCTTAAGCTTAATACCTCTTTAAACTGGTACGTACCTGATGGGTTTTTCAAGCTATTCTGCCAATAGAACACCAAATTCACTGAGATGTGAAACAAAAACATACCTGCTACACCCAACAGATCCACTGTGATGGGCTATGGCATATTTCCTCATGCTGCAATTTCATCTAATGCATCTAATGCAGGAGATCCATGTAGGTGCACAGTCATAGAATCATAGAATGATTTGGGTTGGAAGAGACCTTCAAGATCATCTAGTTCCAACTGCCCTGCTATAGGCAGGGACACCTCCCCTCATGATAGCTTACAATCAGTTCTACCTGCTGATGCATCTGCTTTGTACCTAATTTTACCTCGGTCTATAAATGAAGCACATACTCCTGCATTTTTCCCTCTTCGAAGCTGCCAGGACAAAGAAATTGCATAAATAATTCACAGCATGCTACAAGAAAAGCAGGAAAGCTACAGCACTTACCTATCATCTGACTTGCAGCACTGGTCCAATGATGTGCCTTCTAAGTGAACTGCCTTGAAGAACGCTGTGGTTGGAACAATCTCATTGGGAAAGCCAGCAGTTGTAGAACCTGAAGTCAACCTGTCTGAAATAAACAATCATGCTGAGTCTTTCTTTGTATTTATTTGTTGATATGACAACAGCAGATTGAAAGATTTAACCAAAGCCTCAAATGAGTGCCCAACTTCTGTGGGAACTAATGTACCTGTGTCTGCCACAGACTCCTGCCACGCTGCCATCTTTGCCTCTGAAGTTCACAGATTCCAAGCTGAGCTCGGAGCAAGGCAGCAGGTAATAGGCAACATCCTACAGATAGCCTTGGACATTAATGAGTCTTGTCTAACAAGCAGATGGACTCTGTGCTGTTTGTTCTGTTTCCCTCCCAGTGAAGTCATTTCATGTAATAAAAAGTTATTTCCAAATTCTTGTCCTAGTTCCAGACCTCCAATTCCATAAGTGTGAAGGTCAGGGTGCTAAAAGGGCTCCTGATGAGGCCCATTGTGACTTCCCGGCCCATGAGGCAGATTGTGAGCTGTGTGTGAGCCCTTTAAAACACAGTGCAGCCAAACCTTGCAAATCTAATCTGCACTGGTGACTGCAGCAAGGGCTCAGATGGCAGATATTTATTCCAATTATTCATAGGATGGCAAGCCAATTTTGTGCCTTGTTAAGTAAATTAGTCCTTTAATAAGGTAGGTTTACATGTCTGGTGTAGTAGCCAGGGGAAATAAGAGTTTTCATCTTGAACATAATCATTCCAAATACTGACAGACTACAGGAAAGACACAGCTAAGTATTCTTCATTTGAATGTTCTTAAACCACGACTCAGGTAGGACAATTCAACTTTCTTCTGAAGCTACCCAATTAGTATTCCTGGTGCATCTTGAGATCTGTAGATGAAAAGCTCCAGAATAAGACAATGTTTTACACTGTTAGTCAATCAAACACAGAAACACACAGAGAAATTAAATTGCTGGAAAAGCCTTGATGCTTCTCCTCCCCTTTCCTTTTCTTTATCCTTTAATTCTGTTTCTTTGATAAACTATTACATTTCAAGAGCCGGGTCTTTAATGCTCTTTTTGTGCACTACGAATGATCTGCCCATTAGCTGTCAGAGAAGATTCATAGGCAACAATTCCAAATGTTCTAAATCAGTTTACTAGGATCAGAGACTTTGCTAAGCGTGGGAGGAAGGCAGAGACACACAGTGAAGGGAAGACCTGCAGTGCTGCTACACACACTCCTTATTAACGTAAGTAATCCCCTTAAAGCTATTCCAGAGAGATACTGAAGCCTGATGAAACAGACATTCAGGCAGACAGATACTTCTGTCTATATAAATAACTTCATGAAAACTGCAGAACTCAACAAAAAAAAGATTTCCTAATTCCAAGTGTCTGCTTTAATCCTCTCGTCTTCCTCCACATAAGATGACTTATTCATTGTGTAACATCTGCACACTCCTCAAGATTTGCAGCTAGGAACAGCTGAGCTGAAAATAGATTTGAGAAAGGAAACAATAATTATGTGAGCAGGTTCTGAAATACAGGATGAAAAAAACCAAGTTTTTCCTGCATCTGACAAGAACAGTTCCCAAGAACTGCAGAGCTCAGAAATGCATTGAAGTTATCACTAGCAAATTACCCCCAGAAATCATGCTCCCAAATATGATAGCATTAGGATACGATGGGATTTACAGCAGGTTTGCCTCAAGGCCAGCTGGCTAGATTTACATTTGTGGCTAGCAGTGAACTAAAATTAATGCTGGAGTTAAAAGCAGAAGGAACAAATGATCAAGATATTTATTTTGTGTAGGTGATAAGCACTGCTGCTTTCAAGGATCTGTTATAAGACTACAGTTAGATTTCAGACTGGGAAGAATCAACGAGCCAGAGTTATTGTGGGGCTGCCTACAACTGGAAGGAGCAGGAGCTGGCATTCAATAGTTAAACAGTGGAGTGATTTTTTCTTGCATGTATGTCAATATTTTATGCATTTTAAAATTAGCATGATCACCATGGGAAAAAGAAATAGAAAACCTAATGCTAATCCATGCAGAAATTGGATTGCATGCTGTCCAGAGCACTGAACACTAAAGGAGAATAAGTGTATCTATATATATACAGGTATATTTGTACGTTTCTACAAGTGATCTGGAAATATTTATTATCATATTTAAAAGGCTTCTTTGCAACAGACACAATTGAAATAAAGGCCATCATCTTAAATGATGCTTTAAAATGTGGGAAGATTGCAGGGCTTCTAAAGCAAAAGTTAATTAAAAAAAAATTACATATAGGAGTTCTGAACAAATGAAAACAGGATTTTACAATAGGAAGTACGAGCTAATCTTAAGAAATAAGTAGTGCTACTATCTCTGTAATAACATGAAAGAGGTAAGATTACAGGAGAGTTCGATGTGGAGCTGTAAGGCACAAAGCAACGAATCATCATTCGCTGATGAGAAAATTTAGTCCAACAAGTAGATAGATTTGGAGACCAGGACCTTTCATTTAATGGATTCCAGTCACTGCAGATGTTACCTGCCACCAGCAGTTGGAAAGGGAAGTTTTTCCTATGCAAGCTTATAGCGATCAGACAGCACCCTCTTCTCCCCACGCCCCTACCTCAGTGCAACAGGGACTCAAGGCTCACCTTCCTGCAGAGCAGCTTCCCTAGAGCTGCACACAGGGAGCTCTGCAGTTTTACTGAGATGCTCTGGAGCAATCCCTAAGGAAACAAAGGCTAAAGGAACATCATGCATAGCAGACAGGAGAAAGTAGTGGTACAGAGGACTTTACTGCTTGCAAAAAATATATAGATGTCACATCTCCTCTCCACCCCAGCCTTTTTTCCAAGAAATGTCTGCTCGATAGATAACCAGTGCTGACTTAAAGCCCAGGGCTCCCCTAAAGAAGAAAACTGCTGCAGCATTCTCTGTATTCATCAAATATTCTTGCTGTCCTCTGGAGGAACATAAAGATCCACTACCAAAGGAAAAAATATATTCAGCATCTCTTTATGGTGGCTACATATATTTCTTTGTTTGTTTGTTTAAAAGCAATGTCTTTCTTTGATTGGGACCCAGAAAAGAAAATAAAAAGAGGGAGAGAAAAAAGTCAGGCTGGAGGGGAAAAAAAAGAGCCTGCCCTGTCTCCAGCAGTTTCACTGCGGTGAGGAGGAAGGATTGGAAGTTCAATCCAACAGGAGCAGCGCTGCAGGAGTGACTCAGCATCTGCGGCAGAGGGGAGCGTGGCAGCAGTCACCGCCCTTCCCTTTAAGCTGCAGGAGACTGCAGCCAAGCCAGACCCACTTCCACAGAGAGCTGATCCGCTCCTGCCTGGAAATAGACAACTACAGGCACCACAGCCTCCCCCCCATTGCCTTCCCTGAGCACCCATGGGATCCCATTCCCTTGCACGTGCACCAGAGAGCATCAAAGCTGCCGTACCCCAGTCCTTATCTTCCCACTGCAGTCAGGAGATGCCACCGTGTTCCCTCAGAGCTGCAGAAAAGCTATTAACTCCCACTCTGCCATGTTCACCTCCTACTCACTGGGAGCAGCAGAGCAGCTGATTGCTCTTCCTCTCCCGCACCCCGTCTGATTCTCACATAGCTGTAAACCACCGCCTTCAATAACTTGCACAGGATGGAAAAGGAACAAAAGGGCCAAAGAGTGTTACATATACAGACCCACGTGACTGAAGCTGCTCTCCTGCAGGAGGTGTGTAAGCAAAGTGCGCGTGGGAAAGGAATCTCTCGCTTTATTTCAGTTGCTCGGTGAGGAAGGTCAGTGGCAGGCAGAGAAATTAACCCCCATCACACAGACTGGAGTTGGAAATAGCCCTTCCCACTCACACCGCAGACGGGGGCTCAGCTCCTGCAATCTGGACTCAGTGGGGAAAAAGCACTCTGTGTCCACAAATGCTACCTTGCAAGGAATGCAGCACCTGGCAAAGGCCATGGGAAGCAAAGAAGAGACCTGTGAATGGTACAGAGCCCACTCAGCTGCTTCTCAGCCATTTGCTCATTTCCTACTAGCTTTGTCCTGGCTGACACGCACCCTACCTTTCTATTCCTGATTTAACACCTTCCTCGCAGATGTTCATTTCTGGGGAGGGATAAATAGATGCCCCTCACTGCCCAATTTCACCCCAACCCTTCTCTCAGAGTATTTCAGCAATACCACCCCTGTGAGAAAATCATTCTAAACCCCTGGGTACTCCCATCACCTGCCCCATCTTGTTATATCATTTCTAGCTACTTTGGGGAGAGTTTTACATAGTATCAAGCACAAACACTAGCTTTTGGGGGAAGGTCTGTGTGCAATAAAGCCAGTGACGACTACTGTTATTTGTGTAAAAGTTGGTGCGGAGCAGCCATTGCTCCTGAATAGGAAAGAGAAGATCTGCTCTTTCCAGTTCTTTTCTTGCAGCAGTCAGGCTTATGTCCAGAGGGAGCCTGGGCCGTGGTGGCTCCTCCTCTATGCGGGACTCTCCTCCTCTCTCCCTCCCTTCTCTTGGAAAGTTGGTGCAGTACTGAACTTCTGCCAGAAACCGGACCTGCTGCAGAAGCGGCAGCTCCCCAGCAGGAGCAGAGGAGAGGCAGTGAGTAATGCTTTCTCGAAGCTCCGCTCCGATCACTTGCACAGCAGCCACTCAATCACTTTCGTCCCTTCCTTCACCTCCCTGCTCATAGCTGGGCTCTGCCAGTACAGAAATCTCACTTCAGACAGCAGTGCAGGATCCCACCACCACAGCCCTGCAGTGACGTGCAGAGGGCACCGCCAAGGGCCAGTCAACAGAGGCTGCTCCCTCCTTTCCCATTTGCAAAAATCCTCCCGTGTCCCATCCTTCCCCATGGATGTGCAGAGAAACTTCACTTAAATTAACGCCTTAAGTTGCAGCTGCCTCTGCTATCCCTGACACAGCAATCTCAGGACCTTTATGTCACCTCATGCAGACAGATTCCTTGAAGAGCCCAGGAAAAAAAGTTTCCGTTCCCTTTCCGTCCCTTCCTCAACCCTAAATTACAGCTCCACGGGGGTAATTTCCCAGCAAGAGGATCTGACAGAGCTCCAAACACAGGGGTTGACCCCCAGGGAACTGCAAATCCAGAATTAACCCTTCCTTCAGGCATTTTCTCATCTCGCTGTGCACAGCACTTTCAGTCCAGTGCAGGCTGCTCTGAGGCACGACAAGCCTCCTGAAGGAATGATTTAGGTCAGATAATATGGATAGTAACTCTGCCCCTCAAGGCAAGCCCTAGATGCAGCTTGTCTTGGCCAGCCTAAATGAAATCTGCAATGCGTTTTTCTCTGAGCACAGCAGTAGCAAACCCAGGAGGACTGAACTCAATCGGCCACCTCCCATCTCACTGCTGGTCTGCACTAACATAACAACTCCTCCCTTTCTCCTTCCTCCCCCCTCACTCATCCACACACACGTACTGAAGGGGACAGCCCAGAAATGCACCTTCCCCTCTCTGACTGCGTTGTGCCTACAGACAGAGCCATTGTTTTCTGCTGGCTGTGCAGTGCTGGAGGAGCAGCTGTTTCCAGGGATGCGAGCTGACACAGGCTTCTCTCAGCAAAACAAACAGAGCCACAGCATCTAAACAGCATCTGACCTCCGGACTTAACCTCCCGTTCTTAACCTAAACTTCAGATGTTCCTGTATCTAAAGATCATATTAATTGCAGGAAGAAGCCGGCTGGTTCCACTTCTCTCCTGACATTAGTAGAAATGAGCCCTGCCATGCTCACAAATCATTTTAACAAATGGAATTGAAGGCACATCCCAGGCACACGGAGCTACACGTCCCTAACGTTGATAGAACAGAGTCAGACATTGTGGATTATGTGACAGTTTAACAAAAGGAACTAATGAAAAACTGCAATGGCTGTTAGAAAGAACAAAGTATCTTTTCCTGAAATTGGAAAAAGTAGCTTGAAACCTTTTCCCCAAAAGCACAAGTCACTCTGCCCCTGTGCCCTCGGGCAGAGAATCCCTTTGTCAATTGAAAGGTTCTAGGAATTCTACTTCCAAACAGGTTGGGTTTGCAATGCCTGAACTGATGCAAGTGTGGCAACTCATGAGCTAGCAAGAAAAACACTTGCTTTGGTAGCTTAGCAAATCACATATTTGATAGGAGATTGTAGCAAACCATTCTCTCTTTTGTTTTTTTTGGGTTTTTTTTTGTGGGTTTTTTTTTTTTTTTTTTTTTTTTTTTGTTATTTCTTGTTCACATCCATTTTAGTATTTTGATACCAACCTACCAGAAAAAAGAGCACTATTCAAGGACATACAACCATTAATTAGATGTGCTGCAGGTCAAAGAGCTCAAACCAACTCTCAGCTTTCCCAAAGGTCATCAGATCACAACACAGGAGAATCCATTCATAAAACCCTTTGCTGCAAACAAAAGGGTTTCACCCTGCTACCCAACTCTATCACTCTGTAATGCAGCCTGCTGTACTGAAAGGTGAAATGTGACCTTTCATGTTTGGCTGCAGTATTTGAAATATCCCTGTTAGAGCTTCACAAACATCCTCTTATAGATTCTACCAACAGAAGCAGAGAAATGCGAGATAAAAGGATCTGGCTGCCTCATCTTTCCTAATACCCTGTCTACTCAAAGCTATTTCTACAACATCATCAAGTGCTTTATCCAACCTTATAACAAATGGCCAAGTTACTCTCCTCGAAAAGCAAAGTTAATACCATTTCTAGTCGGTTCTGACAGCCTTGTTTGTGAATCAGCAGACCCTTGAAGATTTATCTCTTATCTTACCCCGGAGATCCAGAAACTGCACTCCTTTGAGCTGCAGCAGGAATTTCATCTGAATTGCAATGCACCTGCTAGGGAAGCCGAATAATTCACTGGTTAAACACCAGGGCTCATGGAAGTGCACTTCTCACCAGTCCTGCTGTCAGACACCAAGCAGGCTACCACTTAAAAGGTAACACTTGTAACCATCTGCTCAACAGCCACAGCAACCCTTGGAGATTTTGGGAGGATTCAAACAAATGACTGAGTAGCCCTTGGCAATGTCAAACTCAGCTATGATGCCATGTGCTTCTGGGGCTGTTTCAAGAACACGTTTCTGTGATACAAAAGTAAAAGTTGTGCTGAAAGTTGTCAGTAACCTGAGGGTCTGAGATCAGGTCCAGATCTGCAGGAAAAAGTAGGCAACAAACTCCCCTGGTAAGAATGAAATATAGAGAGAACTACCTTGGGAACAGGATTGGATTCATAAGAATGAAAAGAGTTAATGAATTTATATTGAAGAAACTAGAAAAATGTGATATGATTAAGCCAACTGAGAAGAGTCAGCAAAGTGATTCATGTAAACATTCTGCAGGTGCTGAGAAGGCATAAACAAGAACAGCTACATTTAGCTCTCCAGTTTTCACTAGTCTCAGGAAGGCCTAGGAGGTTATTATGTAAGAGAATAGATATTTCAGAGCATCACAGATCCTGATCTGAGGTGAGGATGACAGAATACCCAGAGGCAGAAGGCATTGCTTACTACCTGCACAAGGCTCCCCAAAGTTCCTCAGCATGCGCTTGCTCTTGCTACTAACAGAAAACTGAGACTGTTCTCAGGCTGGGTATATTCTCCTACACCAAGAGACTAACTGTATTTTAGTCCTCTTTATCACAGAAGGAGGTGGCTGTCACACAACATTATAGCTTTTCAGATACAGCAATGTGACAAATGTCTGGGAACTTGTCACAGCTCCAAACCTGGAATAATCACCTCTGTATCACTCAGGAATGGAAGACCCCGAGACTTGCCTCCGACTCACAGAGTTTCTCTTTTTACTCCTCCATATTCAGAAAGAAAAGAAGTTAACAGCAGTTTTAATGGTAGCAGAAAGCTTCTATTTATCTGAAAAAAAATTGGTAGATATAAAACCAGTAACTTCTTATCTGCCCTTAAGTATTATAATCAAGAACACTTGAATCCTCACTGCTAATATGTGCCACGAGAGCCTTACGGGCACTGTCATCCAGGCAGTTTAATTTACAAATAGTCCTGCATTAGAGTGCTGCAAAGCCATTTTCTCTCTAGGAGCAGAGCCAGAGATTAAACCTCTGCAGACCTCTGCAAACGTTTCAGCGAAGCCATATTAGCGTAAAACTGGAGCAGTGGGATGCATTCCATATTCCATCAAACAGGTGCATGCCCTTGACTATCATCCTTGATCATCAAAGGCAGTACCAAGAATGTGATTCATGCAAGAAGTAGGAAATTGGGTGCACTGGCTGCAGAAGTTCAGTCATTTTTATTCATGTGCTTCAGCTCGCTGCTGTGAAGCTGAAGCAGAGGACACACTGCAGTACAACAGTCAGACACTTTTATGGCTCACTTTCCATCTGTGTTTTATGGTCAGCTGCATGTGCCAGACTACTAAATAATGGCATGCTTATGTCTTGCTAAGAAATGCTTGCGCATATGTGCGTGGAAAGATTATATAAGTATGAAAAGGTAGGAGTGCATTTGTTTATACCCTACATAAATCTTATTGCTACCTATGTGGTAAGGAGAAAAACCTCCCAAAAGTTCAAAAATAAATGAGCTATAGGGGATGAATTTCTCAACTGCTCATTGAGATTCCTGATCAGTTGAAGCACACATCCTGGTAAGGAGGAATACAGACTATGCTTGAGTTCATACAAACCATAGATATAAGATACTGCCTCTTAATTGTGCTTGCAGATCACAAATAAACACTGATTTTGTCTCCCTTTTCATTTTTATTGTCCTGCATACTGGAAAGTTTTTGGAAGGAAAGAGGGCATATGGCTGCCTTGTGAGCCTTTCATGTACTCTTAACGGCGTAGGAAATGCAGACTCTCCTTTGCACTGTATCACTAATCAAGCATAAGCAGAAAACACCACTGTGTAACAGCACAGGGATGTAAAGGTTTGTATGCTTACATATTCAGCAGCTTCTACAGCTGAAGGCACGTGCAATAACCAACGTACTCATCCACTTCCGCAAGAATCCTAAAAACTGAATTTTTTCTAAGGAGCTGGGTCCAAATTCCTTTGGGATTCATTGGGAATTTGGCATTTAGAGATATGTGGAACTCCTATTTGAATCATGACGCTCAGGATATATTAGGTACTTACACTGTTCTCAGCCAGCTCACACACATGCATTTTAATTCAATATTAGCTTGAGAAAGAATTGGGTAAAAACAGTAATTCAAAAACAGCAACAACTGAAAACTATCAAAATGTTCTTTACAATGTCACTGTAATGTGGGGAAAAATATTTCCAAGAAAATTTTAAAACAAGCAAGAAGAGACTTAGAAAAGTACTGGGTGGGAAAAACACAATAGAAGTTACAAATGTCAGCTAGATAAAGAGACAGACATTGATTCCATTGCTCTCTTCCAACCCCAGCACATTACTGCCATGAAATACCCGTGCAGAGGAAATTTATGGGCACATACAGTATACTGCATAATCTGACTGATTCCAATCCTGCACACTGCAGGGTAAATGGGATGTTACAACCATTAAGGCTGAGTTAATACAGATGAGCACAGACTCAGAAATTCACACCAAATCACGCGAGGGGCAAAAAGGAATCAGCTGCCATTCATCAGAAGTTTATTTATCTGAGAAATGTCTGCGATTATTCTTTCATATTTTATGGCATCATAAAACAATACTTTTCAGCTGACAGCTTTAAGACAGGTGAAATCATTCACAACAAAACAACACGTTTGAAAAGATGGAGCTCAGATCCTCAGCTAGCCTAAGCTGTCAGGGCTTCAGGGACAGTGATGGGCCATTGCCAATGCAGGCAAGCTCCTAACATGGCCCTCAGCTAGGAGTCTAGCCCCTCACTTCTCATGTTGTTGGCAAAGGGCCCATTCGATGCAATGAGGTGCTATAAAGGAGTAAATAATCTCTTTCTGAATGGGCTACACTGCTGCACGTTGTTCTGCAGCTGGCACGGTAGTCTTCTTACCTCTCCAGTAACTTTTTGTTATTCACACTTAATTCCTGCAATCAAACCAAAATAGATCACCTATGTAGCTGACTCTGGGAATTAAGAACTAACTCTTGAAACTGCAGGAGGGAATCGGATTTTGTAGTCCTGAATCCAAAGAGTAAACAAAGCTAATGAATCTTCTAATGAAGGATTCACTGATAGAGCTCAGCTGGCTTGTTATTTCCTCTAGTCCTTGTAATCAAGAGGCAGAACAAACTCAAGGTGAGCAAATTAATGTTACTGTGTGCAGCAAAACAGAATTGCTGTGATAATAAGATAATGTAAGCTGCTCAGGCACTTACTGTAGTGGCACAAACAAAGCGAATAGCAGTTCAAAAGAAATAAATACTCTGTGACTTTCAGATCCTATATTCCAGTCCTTGGGATCAAAATTCCTTATGGACTTCAACAATTCATGTTGGTGTTGTCTCATTTTAAAAGGGCTATTTAGAATACAGGAAGCAGATTTTCAAAAATGTCATACAGTAGTGATTTTCAAGTGTGTTCAGCTTACGGTCAAAGATTCAAAATACCTCAGAGATGTAGAAATTGCAGCACAGGTGGAAATAAAGCCCAGAGAAAATTAGTTGAGGTTCCCATTCATCCTCACGAAGGGGACAAAAGAGAGAAGTAGTTACAAACAAACAAAGAAACACATTGTAGGAAAACCGTAATCCTCAATCAGATTTTTCTTACTCAGGAGCTTCAGTGAGAATTCTCTTATTCAGTTTTTACAGCAGAGCTCTCTGTGGTGAGATCAATAAGAGGACCTATAGGGACAGCTCAGCAGAATGCATGCTTTACTGCAATCCCTCAGCAGGAAGGTACTGGCACAAAACATGAACTGCTACAGTGGACCTTTTCCAGCTCTTTCCCTTCTCCTTCAAAACTGCTCTGATCAATCTTATCAATTAAAAAAACCAACCGATGAAACACGGTGTCAGTGCTAACATGTGGAATTTTGGATTCGCAATAAAATTGAGAAAACAAGTTTCTTAATCACACTTTGCCACGTGTAATATCTCTCAGCTGCCTGCTTTGTGAAAATAGGTACCATGCTGGTACCATAGGTACCTGCTTTGTGAAAATAGGTACCATACAACAAGCTCTCACCCTCTCATTTTACATTGCATTGTGCAGCGACGCATGTTACACATCAGAGCTATGAAGCTTCTGTAGTGGGAATGCCTGATTCTCTACTTTACAAGTTGTGCTTTTAAAGAATAGAAAAAAAAATAAAAGGATAAGCAATGTATTTGTTGTTCTGGCTCATGAACATGCAGTTTTTGTGCAAATTCAAGTGGAGCAGACCAAACTCATTTTATGTTTCCGAAACAGGACCAGGTGCAGACAAGGCACGTTGCTTCTCCCATCTATCACAACCCCAATCACACCTGCTAGATTTTCTGCTGGGGAAGCCAGTCTTTGATACAAATAAGCAAAAGACAAACCCCATTGGGTTTCAATGCCTGAGTGTTTTCCAGTACAGGAGAATTCTTCACTGACTCCGCTTGCACTCAGCTTATTCCCTGATACTCATGAGGCCCTACCACAGGAGAAAGTTTGGCCCTAGACCTGAACTTTTCCTGGCTTCATGCTTATAGGAAAGGGAATTTTGCCAACAGTGATGTGCTGTTCCAGAGACATTTGCTTTTGCTTACGCAGCAATAGTAAATGATTGCACAGCTGCCATTTTATCATATTGAATAATACAGAAATAATATTAATGGCAATCCACTCTCATTTAGGTCAGCCAATTCAGGGGAGGTTTTCAAGGGATGAACCTGGCCTTACAATTCTTCTTTCTAAAGTTTGTAGTAGATGAAATAATGAGACTCACACCTAATTAAAACAGCAGGACAGCAGCTGTAGGTGACTTCAGCAGATGGAAATACAGGTTATGCTAGCAGCTGGGTGACTCAGCTCATCTTCAGTGACTGCCTGTCTACTTTTTTTTCAAAGCAGTCTTAAACGGACAAGGTACATAGCAAAAAGGAATAAAAGAGAGACAAAGAGAGCACAAAAACCAGAATCAACGTTAATAACTCCATGCCTGAAAATTTGAATTTCCAAGGCAGGATGCAATGAGCATTGGTTTTCCGTTCATGATAGTAACAAAATCTCATCCTTACCTCTGAGTCATGCTGAAATTCAACACTACAGGGCTGCCTGCAGACACGGCTTCACATCTTGGCATTGCTGGAGAAGATGAAGGGGTTTTCCATCATTTTCCCTCTCTAAAATTATATTAGAAAGACATACAAATAAGAATAATAATGGACTACAACTACAACCCTTACTGTCCTGGGATATTGAGTGAAGGGGTTTTAGAAGCTGAGGTATGTTCATTTATTAATATATAGCATAGCAATCGATACTATTAATAATTAAATCTTATGCTCAAATTGAATTTGGAAGAGAATAACATTAATCCATTGGCTTGACACAAAGTATGTCAGTTTGCATTTCTTGAGTATCCCATAACTATTTGTTATTTCAGAAGCTCACTGAATTTCCAACCAAACCTACTGTGAATCTTCCCATCTGCTACGGTGCCTACATTGCTCATTTATTTCTCCACATGCTCTGCAGTCTACACAAACTGCCTCTCTGGGGGCAAAAGTGAAAAATAACCACCCAGTTAAAGTTATAATTTATTAGCACATAAAACCATACCTGTGCAGCTGTGCCCTGCATATTTAATACCTGAATAATGGCAAGCTGTTCTAATATGCATGAATGTAGCTGCTATGGAATGGTTTTTTCGAATCAAAAAGTAGAAGCCTCACTCGCAACACTTGTAAAATGAGAGCAATTCCATCCATCTTCATGGGGACATTTTAGATTTGCAAAACAAGTCAGATTTACTGTGAAAGAGCAATGAGTGAGCTTTTATTTGCTCTTTGCATACTTGATTCCATCAAGCATGAGCTCAAATGAAAGAGATTATAGCTTTCTGCCTTTGATGGGCCATTGCCTTTCACAGCTTAATACCCTTCATCTTTAAGTACGCTGTAACCTATGGAAGTGACACCAAACAACAGGTAATATTCTGAGAGCACTGCAAGACAGAAGGAAAAACGATGAAACCAAGGTCTTTCTCCTTTCTTTAGGGAGCAAGAAAACTTTTTTTGCAGTACTTCCTTCTACTAAACTTTGCTTCAGTATTTACTCCTTCCTTAAGCAAAACATGGAAAGAAAATGTTTTGTACTAAAATTAGCCCTTGTGACTCAGAGAGACAACACAGCAACGCCTTTTGCAGCACCCACAGAAATATTTGCGCCAGGTTTCCCTATTTTACCGTTCAGATGCAATCTCTGCTATGTTAATACTGTTTTATTTTAATTAACAGCAGCTCATTACCTGGGCCAGGGGTAGCTGCGATGGAGCTGTGCAGCTTTAGTCTCTGCTGTAGACAGAGCGTGCCAAATATTCAGTCCTTATGGCCCAAGCCTCGGGCAGATTTGCCTCTGTGAGTATTTCAAGGGATGAAGCAAAGCTAGATAACCAGGAATCAGCGTGTTTTGCTGGTACAACAAACCTCATACTGTGTTTTCTTTCACCATTAGCTGGTCTTAGGAACCACTGGTAACGAGGCACGTGGTGAGGACAGAGGGAGAAGGCTGACCCTCGCTGTAACTGCAAACGTACAGGGGAAAGGAAGGAGAAACGGGCTATTCATACACACATTCGGGGGTTTCTGAGGTACAAGAGAGGGTTGCGGTGACGGTCTAATATCGCGGTCCGAGGTCGGGCTTTGTAACCCCGGGGCTCCGTCAGAGCGGCGCGAAGGGGAGAATGGAGAGAAAATGGCGGCACGGCTCTGAGGGAGGCGGCACAGGACAGATGTGGGGCGAGCGCGAGGGAGCTGCCAAGTGAAGGAAGCCCCAGAGAGCCTGCAGACAGCTCAGCCCTGTCCCTGGGGAGCACCGGACCGAACAAACCATCCCAGAGCATCGCAGACACCGACCAACACCACAGCCGCGCCCGCGGCGCTCCGCCCCGGCCCCGCCCAGCGGCCGTTCCTCCCACCCTCCCCGCCCATAAATAGCGGCGCTCGGGCGGTGCCGATCCGCAGAGCCCTCGCCGAGCCCCCCGCAGTCATGAGCTCGTACGGCTACGACCCGTTCTTCCCCTCCTACAAGCGGCGCTATGCCGACAGCCCGCGGCTGCACGTCTCCGCGATGCGGAGCGGCGGTTACAGCTCGGCGCGCTCGGCGTATTCCAGCCTCTCCGCGCCCGTCTCCTCCGTGTCGGTGCGCCGCAGCTACGCCGCCTCCAGCGCTTCGGGTTCCCTCCTGCACTCCGTGGACAGCCTCGACCTGAGCCAGGTGGCCGCCATCAGCAACGACCTCAAGTCGATCCGCAGCCAGGAGCGGGCCCAGCTGCAGGACCTGAATGACCGCTTCGCCTGCTTCATCGAGCGGGTGCACGAGCTGGAGCAGCAGAACAAAGTGCTGGAGGCGGAGCTGCTGGTGCTGCGGCAGAAGCACGCCGAGCCGTCCCGCTTCAGAGCCCTCTACGAGCAGGAGATCCGCGAGCTGCGCTTGGCCGCCGAGGAGGCGACGAGCGAGAAGCAGGCGCTGCAGGGCGAGAGGGAGAGCCTGGAGGAGACCCTGAGGGGGCTGCAGGCTCGCTACGAAGAGGAGGTGCTGAGCCGCGAGGACGCCGAGGCCCGGCTGCTGGAGGTGCGCAAAGGGGCGGACGAGGCGGCGCTGGCGCGGGCGGAGCTGGAGAAGCGCGTGGACAGCCTGCTGGACGAGCTGGCCTTCCTGAAGAAGGTGCACGAGGAGGAGCTGGCCGAGCTGCAGGCTCAGATCCAGTACGCGCACCTGTCGGTGGAGATGGACGTGTCGGCCAAACCCGACCTGTCGGCCGCGCTGCGCGACATCCGCGCGCAGTACGAGAAGCTGGCGGCGCGCAACATGCAGAACGCCGAGGAATGGTTCCGCAGCCGCTTCACCGTGCTCAGCGAAAGCGCCGCCAAGAACACCGACGCCGTCCGCGCCGCGAAGGACGAGGTGTCTGAGAGCCGCCGGCTGCTCAAGGCCAAGACGCTGGAGATCGAGGCCACCCGCGGCATGAACGAGGCGCTGGAGAAGCAGCTGCAGGAGCTGGAGGAGAAACAGAGCGCCGACATCTCCGCGCTGCAGGTGGGCGGGTGGGGGGCGGGGGGATGCGGCCACGTAGCGTTATCTCGTGGCATCGTGCCGCTTTGTGTTTGTGGACCGTAAGGTTGCTGCTATAAACCGGCTTAGAAATAGCCTGAAAGGTAGAAAAAGCATAAGGGGGAAAGCACGAGCGTCAGAACCAGCAGCAAAACAAAGCCTGACACACAGCCTTAGTCCTTAAATAAGAGAATTAGTACAAATTCAGTTAAAATATCCCGGTAATGCTGGGGATAGATGTTAGAAATAAAGTGAAGCGTGCACAGCTCATGGATGCTTTGGTGCTTAAGTAATCAATAATCAAAATTGGCTTGAAAATACTTAGTGGTAGAGAGAGCATAAGGGGAATGCATAGATGTCAGAAATAAAGTGAGGCATATGCGGCTTGTGGATGCTTCAGTCCTCAAACAACAGAGTAGCAGTGGATTCACTTAAGGTTAGAAAAAGCATGAGGGGGAAGCACAGATGTCAAATAATGGAGCGTGCACAGCTCATGAATGGTTTAGCCCTTAAATCATAGGAAGTCTTATTCCTTAGATGATGGGAATAAAGCTATTGATAGAGATGTAGGGGTCGAAGGTGTCATTGAGGTGGGCATTGCTAAGCGGTGCTGCTTTGTGCAGTTTGGAATTTGGAGCTGTTCTCCTTCTATCCATGGGAAGGTGAAATGATGATGGTGCTGGAATTACTTGCAAGCAAGGACATTGTTGCTAGACAAAGGTCTTTGCATTGCTGTGTTCTTCCTTCCAACAGGATACAATCAACAAACTAGAGAATGAATTGAGAACCACAAAGAGTGAAATGGCTCGGTACCTAAAGGAATACCAGGATCTGCTCAATGTGAAAATGGCCCTGGACATTGAGATTGCTGCATACAGGTAAGATGGGGATGTGTTTCAATAAATCATAACATGGGTCAGGTTCTGCTTTCTATGGTTACTCCTACTTAGCCTTCCTCTAGCAGAAAGTGCAGAATTTAATCAGATTTTCTCATTGGCTTTCTGTTTGGAAGAAGCAGAGCTTTTAAGGTAACAGCTTGTGTTAAGCAAAATCTGTGCTGCGTAGCAAACATGAGCATCATACTGTGCATATATATGCATACAGAATTAGGAACTCAGCTGTGTAAGTGTGTTTGTACCTAGGAGCTCAGAAATCTATTCACTCTAAAATGCTTTTATATCATTAAGACTTGTTAATACAGGTGGCTTTATTCTCAGAACTAGAAATCCCTTAGATACTTTTAACAACAGGATTTCTTTCTAACTCATGAACTGTGTCTTGCTAAGCCAAGAATTGCTTTTAAATAGCAAAAAAAAAAAAAAAAAAAAAAATCATCCCTTATACCAGTAGCAAATGGTTTCTGTGAGTGCCACAAAGGAAATACTGAAGGTGGCTATAAACGTTGTCTTACAGTTAACTGTGGCACAGAGCTGTTACATCCATACTGTTCTTTGGAACAATATAGGTTATCAGAACACATCTATATCTATACTTGTAGAAACCTAATCCTGGGGGTGTTTTCCCCATTATTTCTCCCAGTGGGAATTATAAATTTCTAAGTAGTATGCATCTCTGAAGCTTTAAAATTCTCCCTAGAAGATCAGGCTGCTACTGCTATACCATTACTGGGGTTATATTTGCACTCCCAAGCATGCAGTCTCCAGGGCTTGTGCTGCTCAAAGCATGTTGGCCCATAATTGAGTCTGCTGAACACTGCAGCATAGCTAATGCATCTGCTTGCTTTTTTTTTCTGCTAGGAAACTGCTGGAAGGTGAAGAGACCCGACTCAGTTTCACCAGTGTTGGAAGCATCACCAGTGGCTACACCCAGACTGCCCCCACCTTCGGCAGGTCTGCCTACAGCGGGCTGCAGTCCACCTCCTACTTGATGACAACCCGTTCCTTCCCCACGTACTACTCCAGTCATGTCCAGGAAGAACAGATTGAAATAGAGGAAACAATTGAGGCTGCTAAAGCAGGAGAAGCCAAGGCAGCCCCTGCAGAGGAAGGTGAGGAGGAAGAGAAAGAGGAAGGTGAGGAGGAAGAAGCAGGAGGTGAAGAGGCTGAAGAAGAGGAGGAAGGTACTTACAGCTTCTTTCAAAGCCTTCTCTTCCATGCTTCACCCTGCTTATATAGGGGTAAAACCCCAAAATTCTGTAAGTTAGCTCTAATGAGTAGAACTCTCACTATCCCTTCATAAACAAAGATTGGAGAGATGAAGCCCATGGTATTTGAGCAAGAGCAGCTGAATTTAGAACAGAAGGCAAGGTAAATGTTCAGTAGCAGACATTATAGAGGTGATTGTATTCCTTTGGAAACTGCTGGTTGTTTCCATTCTGTTTTTCTAAGAGAGATGAGAGTACATTAAAAGCAGGTAATGCTGTATTCATCTGGCAGCAAGCAACGTTCAGCTGTTACAGATATCCTTGTAAGAAAAGAAAGAAAAATCCTGAAATGCTATCAGAGTGCCTGGAAAAATGGGGCCATTGGCTGATCTCTGTGGGCATAACCATGGGCTCAGCAGGCAGCACTTTCTGTTGCCTGGTAGTTTTCCTGCTTTCTTAACCAGTTAAGCCAGTTAATTGCTGCCACCCTATTTATTTAATAAACTCATTTTTAAAGGATAAAATATAAAGGAATGTTGTGTAGCTCTGGCTTTAGACATATCAGATAAGCATTGTTTACCACTGAAATATTCCACAAATTAGTTAACATTACAGTAAAGCAATGGCTGAAGAGCCAACTGGAGAGCAATAGCAAAAGCTGTTGAACTCAAATATTTAGATAAGGCTTAAACAATAAGCCTACAGTTAATTAGTATTTCTCAGGACTGATTTTTCAAAAGAGTTAAATGAAGTGTTTAACTCAATCTGAAATCTGGGGTAAGCTGGTTGTGTGGGTTTGTCTGTCACCTTTATGTGTCCTAGATAGGTCCCTGCTTTCATACAGAAATCCACTGCTAGCCCCATCAAGCTTAGGTTGGCTGTCATCTGCATGCATGGGGATGAAGGGGGCTGGGAGCTGATTTGAAGCAGTGTAGGAGATGAGGAATTTTTTTTTTGCCTTTGAAAGGTGCTAAGGAAGAATCAGAAGAAGTCAAAGAAGGTGAGGAGGAGGAAGGAGAAGAAACAGCAGCTGAAGATGGAGAGGAGTCTCAAGAAACTGCTGAGGAAACTGGAGAGGAGGAGAAGGAAGAGAAAGAAGCAGCAGGAAAGGAAGAAACTGAAGTGAAGAAAAAGGCTTGAATTCCAGGCAGCCTGGCTCTCATCAAGTTAAACTATGATTGACTGAGCTAAAATTGCAGTCTCACATATTTATTTCAGTGACCACTGAGGTTTAAAGTTAATGATCTATGATGTTTCTCTCTATGTGGAGTATCAGTATGCTGCTTGCAGAGCACTCACTGGCTTGCTCCCTGAGTGCTGCATGGTCTACACGTATGAATTCAGGGGTTATGTCCTACTTGGGTGATTCAGAATCATTACATTAAAAAAGGGGGGCAAAAAATAAGTCATGGGAATGAAAGTTATCTCTAATGTGCATTAAAAATAACTATGGAAACCTTGGGTGGGTAAAATAATGGAGGCTTCAATAAGTACGTGCAATAAAGCTAGTCAATAAAGTTACAAAAATGCTTACACAGATTCCTTGTGTGTGTGTTCTATCAGTAATGCATTTAATATTGATAAAGTGATGTACTGTGCTTATCTTCCATACCTGCTTATTGGGATGGGATTCTGTCCCGTGCTGATACGCTTGGAGGGTTGTGATGTGGAGCAATGCTGCGTGCATTAACTCCTCTACGGGAAATTGCCAGGGGCTCTTAAGGTTTTTGACAATGAACCAAAGAAAGGTGTGAGAAACCTGTGATCAGACACAAAAAAGGAACAGCACGAAGAGCAGCAAGGCCTGGCAGTTCAAAACAATGTCGAGTTTGAACCCATTTAGCATCAGATAGCTGAAGGTGATACTTGCAATTGAAATTCATGCCAAAAGTAATCACTGGGCCGATGCTACAAATTGAACCGTTGTTAATTTCCTTACAGTCAGAAGCCAGGTTAAAAGAAGTGCATGCTTGTACACTTCCCACAGTCATGTTCAGCTGGATGGATTTTTTGCATGAAATCTTGGGGTCCTCACTGCCTCCAGGTAGTGAGCGCTTCCAGTGCCATGGACGAGAAATTGGGCAGCAGGGCTGGTGGGAAGCTCTGCATTGCTGCTCCTTGGCACGCAGTGCCTTGCAGCTCAGCAGCACAGCGCTGTGTGTGAGAGGTGGCACTTGGAAGTGCTGTCAGAAAATGCTGAGGGTGGCACTTCAGGAAGAGAGAATCTGCTCCACAGAGCGAAAGCATGTTATGTGCCAGATTGGAGCGCATTGAAGCCAAACCACTGCCAAATAGATCAGCATATATCAGAGCTACTGCCCCGTCCCTCCCTTTGTCCAAGCACTCAGAGCTCTTCCTGACTTTGTAATATCTGATACTTTTTTCAATTTCTCATCTTTTCCTATGCACAAACCCCTTTTGCTCTCAGTTTTTTGCATCCCTCTCGCTCCTGGGAAGCAGCACGTCTGCAGATTGCCAAATCTCAGCTGCTAGGGATGCTCTCAAGCAGCACGTTCAGAGGCACGGCAACAAACACAGCTCTCCCCGCAGTGCATCTCATCCTGCGTTATTTTTAATGCGTTACAGCTGAAGGAGAGATCTCTCTCACACAGGAGATGTGTGAGTCACAGCACAGCAATGAGCTGCAGAGGGCTGTGTCCGCAGTGGCAGCCCAGCTGGTTTGTTAGCCCTGTCCTGCCTTGTGCTAAGGTAAACTGGCACAGGGAAGGTGGAAACGTGCATTTTCCTGCCGAGATGCTCTAGGGGTTATGGAGATCCAGCTGGCAGTGCTTGTTTTACCTTAGAAAATCCAGGAGCTCACTTTGACGCAATGCAGTAGAAGCAGGCAGAGGGAGGCACAGAAACTTTAAGCCAAGTTGCAGCTGCAGTAAAGCAGCAGGGCTGTCCTTGAGCATTCCCTGGTTGCTCAGGCAGGTTGGGGCTGGGTCAGATTGAGTTCCTGTTGCAGAGAAGGCAAACACAAGAAGGTCCTAAATGCTTCTCCTCTTTACCCCCCTTCTACTTGGCAAGAAAGGAAAACTTGTACAGATACAATATCCAGATTCTAAGATTACCTCCCAGCAGCTTAGTCATTGGCACTTTATCATTTGCTTCCTTGCTGGATGAACTGAGAGCACAGCTTAATGCTGAGCAGAGAACAGCCGCTCAGTGCATGGTAAAGCACAGACCCTGAAGTGAGGAGAAAATTCCAGTGCCTGACTCAGCATCCTGGCAAAAGCAACCCAGTTGGGTTTCATAACTCTCCCTGCTTTGTTTCTGCCTGGATTTTCATTCTGGGATGCTGAAAGTGCCACAATCATAGCTCCCCAACAACCCCGTATGATACCAAGCTCCCACCCTAGAGCCTTCTATTCCCAAAGCCATTGGGTCGCCCACCCTAAGCCAGACTCACATCTTCACACATATCTTCTGTTCATTGTTTTTTCCCCTGCCAGAGCCTTTTGTACTGGTTAATGAACTCCTGTGTCTGAAAATAATTAATCCCCTCAGTGGTTATTCACAGCCTCAACAAGTAATTGTTGCAGTACAGGCAAACAGCACATATTTATGCATCTCTGCCCTGGAATTATGCTATCTTTTGAAACTGTTTGATTGCAGATGTCAGTAGACAAAACCTCTTGGCAAAATTAAATATTAATTGGATCTTATAGTTTTATAAATATTTAGAAATGTGCTAACGGGTTGCTTATTTCCCCTAGGATTGGGTGGAAACATTTGCAGTGGGAGATTGGCCAAATTAATGAATTTATATGCTAGGGAACAACACAGACAACAGTCTTTAGGTTCTGTCCTTGTAATATCCTACCAGAACTGAAGGGAAAGCCTAACATAAAAAACCCAAGCCAGCTCAGGATCCCACCTGCACCTGTGTGAGCCCACATTTGTTGTGTGTGCCTGAGTCTCCCACTGATGTCAGAATGTAATTAATGGTGCCAGATGACCCAACTTGGGATGCTGGAGATGCCCAACTTTCACTGAGATTTGGTGACATTTCAGCAGATCCTGGCAGCACTGTTGGCAGTTGAGTGTGATTGTGGTTGTTAGCATCTTATTCCTAAAGGTAACGTTATTGGTTATTTTATGTCCATATACCCACGTAACTTTCACAACAAAGCTTGCTACAGAGAAACTGCCATCTAATTTGCCAGCTCTGCTGTAATTAAACATCACTCAAGCTGCAATCTGTTGAGCACAGATTTCCATTACTGATATCAGCAGGAGAAGCATTCATTGCTTTGCTACGCAAAGGCATTCATGTTGATTTGAAAGACTTATCTGCTGTGGATTTTGTGCATTTTCTCCAGTGAAGAACATGAGTAAGACTTCCAATTAAAATCTACTTGATCTTCCATTATTAGCAGAACAAAGAATTGGCAGGCATATGGAAAGCATTGATTTTGATCAGATTTTCCCTATTAGCCTTCAGATTTCAGGACGGTTCATTTGCTGAACCCAGGCTGCTGAAAAAATGATTTGCATTTCTTTGCTATACGTGGCATGTAAAACAGTGCATGAAAACAGTAAATGCAATATTAACCCTTGAATAAAAGATATTATCTCCCCAGTCTGGAGTCACAGCCATCCTTTTTCCTTTTGTCTCCATTGTTTTCCATACATTGGGATTTTTAAGGGCCTGTTAGTAGGCTTTCCTCTTAATGAAGGCAGCCTACAAGTGGCAGTAGACATAGGCCACAGTTTTAAAGACCTTCCCATTGGAAATGAAAAATAATGTCCTCATTTGGTTTTATCCGCCAGTCCCACCAGGTGTTACCTGAGCCCCAGTTCAGACTCTGGAATAATTTCCTTTCTACAGCTATTTTTAAATGGACAAATTTGTAATTAAAAAAAAAGTTGGTGATATTTTTGATACCCAAAGCAGTGTCACCTATGGGGCACTTTCCTTTTCCAGGAATTTGCTCTCAATTTCAGAACGTTGTGTTTAGAAACAGATTTCACCTGTGGATCATTTGAGAGAGGGAGGTTATAAGAACATTCCCATATAATTAAGGAAAGAGACAAAAATTAATGCCAAATCCCCCATCTTTTGATGAATACAGCATCTGGGTCAGGATGACTTCGTTGAGCAAAGACCCACTAAGTCACAGATGAGTGTCATAAAAGATACTACGACCAATCATGGTCCATAGACAGGCCATCATCATAGGAAAGCCAAGGAACAATCTGGAAATTGCTCCGTTTTTATG
This sequence comes from Lagopus leucura, assembly GCF_019238085.1. Lineage (NCBI taxonomy): Eukaryota > Metazoa > Chordata > Aves > Galliformes > Phasianidae > Lagopus > Lagopus leucura. The sequence continues at coordinate 383,564 of NW_024962307.1, read as the reverse complement.
GCTCTGCTAAAACACGGAGACAAACACAGAGCTCAGTGTATCTTGGATTGCCTAGATAAGCAGTGTTAGCAGCCATGGCTTGAAGGCCTTTCCTCCATTATCCATGGGGACTGCAACCCCACTGAGCACCTAAAGGCCAACCCATAGAACTCAACAGATTCCCCTTTACTCTACAAAGCAGAGGATGCATTGCTTAAACCAGATTAACTATCTGTGTCGCTTAACCCTGTTACAGGACATTTCTAGAAGGAGAAATCAAGAGAAGGGAAGCCTCAAGCAAATCTTCAGCCCACACCAGGAGAAGCTTCCAATCCCTAAAGGAAAAGCACCGGTTGGAAGAGAAGCACCACACAAGCCATGTTTTCATATTGACCTTTATTGAGCAAGAACTGCTGTGACGGTTTTACATCAAACAACAAAAGGTTGCATACTGTGCATGTCAACTAGGTTCTCCCATGAGCAAAAGTCCACCCTAATTGCACCAGTGAGGTAAACATAATTACTTATAAGTAGCTTTTTTCTTTTTTTTAAATTATTATTAAGGCTAGGAGAGTTCTGGTTCTCATGAATATTCTAGTACTGTTTTCTGTTTGGTTTTGGCTCAGTTGGTTCGTTGCATAATACATCTTAAGTCATTTCTCAGATAAGTCCCTCCAACAGCTCAGGAAATTCAAAAGGTTCCTTTGCACATTTCAACTCATGCACTATTATTAGTATTTTATTTTTTATTTTTATTTTTATTTTTTTTTTTGTTCCCCAAGCTCTGTGGAGGGAGCACATCTTGAGCCTGCATGCATTCCCCCCCCCTCCCCTATATTGCACAAAAAAGTAAAATACTGTGTGTCTGGAGCCTCCATGAGAGAACCCGTTCTGCTTTAAAGCCGTCACTCACATGCATTTTGCAGCTGTCATATGGCTTAACCTTTTGCACCGACCCAAGCTCTTTGATTTTTTTATTTTTAAATTTAGCTATAACTGAGTTTAATTCACTCTTTAATCTCTTTTACTACAGCATGTGAAGTAACTTTCTCCACTTTCTTAGTGGACACCAATTTCTCCTCAAAGCTCTCTTCGTGTTCCTCCACCTTCTGAGTGACCGTCACAGACTTTGTGATGTAGGTGGTTGTACTGTCCCCTCCTTCACTTGTGATTTTCTCTGCTTTTTTGGTTACTACAACTTTCTCACCCTTCTCATCGACAGGGCTCACGTCGAGGCCATTGGTGACAACGCCCTTCTCTTCCTCCTCAGCCTCCTTCTCCTTGGCCTCATCCTTCTTCTCCTCCACTTCGCCATTCACCGCAATGTCTTCTTTCCTGGCTTCCTTCGACACCTCCACCTCAGCGGTGACTTTTGTTACCTTTGTGACAGTGACGCTCTCCTCCACCACGGCCTTTTCATCTTTGAGAGGGGAGGACGGCTTCTCTGGAGAACGAGGCTTCTCTGGTGTCACCGGCTTCTCAGGAGTGCGGGGCTTCTCCGGCGTAGCCGGCTTTTCAGGGCTGGCTGGTTTCTCTGGGGTTCGGGGCTTCTCAGGGCTCGCTGGTTTCTCTGGGCTCACCACTTTCTCTGGGGTTGTTGGTTTTTCTGGGGAGCGGAGCTTCTCCGGGCTGACCGCTTTCTCTGGGGTTGATGGTTTCTCCGGAGATGCCGGCTTCTCTGGGGAGGTCACCTTTGGTGTCGCCGGCTTCTCTGGGGATGCTGCCTTCTCCTCTTCTTTGGCTGCTTTCTCAGCAGCTTTCTCTGCTTTCTGATCCTTTCCTACCTCTGCTCCTTTCTGGACGGCCTTGGCTTGCTCTGTTGCAGGGGATTTAGGGGGGGATTTCGGGGGGGACTTTGCTGGAGGCGTTTTCACTTTTTCTACCTTTGCACCTGCCTCTTCAGCTTTGCCCTTGGCTTCAGCTTCTTCTTCAGCCTCCTCCCCTTCTTCCTTTTCCTCTATTTCTTCCTTTTCAGAGCCTCCTTCTTCTGCAGCATCTGATTTTGCAGCTTCTTCCTCCTCTGCTTCTTCTTCCTCCTTCTCTTCTTCTTCAGCTGCCTGTTCTGCAGCCTTCTCAGAAACAGCTTCTTCCTCTACAGCTTCTCCTTCTTCTGCCTTTTCCTCCTCCTGTTCTTCCTGCTGAGCCTTTGCTGCCATTTCTTCTGCTATAGCTGTGAGGGCATCTTCCATTTCAGACTTCTCATCCTCTACTTTTGTCTCTTCGATGATTTCTTCTACGAATTTGTGCTGGACCTTCAGCTTTGGTGGCTCGATTTTGGTTTTCTGTATTTTAGTGGATGCTATTGTGACTGATGGCTGTCTGTGTGTGAATATGGGTCCAGTGATGCTTCCAGAGAAGGCACTGAATCTTGTCTCCTCGCCCTCCAGCAGCTTCCTAAGGGAATCAGGAAGAAGAAAGAAAATGAGCATAGAAACCCAACCTAGGGGACAGCATTTCCCTCTGTCAGCAGGATGAGCTCAGTGCATGTAGAATATGCTAGAGCAGACCAGCATCATCCATCACTCACAGTCCAAGATCTGCTTTTCTCCAGTCAGCTCTTTTGGTAAATTCTCATTGAGCAAGCATCTTTGGGCTTGCTTTGCATGTAGCAAGCATATCACCTTTAGCTGAGCAGTTGAGATTCATCCTTAGAATCAAAGAAAGTGGCTAACTTCATAGGACGCATCACGACTCAGGTGAACTGAGAATGCAGTGGACCCAAACAGAACACTGCTGCTGAGATTTTCAAAGCCAGCTAAACATACATCCTAGCTCACTGTGGGCACCCACCTCTCTGTATGGCTCAAAGCAGGAGGCTGCAGAGCAATACAAGTGATACTAGGCAGCAAAGAGCTGCAGAGCCTGTGATGTCTGTTTGCCTCAACTTCCCAGGGATCCAAAAGCAGCTTTATGTTTTGACTATTTTTATATTCAAATGCATGTTTTTCCATCTAAGCCTCTGACCCAGAAACATCAGCAGTTCTGATGAGGGTTCTAAAGTGATACTGGGAGACCAAAAACCTGCCAGGTGATGGCAATAGCACACAGCTTTCCTGCTCCAGATCAGAGTGTGTGACAAAGGAAAGTTGAGCAAGAAAAGCAAAAGTGTTTGTGACAAGCAGATTAGCACTGCCTGCTTAAAGCATGATCAAGCAAACAGCATCTCTCTCAAGTGAGAAAAAGGAATGAAAGTGACAAGCACTGCTTGCATGGCATGTGCAAAGTATCAGGAATTAAAAATAGACTCGTCTACTGCAGAACAGGCACAGGATGCAGCACTGGGATGCACTGTGCACACAGGGAGTTCTGCACCGTCAGAGAGGATGGGCTCCTTCTGGCTTTTCAGACACTTTTCAGTCTGTGCATTCTGAAAGGGCTGCAGTACTTCAGTCAAGCTCTAATTTGGCTCGTGTTCAATGCATACAGATACTTCTCGCTGGTGGTAAAGCATCTCAGAGCAGCCTCTGCAGTGCTATTAATATTCCAGACATGCCCACAACGATCCCCCTGTACCTGTATGCAGCAATTTCGATATCCAGGGCCATCTTGACATTGAGGAGATCCTGGTACTCCCTCAAATGACGCGCCATCTCCCACTTCGTTCCTCTGAGCTCATTTTCCAGCTGATGGATCGTGTCCTGCAGCCGAGACAGAACAAACCACCGTGACAAAGACATACAGAAAGGGAACGGGTAAAAAAGAAAGTTGCAGCGCGACTTTCCCGAAGTCCTTCCCACCCACTGGGCGGCAGCAGCGGATTGGGACCGCACCCCCGGTTTCCCCCCCGCCCGCATCCCGCAGCCCGCAGCCCCCAGCCCACTCCCCGCAGCACCTGGTAGGTGGTCAGGTCGTTGTTGTGACGCTCCTCGATGTCGCTCAGCTGCCGCTCCAGCGATTCCTTGGTGCCGCGCACCGACTCCAGCTCGATGCTCTTGGACTGCAGCTGCCGCCGGTACTCGGCGATCTCCTCCTTGGCGGATCGGATGGCCTCCTTGTTCTGCTCGGCCGCCTCCGTCAGCTTGGCGTAGCGGCACTTGAACCACTCCTCGGCCTGGTGCATGTTGTGGTCGGACTGGCACTCCAGCTGAGCGCGGATCTCCTTCAGCGCCGTAGTCAGGTCGGTCTTCAGGTAGTCCTTCCTCTCCACCGTGGCGTGGGACGCCTGCAGCTGGGCCAGCAGCTCGGCCACCTCCTCCTCGTGGTTGCCCCGCAGGAAGGCCACCTCGTCCTGCAGCGACTGCACCTTCTTGTCCAGCTCCGCCCGCATCAGCGAGGCCTCCTCCATCTCCTTGCGCAGGGCGCGGATGGTGGCCTCCGTCTCGTCGCGCAGCCGCGCCTCATCCTCGAAGCGCTCCCGCAGCCGCTGGATGTCCTCCTCGATGTGCTCTGAGTCCAGCTGGATCTGCGCCTTCTCGTGGCTCACCTGCTCCAGGGCCCCGCGCAGCTCCCGCAGCTCCTGCTCGTAGGCGTCCCCCAGCTGAGCCCTCCCGGCGTGCTTCTGCCGCAGCGCCGCCAGCTCCGCCTCGATCTCCTTGTTCTGCTGCTCCAGGTAATGCACCTTCTCGATGTACCCCGCGAAACGGTCATTCAGCCCCTGCAGCTGCTCCTTCTCGTTGGAGCGGCTCAGCTTCAGCTCGGCCGCCCCGTTCAGCAGTGAGGACTGACTCACGTCGAGGCTCTCTGCGGAGCTTAGCACGGTGGAGCCGTAAGCGGTCCGCGGAGCGCCGAGGTTGGTGCGTTTGTAGGACGAGGACACGGTGCTGCCGGAGCCCCGCGACCACGACTGCGAGCGGAAGCCGCTGGACGGGGACGCGCTGGCCCGGCTGTACGTGGCGCGGGTCTCGGTCATCACCCTGCGGTACGAGGGGTTGCCCAAGGGCTCCATGGTGTAGCTCAGGGGGGGGCCCGGGGGGGGGGGGGGGGGGGCAGCGCAGCGCTGCTCTGGCCGCCGCTGCCCCTTTTATAGCCCCGCCGGGCGGCTCCGGGGCGGCCCTGCACACGTGTGCGAGGATGTGTCCGCCCCCGGCCCTTCCTCAGCTCCGCCCCTCAGCTCCGCCCTCCCTTCCGCTCCTCCCTCATCCCATCCCATCCTTTCCCGGCCCCCGCTCCCTGCTCCCGACTCCCCGACCCCCGCTCCCCCTTCCCCCTGCACCCTCTTTCGTCTACACTCCTTCCCCCCTTCACCCCTTCCCTCCTTCCCGCTGTTTCCCATTCCCTATTCCTCATCTTCTTTTTCCTTTCTCTATCCTCATTCTCCTCTTCCCACCTTCTTGTCTCTTTCTCCCTTCTTCCCTTCTCCGTGTTTCTTCACTCATGCCTCATTTCCCTTCTCCCCTCTCCTTCCTTTAGATCTTCACTTTCTTTCCTATTTTCCCTTTCCTTTCCTTTCCTTTCCTTTCCTTTCCTTTCCTTTCCTTTCCTTTCCTTTCCTTTCCTTTCCTTTCCTTTCCTTTCCTTTCCTTTCCTTTCCTTTCCTTTCCTTTCCTTTCCTTTCCTTTCCTTTCCTTTCCTTTCCTTTCCTTTCCTTTCCTTTCCTTTCCTTTCCTTTCCTTTCCTTTCCTTTCCTGACCTT
>NW_024962307.1:202650-377913 GCF_019238085.1 Lagopus leucura | reverse complement strand
TTTTCCTTTCTTTTTCCTTTCTTTTCTTTTCTGTTCTTTCTTTCTCCGCCCCCGCAGAGGCCATGGCGGAGCGCAGCGCGGTGCCGCCCGCGATCAGCGGAGCCCGCAGGGTAGGGCCGGGGCCGGGATCGGGGTTTCAGAACCACGGAAAGCTCCCGCGGGGCTCCGCCGTTGGCCCCGGGCGGGGGGTTGAGTTGAGGCCCCAAGGCGGGGCCCCCCCCCCCCCCAACCCCCCCTCGTCTCCCCCCACCAAATCCCTCTCCCCAGTTTCCCCCCCTCAGGCAGTAGCTGACATTTCAAGGTCAAGAAAGTGTCCGGGGAAGAGAGACTGCGTGGGCAGCGGGCGGCTTTGCAGCACTGCAAACGCTATGGGGTAGGGGCTGCAGGCGGGGCAGTGATGGAAGGCTCCCTGCAGTCCTGGCTCTTGGTTCTTTCTCTCGCTTTCATCCGCTCTTTTCCTCCCCTCTTCTGCACGTTTCCCCGTAACGCTTGGTGCATTGCTTAGAAATAATTTCCCCTACTTTGAAACATTGCTGAGAACGGTGTTTACACGGTGCAGACTTTCTGTGAGCTGCACACGGTGACTTGCACTATCTGACAGCCTGACTTTGAACTCCTCGTGGATGGATCAGCTACACGGGCAATGGATCAGTAAACTGGAAAATAAAGAGACGGATAAATAAATAAATAAATTGCTGGTGCTGGAAAAAGCACTGCACTGCTACAGCTCCATTGCAGTGCAAAGCTGCAAAGCTGAGGGGGTTTGGGTTTAACTCCTCGTTTGGGAAGGTGCTGAAAACATAGGTCTGCCTGTGTTCAGCAATCTGTGAGTTTTTAAGGCGATTTGCTAAGGGACAAAATCCTTCCCCCAAATTCTCTTTCAGCACATGCAGCTCGTGCTGCTGCTGCTGCTGCTGCGGAGAGTTGGGGAACTCCGAGGGACAGGGTTAAACTTTGCAAACCACATGGAGAGTCGGACCTCTGCTGGCTCATTAATATGATGCTGTCATAGGACTGCAGCACTGCAGTCGGTGGAGAAGTCAGAACTATGCGAGGTTTCTGCTGGGCTGTATTTGTAGGCATGGGCAGCCAGATCTGCTGTGTAACCTCTCTGGAGCTTTATATGGCAAACAGAGAGAGAAGGTTTTCTGATAATCAAAGCAATCAAGGATTCTAAATCTGTCCCATTAATTTTGGTAGTTTTCTCCATAGGCAAACAGCATCCCTTTTGATTTGCATGGAAGTCAAAACAAAAATGCTGTCTATTATGGCATTGCATTCTCTTTCATTTTAGGGGAAAAGATAAGTTATGAGCTGGTTTATTGCTCTTTTTTCCACTGATAAGAAAATATACTGGGGGGGAGGGCAGAGCCTGCTTTTATACATAGATAAAACTTACAGGAGAAGCAAACATATGGTTAACAGAAGTGCTTGGCAATTTTTATTATCCTTTTAATGCTCTGAAAACAAATTAATGGAGTTGAACAGTGAGTTAAGGAGGGGCATCTGAACTTAGTGACAGAATTCCCTTTAATTAAATACATTGAGGCATGGACTCTTCTAAATCCATCTACCCTGTATGCAAAGTGAATTGTTGCTTTATAATCAAGCAGTGATAGCACTGGATTTATTTACTGCATACTGAAATCCAAGCAGTGCAATCTTTTATAGAATACAATAATATTCGTGCTATTGACTGCCTTAAAAATGAAGCTATTCAGATGAGAAAAGCTTTTATGCATGCAGCATTCACAGGCATGTAGGGAAATCCTGAGACACGGGACATGGCTTTCATTGAAATACATTCTTGTCATATGCATTTATGGTCAGAATGAGCTGCAGGTGGGCTGTGCTCCTGCTCTGTGATCCTGAAGGTGATCTGAAGGTTAGAATGAGTCAGGGAAACCAGCTGAAAAGATTGGATCGCTTCTGATGAGCACCCAACTCCTCTTTACCTGCATCCCTTTTGGAGGTTTTCAAATGAAGATGAACATTTCTGCTCATGGAAAACTTTCTGCCTCCAAGTTTAACGAGAGCTGCTGCTCTGGGGCAAACAGCAACACAGTGGAACGAGGCATGGGAGGAGCAGGCACTGCTCAGAGCTGGGCATGGGCCAAATCGATTCTCATCTTTATTACACACTTCTGACAAACCTGCAGTAAAGAAATACTATAGAAGGATGGCACTGAGTTCTGCAGGTTCCTTAAAGTGAGGGAAATGTAGCACAGGAGGTGGAGCTGCACAGCAGCCTGGCTGCTTCCAGATAAAGAGGTTTAAAATGTATTCAGCGATGATGGACTAACTTCAATGGCTTTGAAAAAGTGATAAAATCAGACAAAGGGTTTTTATTTTATTTATGGAGAGACAACCAGATGAAGAGCTCTGGGGAGATCATCCAATGGAGATGGGTGGAACTATCAAAAATATTTACCAGTTTAAAGACATTTTCTCCTGGTGAGTGGCTGCCTGTTTGTAATAAAGTCAGACTTAAGCTTAAGCTCAAGAAATTTAAGCCTAAATAAATATTAGTGACATTCAACAAAGGTGTAACTTCATTAGGAATTGTGTCGATAGAAGGAAGAATAAAGCAATGGGAGTTTGGTCCCCCCTACATCCCATAGCATAGGGCAAAGTCAGGCAGTGTGACTCTCACTTCTGCCAATCTGTATCAGCAGAAGACCTGGCACCTTGTCTGATCACCATAAACTGCGAATAAATAATGGCCCAGATAATCAGCTGCCATAAATTGGTCCCATTCCAGCGGTGTCAACAGAACAAGGACGCCTCAGTCTGGCTGAGGATGCCCTAATAACATTTACACACAGACAGCTTTAGGAGAAAACGTTTAGATTTATGCAACAAGGGCCTGATCCCATATATATCCTATATATATGTTGCTGGATACCTTCAGTCTCACCCACGCAATGAAGGGAGTGCAATGGGATCCATGCAATGCAAAGGGAATGAAACAAAAAGGACTCAACTGTGGGCATTTTGCTTTGGCACATCTCAGTCTCTCTGGACACGGAGATGAGCAGAGCCCAAGCAATGCAGCGGGGGCTGTTTGGTAACACAGCACAGCACAAAGCACAGAGCTTTGAAAAATTTATACCTGTTTTCCTTCTGCTCTGCATTGGACTTTCTCAAGGCAGAGCTCCAAGGCAGCAGGGTTTGCCTAACGCCGTCCCACTTTGCGTTGTTCTTCAGACAGTGGTCTCATTTCAGAGCCTTCAATCAAACATTTCCAGGTGCTTGCAGTATTTTCTTCATGCAGGAACTCATTGTGTTGCATCTGAAGGTAATAAATTCCTGAAAGCACAGTCCTACAGCAACATTTACATTCACTTTATGGAGATTCCTTACAAATTTCTGCAGATCATCATTAAGCTCATTGCTGCTATTCCCTTTCCTGTATTTATTTGCTCCAAGAGCAGTTATACTTACAGAGCTGATTTTCACTCCATGTCAATACCAAGAGGATCTCACAGCTAGGAGCTTCAGTAATTTACTGACTTAAAACATCCAAACTTCAACACGTTTTTCATCAATGTTTTCCTCGCATTTTGAAAACACTGCACTGCACATCTTGATTCCTACCAGACAATTATTTGTAGATTCCCATAGCAGAAAAACCAAAACGTGACAAAGCAGAAATAAAATTGTCTGGAACAGCTTTTTTAGGTAGAAAGTCTGGAGGTGAAAGTTAATGACATAATCCACAGTGAATGTGCGCCTTTGACAGAAAGGGAATGAGGTGACAACGCTGAGCCTCATTTTCCCTCCTGGTGCTCTTCTACAGCATCAGCAGAACAGAATGACCCCCACTGCTATGGCTCTGTTGTGATGCACAGTGAGGTAAATGGATTTGGGTCCAAATGGGCCATCAGCAAATGTCCAGCCCAGCCTCCAATGAGACCAAACACGGTATTATATCCCCCAAAAAAGAGTCTGGAACAGAGAAGCATTGTCAGAGTTTGCATGGTTAAAAACAAACACCAGTGGGGCGCTGCAAAACAGTTTGAGAGAACTGGAGTGGGTGGGGAGAACACGATGGGTGAGCTGGGGAATCACTGCTCTGTGCCCAGGGCTTGGAGAGCTGCAGCACTTGATGTCACAACTGAGGTCCATCAGCTTCACTTGCCTGTCTGCTTGTAATTCAGACCACTTGTTGATCCCATGCTGAACTCCATTCTGAGCTTCACATGTGATGTCTCTGTAAAGCCGTGGCTGTGATAAGAACTGGATGAGGAACTGCAGTCTGCAATAACCTGCTGCCTGCAGTGGTAACTTGGAGTTACAGATAGCAGGAAGGCAGGGGAATGAGATGGGGAGTATCTGCTGATGTTCTCTAATCAATAGGAAGGAAATGGTTGCTCTCAGGCTCTCCTATCTGTATTCAAAGCATTAAATCACCCAATTCTGCCTTCTGATCCAGGCCCACAACAGCCCCAAGGATGCGAAGGATCAGCTCTGCACTGCGGCCCAGGTGAAGAAAAACTCCATTTTAATTGGCTTAGATGGAAAGCAAAGGAAATAACTCATCTTTGTTCCCTCGGCGCTTCTGTGCTCATTGCTTCATGGCTCGTTGGTCATTTTCCCTCTGTGTATTGTTATTCTCTGACACATCAAACCAATCCGCTCTGAAAGTCGCCGTACAGAAAATAGCACAGGTCAGGGGAGCAGCCTTTTGGTGATGGAGTGATCAAAAATAGCTCTTCCTACCTAGTTTTGAGAGGCTTTTTCCTAGCCTCCCCTTTCCAAAAATATCCCTTTGAAAGGTCTCCATTGCTTCCTCCTGCAGGTACTTTTCCTGAGGCCGTGCACAGCGTAGGGCAGAACCATTTCCAGGGTGTCAGATTAAAGGGTGATGCTCTGAGTGCGTGGCCACCCCTCTGCAGGCAATCACTGGGCTAAATATGGCAGCTGTTCCAGTTTGATTGTGGCATTGGCTCCTTTGTATGCATTTGGGTTTACGTCCTGTGTTTTATCAGCTTTTGCTTCAGTACTTTCTGTGCAAAAAGCAATCGCTGTATCCTGCTTCCCCTCTGTGACATTTGACTTTTCTTTCTTTTATTGACTTGTGCACTTAAATATGGATGATTCTCATGTTAAAAATAAAGAAGCCTGATGCAAGAAAACACGTTCTCCCCGCTAGTCTAATTTGTATCTAGGTTAATTGCTTTCCTGGTGGATGTTTAATTGATTCACATAGAGAAACCCAATGGAAAGCTGTATGACGTTGACGACTCTTTATAACTGCAGTGACTCCCTTTTCTTTTTAATTAGTCCTAAAGAAGGAAGCTACCTGGTGGAAGGCTACGGAGATCTCCTAGGGGTGATATTTTGCCCTTTTCTTGCTTAGATTCTGTACATAACTGTTTTTTGTTTTTTTTTTATGCAAACCTCTACAGTGAACGTTGAGCAGAGATGGAGTGGTTTTTCAGGTAAGGACTTTTTATAGCAAAATGAAGAAACAAGGGACCATGAAAGTGGCCTTGATTGGAGGTCTTACCTCGTGCAAGGGCTTCATGGGGGGAAAATCTGAGAATTTCATGCTCTGAATTATCCATTTGTCTGAGGAGCCGTCCAGTGATTCTACTTTCCATCTAATTACAAGAGCATGTTGGTATTTTACCTCTTCACACTCATTGCCATGAGTCCTGCTTGGCTTTCTGGCCTAACCAAATGCCTGTAGCCACTGAATATTGCTGGGACCACGCCGTAATCTGCAAATGTACAACTGCAAGAGGGCATCACTTAAACTTCACTTACACGAGGGCTGCTGTAGCAATGGGAGCAGCTCTTATTTGTTGTCCACGTTTCACTGCATCCCCTTTTGAAACTGTTCCTTATCCAGCCATGAACTGAGAATGCTGCCTGGTCCTTTCATGGTAGAAATGTGCACTGTGCATATCGAATTCCTGATCTCCCTTTGAATTTAATAAGGAATTATGGGGACAGGTGTGCTTTGTAAGGTATTCCTTCCATTTTTAAGACTGCATACAGAAATCTGAGCTGCTTTTTGGCCAGAACGTCAGCTCAATTTCTCCAGCCGTATAACATCTGAAGAATATTCTCAGAAGAAATATCTATAAGCTGATTAGGAGGGGAGCAATAAATACAAATTGAATCGAATCATGCAGACACTTGCAGGAGGAAAATCAATAATTTTAGTAATGCATTTTGCAAACTCATTTTATTGTTAAAAAAAATACATATATATGTCTATATATAGCTCCTTAGAAGTCTTGATGAAGCAATCCTCCTTCTTGTCTCAAGGTTCTCAGCTGCACTGAAGCTCTGAAGTTTTTAAACAGATTTTAATGCAGAATATATACATGAGGTGGACCAGAGGTGCCCATCCAAAGGTGCACTGCCCCGTCCAAAGGGATAGAGCACAAGAGAGATTTTATAGGGAGCTGCCCGTGGAAAGTCTGAAATGATTTCATAATGTGATTTAAACATGAAAAAAAAAAAAAAAAAAAAGGTAATTTTTAGTGCTTTAGTGTTGTATTTTTTTTTTGTCATTCGTGACTGCTTTGGATGATCAATCATTTGATTATATCAATGACTGTGGATTTGCGGTAAGACAGGAGATTGTTTTCAATTTGGGATGGAAGGAAAGGTCTTCGAATACATGGTTTTCTAAATTCAGCAGTATAAAATGTAATTATATATTCACTGGGAGAATTACATTCGTTGGAGTCCTGGAGCATTTCATTGCTCCGTCGTTTCTGCTCTGTGTGTATTTGAATGCTCATCTATCTGCACATTCCCCACGCTGACTTCTTTTCTTTCTCTCCCCCCATTGCAGGTGAGTGTGAGAAGGACCTGCAGGTATAGAAAAGATATCAGTGTACAGAAACTCAAATGAATGTCAGCAATGCTGTGCTGCAAGACCACAACATGCAGACTTGGTAGAATTTGCCGCATTGCTTTTTATTTTTGTTTTATTTTCAATTTTAAGATTAGTCTTATATCTGCACTAAGTGGCTCCATCACAATTAAATGCATTTAGAAAACACTTTCCTAAAAGAGTCTGAGTTATCACCCATGAATTTCAAGGTCCTTCAATTTACAGCATCATCCCTTGAATGGCTCCTTGTGTGGGCATTGCAGGTTAGGTCTGAATTTTCTCAATGTAGTCAAATGTACATTTTAGAATTAAAGAACAAAGCAAACAAAACTCCCCCATCTGATCTCCTAACCTGCTTTTCTTTAATAGCCAATGGGAATTATTTAATGGTTGCGGAGCCCGAGAGGATGCTTTATCTAATAACCCCACCTCTTCTGATATGCCATAGTCTGTTTTCATCCCTTCCCCCATGTCACTGCCTTGAAGTGACCTCTCACTCATTATACCAGTGGCCACGATGGCAGCAAGCAGTTCCAGTGACTTACACTGCTTTTTTCCTACTGATTTTTCCCTTTTCAAAGCATTGCTCTCTTCTACTGATAGTAGAACCTGCAGTTCTGTAGGTGCTGCTGTTCCCTTGTTCCTATGTTGAGAAATGTCAAAATGGTGAGCTGGGGATCCTGCCTGCCCATGGTAACATTTTTCAGCTTTTCCATGCTCTCTGGAGCCAGCAGCTTTCTTCTTTGTCCTTAGAGTGGCATTGATTGCTGACGTCAGCTGTACATCGCTTGTGCTTTGAGTGGAATTCAATGGGAGTTTCCTTAAGGTTGGGCTTGGGCAGCCAGCAAGATTTCACTGGGCTTTAATGATCTTGTCCAAGGTAGAAACCAATTGATGAAGCTCACCTCTGGTTCAACAGACCTTGCACTGCCATAGATCATTCTCCTTAACTATCTTCCCCCCAGCCAACAGCTTATTCCGAATGAAACAGTCTATCCTGGTATCTCAGCCATTTGGGGAATCCAGGCATTTTCCATACACTTTGTGTATTAGGGAGCAGTGGTACCTGCATGCTGTAGCTGCTTGGTTGCAGCACATCAGGCTGTAACTTAGATTACTTGTGCAACTCCTTCCATCTGTGCAATCAGCACTGTTTGTACAACACAGACACAAACTGTGGAATATTTTCCATGTGCGTGCAGAGCCAGTGAGCCTGCTTTCAATCTTCATCCGTGAGCAGTTATTTCAATAACTGCAGTTCTTGCTAATAAAATCGTTATCCCAGCAAGGAAGTGGCATGGTCTGCATGGTGGTCAGTCAGGACTCTGCATCTGGGCCACCTGGAAGCGCAGAGCTGCGGCTGCATCATTCCGTCTGGCTGTGCTCCTGTTCCTGCCTAATGAATACAGAGATAATGAGACTAATGAAACTGTCCTCATCACAATGCACTTGAGATGCACTGATGAGAATTGCTAGATTAAAGGCAGGCCTTCTTATCATCTCTCAGTAATGAGAGCAACTCATGGATGAAGCTCTCTCCTTCTGCCTCGGTCTCATCTCTAGCCCCACAACAAAGCAGGTTTTACTGGTGGTGCCATGGGGTGTCCATTGAATGAGTGCTGTTACGGACGTAGACCGATGCTGTCAGCTCTTCCCATCTTAGGGAGAAAAAAAAAGTTTGCTGGGCATCCATTGGATTTGTGAAATAAAGTCGGTATTTAAAAACACCTTTTTCCTCTCCTGAATATTTCGGTACAATTATTCCATCATCAGCACTCTGCTCCCACCAGAAATAGGGCTGAACAGACCTTTTATTACTCCACACAGAAAGTTGTGGCTATTGCAGATTCTTACTCAAGGGGAAGGTGATCCAGCTGCCTCCAGCCCAGGGAGATCACTGCTCCATTTTCTGCACTGCCAGCAGTGATTGCTGCCCCTGGGGCTGCTGAGATAATAACTCTACTGTGCAGCATTCGGCTCAGCAATTTGTTTACTCGTGTGGTGCATTTATTAGATTTAAATCTTCTCCATCTCTTTGCTAAACCCTAATTACAGCAATATTTAAAAACGTTGCTGTGAGTTTAGTGGTTTTGGAAACTTTTGCAAGGGGGGAATGAGCAAATTTGCTGGGTTGAGTTTTTAGCGCATTTCCATCTTAAGCCAAAACCACCCTTTCAGGTCTCGGGTTTTAATTAATTCAACTAATTGTTCGAACAGGTCTGTAAATCAAAAGGTGCGATATGAACACTTCTGTCAAGATGAAAAGCTGTAATGAAAAATTAATGATTCTCATCAGCTGCCTGGCTTCTCTGATGCTTTGTCCTGACGCAGGCTGGTTGCAAGGAGAAATAACTCTGGGACTCACGCCAAGCTGCTTTGTCCAGAAGGAGCCTCATTACATTTCGAGACGGTCAGCTTGGTTGGTTTCCCACCCAACGCTCTGCTCACTGCCTTCAGCTCCTGGCTGGTGACTGACCTTGCACAACTTCATTCTTGCACCAAATCCTCTTTATAAGAACAGCTTGATGACAGTGTTTGGTTTTTGTCTGAATGCACCCAGCTTCTCTCCCAAAAAACTGTGGAGCGGCATTCTCTAACCCCATACCTGTTGTCATTAACAGGAGAGAAGCTGATGATGGCTGGTGCTGCTTTAAACATTACCCCATGTAAGGCCATCTTTTTTTTTTATTATTTGTACTTACTGAAAAATAGTTGGATTCTTTTTGGATGATCATTTCTCACCATTTTTCTGCATTACCTCTTCAGAAGTGGAGAATCATAGAAGCCTCTTGGCTGAGAAATACCTCCATGATCATTAAGTCCAGCTAGAATCATTAAGGTTGGGAATGACCTCCATGACCATCTAGTCCAGCCACCAACCCATCCCCACTCATAGAATCATTAATGTTGGAGAAGTTCTCCAAGATTCCCAGGTCCAACCCCAGCCCACCCCCACCATGCCCACTAACCGCGTCCCTCAGTGCCACATCTCTGTGGTTCTACAGGGGAGTGACTCCCCTTTGCCCTTGGCAATGAGCTCCAATTCTTGGCCCATTCAAGCACCTGGCATATTGCATTGCTTTGTACTTGGGTTGGGTGGTTTTAGAGCAAACTGAGTGGTTGAAAAGCAGAATTAAAATGCTCTCCAGAGCCAGACCTGCCTGAGTCAGCACGAGCTGGGCTGGAGTGTTCCTTCCAAAAATCCCAGCTACCGGTTGATGAATTAAACATGTCCCAGCCTTCTCTTCATCAGGGAGCTCACCACTATTCTGCTTTCTAGGCTTTTTTTTTTTGTTCCATCCACAAAATGTAGACAGAAACTGGGAAACCCTTGGTGTGCAGCTTATGGACGCTGAGGTTCTTCTGATTTCCAAGGAAAGGCAGCTGAGTGCAGAGGTGTTCTTAGTTCCTGGTTGCAGGAGGGGATTTTCTCCTTTTCAGCCTAAAGAAAAGATGGAACACTGCTGAGCTGCACAGGAGAGGTGCATCAGATGTGTGAGCATCAGACGTCAATAGGAAGAGAGGTGTGGAGGATGTTCTGGGTGATAATGGATGTGTCTGAGTGATAATGGGCTTGGAGCATGATTAATGGTAATGGATAGCATTTATATGTGATGCAAGGAACATGTTCTGAAAGATATGAAAATAGGGTACTTTTTTAAGATACTGAGTTTTAAGCTCTGAGGACAAGACACAGGAACTACTGTGCAGTTATTTCATGCATTTTATCTATGGAAAAGCTCTGCTAATTAGAAGCTTATGAGGACTGGGAATTCTGTGGCCAGTTTTATTGCCATCATGACAAATGTATGACATTCCATCCACTTGGCAGTATCATCAGGCTGATATGGCAAAATAACAATTCTTAATTTGGTTTCGGTGCATCGAAATCCAGCAGCAGAGCTCAGATAAGACAAATAAAACTGAAGAGTTCTGCAGGGGGTGTGAAAACCCAGGAAGGAGATTGCAGCCCATGGGGGTTGAAGAACAGCAGAGAAGCTCTTCTCCTGGCTCTGATGACTCTGATGGCTCTGATGGCAGACAGGGATGCTCCTGGGGCTGGAAATCTCAGATGCATTTGTTAAGCTGGAAACATCATTTTCCCATGCACAGTAACGTTACAATTCTTCAGAGCGATTGTGTGCAATGCTGCTGCCCTTGCTGGCTTTGCACCTCTGGATATTTATAGATGATGAACTACATGTCATGTTACTTCTCTGGTAACAAGACAAGGAGAGAAACATCTGTGTCTGCACCATGAAATAGTTGCAGTATGCTGCACACTGCTTATTGTTTGCCTTGATTTGTGCTCCTTTGGTATACATGTATTGATGCTCACTGTATACTTCCCACTGAAAATCTCTTGGCTTGCAACTTGCCATGAATATTCATCAACCACATACGAGACAACTTCCCTACTATGGCAAATATTTCATTACCTTTAATTCTGCTGTCTCGTGATTTATTTATTTTTTCCAAAAGAAAAAAGGCCGTAGAGTCTTGTGAGAATATTTTGAGAGAAGAGTTTCATTGCTGAATTCCTCAGAACTTCAGTTGCATTGAGTTGTGGTGGAAAAAGCTCAGGTGCATTTGTATCACTTCTCAAGGGGTTGTGTGCTGGCCATCAAAGGTCTCTATGTATTGATGGAAGGGCTGAACAATAGGGCTATAGAGAATTATTTTGTTATAGTTAAGGATACAGGCACTGAGTTGTGTCTACAAGAGCTTTCACTGCCTTGCTACTGCACTGCAGCCACAGCACTGCATTCCCTCCTCCCTTCAGCTGAACTGACACAAGATGCACAGCTCAACACACAGGGGAAGATCACTGATGAGCTGCCATTAGTATGCATGGAAATTAACGTGTGACACAAATAAATGAAGGCTGAAGTGGTCCAGGAAAAGCCAGCAAGATGAATAACAACCAAGGGCTTTTTTCTGTGGTGGCTGAATCTGACTCCTCAGACCTTTCTCCTCCCTTTTGATGGTTCCCATTAGGTTTCTGACCATCAGCATTTTACAGTCCCCTTCTGCATTGACCCTAAAGACCAAAGCTTGAGATGGGATTAATAATAGCTCAGATCCAGCCCCATCTGCATTAGATGACTTCAGCTTTGCAGAGCCAATGCTAATTAAGCCCCTGGACCCAGCACTGTTAATGGCACAGCTTCCTTGATGTATTCTGAACAGAATTAGCTGAAGTGTTGCAGTGGGTGACTTGTCCTCAAGGGCTGCAGGGCATGGAACCGAAGGGGAGGTGTTGTGTCCCAGATTCTGCCTCCTCATTTCAGTTCTGTATGCTTCCCTTTGGGCAGGGGACAGCCTTTCTGTCTTACCTCTCTGAAAACACAGGGATGCTCTTGCAGGGGACGTCACTACTCACCCAGAGACCTTTCCTTTCCTTTTGCTTTGATACTTGATTGCTCTGATGCATCAGCACTCAATTTCTCCCCTTCCTGCCTGCCTTCTCTCTCCTCTCTGGTTATCACCACTCTTTTTGCTTGCTTGCTGACCTTCTCTCTTATCTCTACAGTGGTGCCCAAAGCTCAGTGGACCTCTGCACTATTGCTGTGAAAAGCATCACATTCACACAACACGACCATATTTATACACCACTCACAATGTGAATTAAACACTCACCAAGAGCCCAGACTCCCCCTAACGATCCCAGTAACCCTCTGCACCCCCCAGTTTGTAGACATGTCACTGGGAAGCAATGTGGTGCAGTGTGACCATGCCCAGAGCAGCTCAGGCAGGGATGCTGCTCCCCAGCATTTTTCATTAATCATCCTTAAAAAGATTTAAAGGGGAAGCAGAAGGGGTCAGTAACTTTATGCCTCTTCCACAGATGGAGACACTGAGCCAAGAGAAGAATGAGAATTAGAAAAACAGGACTTAATGAGTCTCGTGCCCTGCCCGTTAGGAAACACTTCCATCTGTTCTACAGGGAATCAGCCACTGATATTCTACCAGATAAGCTGTTCCCACCTCTTTTGTCAGTGCTGGCATATTTACAGTACTTTGCTGGCACATCCCTTGGGAATTACAGGCAGATCCTCTCCAGCATGGTGGGAACAGGCGCATCACACTCCATGTTCCTGTCTAGAGGCTGCTGGCAAACCTCGACTTGGAGTCAATCAAGGCAGGATTTTATAACCACTTCTACCCCCACCCCTTCTCACATCCCTTATTTGCATCCTTCAAAGCAGGATGATTCACATGGTATAGTAACCTACATTTGGCTTGGCACCACTTAGGGGCTATATATAGAGGACAGAGTTACCCTGCTCCTCCTCGTTGATCCTTTTTGCTTTTTTCCAGGCATGCCCATGGTTCAGAGGGAGCTGGGAGGTTAAAAGAGCCGTCTGACGTCGGGTTTGGTTCAGGTCTGCTCCAGGGCTGAGGTCGGGTTGGTGCCTTTCGTGGTATCCATAGCTATGGAAGAGCTCTGAGTGCACCCTGAGTGCTCTCCCTGCAGCAGCCGTCTCTCTCTGAGCTGTTTCAGATGGAGAGCATAAAAACATGGGCAGGCAGCATTGCAGCACTCTGCAGTGGGGAGCAGGCAGTCAGTTCCCACTGGCAGATGTTGGTGTTTGTGTATTTCTGTGTGGGTGTAATGGCTGTTATCTTCTGCACCCCAAGCAGCACCACACTGTCCACAGAAGTGTGCCTTACTTTATTTATTTTTTTAATTCAGTTTCTCCTTTCACATAAGCAGGAGCCTTTGTTTCAGCGGCTTCCTAGTGGAAAATAGTGCCCTATGTGCCCTGATAGAAAATAACCCATTGACAGCACCAGAGGGAAAGCCCAGCTGATCTCCCCCTTGACCCCTCCCCAAAACTTGGCCTCTCTATTCCCAGGTCAGCATGCAGGGGACAGCAGCTGTGAGCTTTACTGACACAGCTGCGACGTTCCATGGCCCAGTAGCTCTGGGACCCCACCTGCAGCATCCTCACATGCATCCCAATGAAAGCATCTCTGGGGATGGGGTGAGGGGCATCTCCAGTCCTCCATCCGCTCATCAATCAATGCAGCGTGGCTGGGAGGCTCTTGATGAGAAAAATATTGGGAAGGTGAGGTTTCGCTAATGGCAAGCACAGTACTGCAAGGGGAATTCAGCCTCTGGCTTTTAGCTGAGTGATTCTCATGTCAGACAAGGGGCAAAGACAGGATGAGGTTTGAATGTAAGAGCGGCATCTGTTGGATTTTCCATATTTTTGACAGTTCTTCTTGCACTGTTACACCAACCCCCAAAGGGAGAATGGCGAATGTTGCATCCTGTCCTGCAGACCCTCAGCCCAAGGACCCCACAGTGGCCCCTCTCACCAGGATTCCATTTCCCATATCAGACTCTGGCTTTGGGAAATCTTTGCAATGTACTGCTCGTGCTTTTAATACAAAGGATCAAAGGAGCTGGAGGGAGGATGCAAAGGCTGCTCACAACTTGCTTGCCTTTCTCTGCAATCACCTGTCAAAAGATGGATGGATCTGCTTTCAGGACACCAAACTCCAGTTAGGGAGGGGGAGATTTTGTTCTCCATCCTGCTTGATGTGTACTTTGGGATCCTGCACAAACCTAAACTCCCTGTTTGCAAAATGCAGATACCAGTAACTCTCCTTAGGGAGTTCCCAGGAGGAGCAATGCATTAGGCAGCATTGAACCCCAGATGTCCTGCTTGGTTCATAATGAGTCCTCTGTGCACAGCGTTATGGTATATCTCATTCCTGTAGAACTGAAATATTAGAGTGTGTGAAAGGGCCAAAGCTTGCTTTCCTGCCTGCAATGTTTTATTGCTTGCTGGAGCAGACTCTCCCCATCTCCCATTAATCAGAAATGTCTGAATCATCTGCAGCCTGCTGACCACAACAAAAAGCCCAACTGCGGGGCCGGCACCAGGGCTGATGAACTTTGTCTGCAAGCACAGAGTGGGGAGGGTCCTCATGCAGCACAAATCAATGGCTGGCAGGGTAGGGAGAGGATGAAACAGGCACCAGATTGAAAGCAAAACAAAACAAAGGGTTTCTGCCTCCTTCTTGCAATCTACAACCCAGCTTGTCCTGTGCTGTCCCCATCCCAAATGCTGTGATATCTTGGGAGGTCAAACCCCTTCCATTGTAGCAGCAGCTGTGCAGGAGCTGGAGGTCAGTGATTGCGACCATTGCTCCCACTGGAAAAAGCAATGCCACCAACTTATTGATTGACTGCACAGTTTTATGGGCAAAACTCAACGCTATTCCCTGCTGGTATTGATTTTGATGCCTGGAGCAGATGGGCACAGCAGGCAAGGTTTGGGGATGAATGCATGTCACAGAGAGGCGATAGCAGGGGAACCCCCATGTGTTTAGGCTCAGAATCCCTGAAAGCATCCATTTGTGCAGAGCTGCTGCTGGCAGCAGATGCTGAGCTGCCACACATCAGCGTCAGCTGGCAAATCTGTCGTGGTTTTGAGGACTTCCCAGTTTCCAGGGGAAGACCAAGCCCACATGGGACCACTCCCTGCGAGCTGCCAGCCTCAGTGGGATCGCAGTTTGGGGCTGAGCATCCTTTCATCACCACCAGACCTCACCCAGGGGCAAACCTCCCCTCAGCATGGCCTGTGTTGGGAGCAAAGCTCAGGAAAACATCGCTTTTATTAAAGGTCCCACTTGCTCTTCAGGCACACTGCCCTTTCCGAGCACTGCTGCTGCACTGATGTATTATTCTCATTCTCCCTCCTGCCCTGCCACTTTGCTGGCAGGGTGTTTTCTTTACTGGGCATCACTCGGTGAGAAAGCGGGGCTTGGATGTGCATCAGCGCTCATTAATCAAACGAGTTCAGCTGCTGCCATGCTGCAGCCTTGTGGCTCTTTGCCTTCTGCTTTCTTTTATTGGAGAGGCAGAGCATTGGGGACCTTCTGGGATGGGGGCAAAGACAGCGTGTGTGATGGGACCACCCCCCCACCACGGACACTGCAGAAAGGGAGCACAGGAGCAAGCAGGACCTTCCTTTGAAATGTGCTGAGTTGTAAGGCAGGTTTTCCCTTTTAAAGAGACAAACACAAGAAGTGCACCTTAATGGCAAAGAAATGCAGCTTTCTCTTTCTGTAAGATTAAATGCTTTCGTGTAATTGTGCATTAACCTTTGATCCTGCATTAGGCTGCTGCCGCCTTGCACCCTCGATGCTTTTAAGCCAGGATTGCAATTAGCCAAAGTGGCTCCTGACAGCCTTCCAGGCAACCTCTGCTGTGCTCCCTGGGGGGGGGGGGGGGGGGGGTGGATCATCACTCCTGTTTCTGGGGGCTGGCAGAGGAGCTCCTTCCCTGCAGGCTGACCATAAGTGGGGGCTGTTGTGTGCAGGGGAGGTTCAATGTGGCTTTTGGCCCAAAGAGCTTCCTGCTCACATGCGTTTCTTTGCTGCCCTCCCACTCCCACAATTAGATTACAGCGGTGCAGGGACCCTCCCCTGGGTCTGATGTACAGCAGGGATATTTATAGGAAAAGCTTTTTAATAGCCTGAGTTGAAAAATCCGGTTTGAAGCAAGCCCATCCCCAGATAATTAAATAACCCAGCAATGATTGAGAGTATTGATCGGGCACTTGAGCCTCCTCCCTCTTCTGTGTATGAGAAGTGAATCAGAGTGAAACATTCTGGGTGAAATATCCCAAATTCTCCATTCAAAATATGTTTTCTTTCTTTATTCTTATTATAAACTCCATTTACAGGAAAGCACTGAAGTCGCCCCAGAATGGCTTTTCTCTTTTTTCCTCTGCAGACCGATGCCGACTAAGAATGAAAACAAAATGTCACTGCAAAGGACTGACTGCAAATGCCAGTTTCCATGCAGTTATTTCCCAGGCTAAATTCCCTGTCTGTTACATATTAGAGTCCATATCCCTTGGTAATCAAAATGTTGATTTGGTAATAAATGTTAATCGCCAGAACTGATATTCAACTTTTTAATTACATGGCCTCGTGTAGAAGGAATCTTACATCTCTATCAGCGTACAGCACAGCTTAAACACTCCATTTCATATTATTTAGGTTGCACATTTGCATAGGATAACACATCAATGCAAACCTCTTTTGTCAAGAAACTCTGTGCCTGGTCCAGGGACGTCTGACATCAGTAAGAGTTTTCATACATATTTATGCAAGTTGGATTCAGCCTTCAGCACAGGGATACAGCGCAGAGAAATAAATGCGTTTGGAAAACAAGCAACCTAATTTTGGTGCTGGTTGTTGAGAATATAGAGATTACCTATCACTAAAAGATGTGCTCTGTGCTTTGAAGGCTGCATCTGTTGTTTTATGTCACAAGTTAAAAAAAAAAGGGAAATGTATGAAAGCCACTGCTGTGCTGCTTTGGGCTCTGGGGCTCCGACAGAAAGGAGCTTCTTGGGGGGATTCTGCCTGGTGTCCTAACAAAGAGATCAGAAACTGTTTCTGCCGGGTTTTGTGCTCCTTCATTTTCTTTTGTGTGCAAAAACTGCTCTGATTTTCCACGTGGGAAGGCAGGGTCAGAGGCGCCTTGAACTCCAGTGAGAAGAATTGCTCGGTCCTTGCATCCTTTGCCTGGGCAATGTAATGGGGACGGCTGCTGTTCAATCACAGGAGCTGTTTACCTCGGGAAGATCCTGAAGGTCAAATTGCAGCTTCTTGTGCTGCTTTTTTCCTTTTTTTCTTTTTCTTTTCATGAAGCCAGAAATGAGCAGATCTCACCGGGACCATACATCCTTGGGATTGTTGGCAGCATGGATGGGAGGCTTCCAAAGGTTTCCCACTTGTCCCCTGTTGCTGTCCAACACCCCGCAGTCTGTATGCATCCCATTCGTCATGCAAGAACAGAAAGAAATTTGATATACAGCACCTGTCCTGAAATAATGAATCATAGAATGGTTTGAGTTGGAAGGGACACTTAAAGGCCATCTGGTCAGACTCCCTGCACTGAACAGGGACATCCACAGCTCCATCAGTGCTCAGGGCTCCACCTCTTTCACTCTGTCTCCACTGAAGGGGCATCCACTGCCTCCCTGAGCAACCTGTGCCGGCGCCGCACCACTCTTATTTTAAAAAGCTTCTTTATATCCAATCTAAACCTCCCCTCTTTTAGTCTGAAGTCATTTCCCCTTGCTCTGTCACAACAGAACCTGCTAAAGAGCCTGTGCCCTTCCTTCTTACATCATCCCTTTAGGAACTGAAGGGTCGCTGCCATGAAAGAGTCCTAGCAGTGCTTGGCATCTGTGGCTGGTGCTCAGGCACTGTCTGCATTGTTTCCAGCTTATTAGCTGACCGTAGGGAGGAACATCACCTCCCTGTGCATCAGCTGTTCTGTTTCAAGCACTCAATCATATTAGTAAAACGGTTTGGGACTGAGAGCTGTGACAGCTCCTGTCAGCAGTGTGGGATTGCTGGATGCTGCAGTGGAAGGCTGTGATTTCCTAACCAGACCCCATTGGATTTTCTGCTTCTTAATTTGTTCGCTTAAATTCTTTGCTGTTAAAATCAGCTTTGTTAACAATGTGACTTTCAGCTGGAATTAGAATTTTAATTGACAGGCGGCCACTTAGTGGTTTGTAGTATTTGGTAAACCTCACAATTAGCCATTTGTCCCCTGATGTTTCAGTGATTATAAGAGGAGAGAAATGTTGGCTCTCCAACCAACCATCACACGAGTGATTAATGGATCATCAGCCTTGCTCTTCTATGGAGGCTTGATGGGAATAGGAGAGTGCTTATTGTCTTCCTGAAATGAAGTCAGAGGTAAAAGTGCTGTGAGATGTTTTGGCAATTTGCTCTTATCTTGTCTGATGTGTTGAGTTCAGGAGACAAATAAAAAGCAGCTGGAAGTATTTTGGTACACACAATACGTTTTGGAAATTGAGCTGTAAGAGGGAGCATCGAGGGTTAGACACTGATGTCTTGATCTTCAGGAGGCAAAAATTCAAGCTGGGATTTCTTGCTGAACCATCTGCAAAATTACCTCTGAGTCATGGCACAATGATCCATACCTGACCCGTGCTGCCACCTAATTTCCATGTGGCCTTTTCCTGCAGCCTTCTAGCATGTCAGCTGCATTCAGGGGTTGCAGACACCCACAGTGGGCCTTTTCCTGATGGAAGTTTGAGAGATTATAGCATAAAATGGGAAGAAAGTTATTCTGTTTTAATGCAAGGCACTGAAGGGTAAGAAAACACATACAGACACATTGAGACTTCACAATCAGGAGCTTTTTAGAGGTGATGAGTCTGGCCAGAAGTTGGTCTGCATTTGCAGAGCAACCAGCACAACCCAGTGAGCCCAGTAACAATCGTGGCCATCGAACAGCAGGCAACTGGGAACCAAAGTGGAGGTGGAGTCACCGTTCCTGGAGTTACTCAAGAAAAGTGAAGATGCAGTGCTTAGGGACAGGACAGAAGGCAATACTGGTGGTAGGCAGACAGTTGGAATGGATGATTTTAGAGGTCTTTTCCAACCTTCACGATTCTATGATTCAAAAGAATGAGTCCTCAACAGGCTTCAACATAAGGATGGCGTAGTACAAAACCTCACACAAGTCACGTGCTGAGGGATGCTGGCCTGGGAGCATTAATTTCATCCTCTGTGAGCAAACCTATTGAGGAAAAAGGTTCGTTTTCACAGTCGCTTTCCCAGCTGTAACTGTGCTCTTACTGCTGTGGAAATTTATCACCAATGGTTCGATTCACAGCAATTTTTGAAGCTTGTATAATAATTTGCTTCTATTAATACCATTCACTGCCCCGCTGCCATTCGTGTGATGGACAAATCTGCAAGTCACAGATGGAGAAATATCAGAAAGGAGAAAGAATAATATGAGCCCAATTTCATCCCACACAAACCCAATTGGACAGCTGGAAGGAGAGCACTTCCTTAAGCTGATCAAGACGAAATAAAAGCACACTTAGAGTCACTGGGGTACTTTTGGGTGGAAGCAGGGCCAGATCAGTGATCCCATGCACAGCAACACGAAGCTTGCCAGAAAGTCTTTGCACTTTATCATTCTGGGTGACTTTGAGTTACATTTCAGTGTTTTAAAGACTCAGACTCTTCCTAATTCAATGGAGAAGCCTTGGTTGTCTGTTCCATGGTGAACTGACTCTGTACAGCTGTATTCATCCACTTGAAATGCAAACATTTCATGTCATGACTCTGGAAATGCAAATGAGGATAAAGAAACGTTCGCTTCTATTCTATTTATACTGTTTTTATCCAGAGAGCCCCAATCCTTTATTTTAACGTCAGCCTTCCCTGTCTGCCAAGATTCAGCTTTCAGTTCTGAGTGGATTTGCTTGTTTTATCCAGGTTATAATTCCACAAGAAAGCAGCATCATAAAAGAAAACGTGACAACCTCTACTTCACCACTGAAATGAAAAGAGATTTACGAAGCCTGTATTGCTTTGTATATACTCCATATATTTTGCTTTCTAAACTAATCAGAAGGAAATAAAACAGAGTCAGCCAAAGTCTCCACTGTTTATTTATTTGTATGAATGTCATTTCCCAAATGTAACTTTTTTTATCCCTTTCTTGTTTGGTCTTGCTTAAAATACAGTGCGTTCCGACTGAACCATGAAAGCTTAAACAAAAGCGATTAGAGATGGAGCAGAGAACAAAGCCCACTTCTGAGAAGGTTCAGATCATAAATGATCTCCTGACCTTGAAAACAACCCTGCTCCAGGAGCAGAATTCAAATTTGGATTCTAACTAAGCAGCACCAAGGACGTCTGCATTTTAAAGCATTTCAAAGTGCTCATATAAAGTCCTTGATATTCGTTATGGATTTACTTTGCAGCAGAAGAGCTGCAGTTCCCTCTTCAGCTGAACGATGATGATTTTGAGCAGCTGGTGCAAGGTGTTTCTCATCCATCTTATGTTACCACCTGCCTTTATGCTTGTACTTCTTTATTGAGGTTGCTTGGAGAAGCTGTGGATGCCCCATTCCTGGAGGTGCCCAAAGCCAGGTTGGACGGGCCCTGATCTGGTGGGTGGCAACCAGCCCAGGGCAGGGGGGTTGAAACTGGATGATCTTTAAGGTCCCTTCCAACCCCAGTCATTCTATAATTCTTGCTAACCCCACCCGACCAGTGCTGTTCCTCCCACCCAATCTTGCTCAGCTATATTCTGCTCAGGGGTATTTAATCCCCTGCATGGCAATGGCAGCAGCCTATGCTGAGCAATCCTGAGATGTGAGGGATTGCTGGGTGTTAATTAAGCTTTCCTCCTTAGGTCACTGGCGAAATGCTGTCTGTTTTAACTTGGCTTCTTCTTTCTTTACAAAGACAGAAATCAAACATCTAGAAATGAAAAGACGGTGCAAGAAAGATACAATAATCGATCAAATCCTTTTCAAGGCAGGAATGACTGACTCTAAGGGACACTGAGAAAACAGAAGCAACTTCCTTCCTAGATTAAAGGTGAAGTGAGAGGATCTCATTAGCATATTTTAATGAGCTGCTGCCCTTTTGGCTGACAGACAGTGACTTCCATGCGTGTGGATTGGCTTGTTGGGAAGAGGATTGGCTTCAGCTCCTTTGTACTGCTGGGAGCTCTCGTGCTGCAGATGGAGCCTTGCTGTGCCCAAAGGTGGGAGCTGTAAGCATCTGAAAATGTGTTAATGTAATCACAGCAGGCTTCAGAGCAGGAGGAGCGAGGCAGAAAGATCTGAGTAAGCATAGTCATTGGATTTGGGACTGAATCCCACTTTCCTACAGCTTCGTCTTGCCATCGCCCTGAAAGAGCAGCTGTGAGGTTTAAGAGTGCTGATAGCTTTGTGAAGATGCTTTGTCAGCCCCTGGTGCACGTCTCGGGTGAGACATCCTGAAGGTTGAATAAAATCACTTTCACTCATCACACAGTGCTTTCTTACCTGCTCTGAATCTCCTTTCAATAACTTACTGCAGAAGTGCTTGGTGTGGCTTCCTGCTCAATATCCCAGAGAGATATTAAAAAGTAGCCCTGGAAGATAAGGGGTGGTGATTGTGGGAGCTTGAATGGGTCCTACCAGAGACTTTCAGTCCACTGAAAATAAAAGTTTGCTTGGCACAAAAGCAACATGCCTATCCAGAGATCTATTCTATTCCATCAGTTTAAGATTATAATCATCAAAGGTTTGTTTCATAAATCTATTTCAAGACATTACTTCAAGCGGGGAAGTGATTATTATTATTACATATATACATTTCTGGAGCCAAGAGCCCAAGGATTGCCTTGCTGCCATGGCAAAGAGCATCTTCTGCAGCTTCTTCAAAGGATCCAAACTACAGGCTCCCGCCACACACTCTGGTTATGCACACTGTTCTAGGGAAGCTTGCTTAAAATTAACTTGCCTTCCCTTGTGCCAACGGGATAACTTGTAATGCTTTCAGTTTATAAACAGTTTTAACATCAGTTGAAAGTAAAAGCCACGACCGTGGTCACAACCAATGGATATAACTCTTCAGCAAGGCCACCTGGGGGGATGTTACAGTCATGATATGCTTCAAGGTGTTGGCCCTCCAGAACAGCTTTACTGCTGGCACTGCAAATTAGGGCTCCCTGTTATCTAAGTAGTTGATCAAAAGCTTTATGTCAGGAAGAATTAGTAGCTAGGCAAAAAGAACCTAAAAATCCCAGGCTTGAGGCAGGCTGATAAATGATGTGTTTTTATTTCTGAATCATCCATCAGTTTGTTTTCTGGATCATACTGACGTAGAGGATGGATGAGTTGTTTCTCTCAGCTTGCTTGACTTAGGACGTGCAAAACGTTCATGTACAGGTGCTGGGCTCTGTTCTCAAATGTGCCCCCACCCAACCTGAGCAATCTGTCCAAGAATTTATACCTACCTGAGTTTTCCCTTCAAGCTGGAACTCCACTGGAGTTTTGGGGTGTACTGGTGAGATATATATTTTTAGATGCTTTTTTAATGCACTATTGGATCACAAAAGCACATGAGCTGCCAATATCTAACAAGGTTACAGTGCAGTAAGGGGCTTAAATGCAAGCCTGACCAACAACAGGGATGAGAGCTTTCATAAGCCAACAGAAAAGCGTATACATTGCTCAGTATTACTCAACATGGTAAATGAAACAACAGTCTCAACTATTCTTTTTGGTGAAAGTATACGCAAAATTTGGCATGTGTGCTAATTGTTGAGTGATGAGATGAACGCACCAGTGCATGAGGCAGAGTGCTTTCAGTTCATTGCTTGCTACAGCTGTCTTACAACTGATGTCTTCATTTGACGTGGCCCTCAGGAAGGATTTCTTTAATTCACTTACAGACCTTGAAGTGTAAAATTGATCTTTTCAGGCTGTTTCTGTAACTTCTCAGCAAACAAATGCTTCTTCCCCAAGGAAGGGCTTTTATATACTTAGATTAAAGGTATGTAGAGTTACAGAAACTCTTCAGTCAGCGGTCTAAAGGATAAGTCTTGAAATACGACTGTTTCTTGCTTATTAGGTAAGGAATGCATTAATTTTGAGTCAAGCAGGAAGCATTCGGTTGTGATGTTTATCTCAAGCAGTGCTGTATCTGGATGCTGTTAGGTGATTCAGTTATCTTCCTGCCCTCTACTCGCAAACCGAGTTCAAACGCAGTATAAGGGAGCAAATCCCAGTCAATTTGTTATGGGACTATTTTACAAAGGTTATTTGTGGAACTGCTGGTTTTGGCTTGTTGGAACAGGAAGCATTGCATTGTTTTGTGCATTCTGGAATCTTGGAGCACGTTATATTTCTTTCTAAAGAACTTCAGGAGAAGCACAGCCCTAAATCTCTGTAAGGGACTCATCAATGTCTGCTCATTTGGAAGAAACTTGTTAATGCTGAAGACAAGACAGATAATGTAATATGGTTCATTAATTATAGTAATTATGTTTGAGCTGCAATGCATTTCTAATTATAAAATGCAACTCAAACACGAAGCTTTTATGTCAGGGTACAAATGAAGTTCTCAAAGTCCCAGACACTCCAGTGCAAACAGTGGTGCTTCAGGCTTTCATCACATTTGGGCACTCAATTCTCCACTGAAAGGCTTAATCTTATCCATCAGAAACTCCAAATATGGACAGGATGCCCTCGACAACCTTGTACTAAAGCAGGGTCTTGTATGGGCTTGAGTGATGGCACAGAAATAAGTATTTGATGGAATAAATCCATACTGCCAGAACACAATGTGTGTTTTTTTTTTGTTTCTGGATGGATTTGATCTTTTCTTTTGCAGGAGCAGTGTGAGTGGCATGTAAAAGCAGCAGGAAAACACTAGACAGCGGGATAATTCCATAAGGAAAGAGAAAGAAGGGCAAGTCAACTCATGTATTTTAATTGCACTTCTGAAAGATGCCTCACCATGGAAATGGATAGCATGTCAATAATGAAACAACAGAAACGAACCCAGCACTGCAAGCAACTTTGCCCTTTGCTAATTAACAAATCTGCTAGAAAATGCCAGGCAGACATTGTTCAAGGGACTTCGTGTTGCTGTCACCCAGAGATGTCAGCAAGTCAATGCAGAGTTAAACACTGGCTGTGCAGATAAAGCAGAACTGGAAGGTTACCCATATGGATGTGATTGTAGCCTCCTGGAGACTGTAATAAAAACAAGAGTTCTTAGCTACACCAGTAGGATGATGTTTGGCTCTGTTTTGACTTCTTCCTTTACTTCCAGGAAGCTGTTAGGCTAATTAAAGGCTGTGTGAACTCAGTTGTGATTTGAATCATACAGGAGAGTGGTTTGCTTGAACTTCTTCATGAAGATCGGGGGTTTGCTGTGGTCCATATCTGTAACATAGCTTGCTTGTTCTCTGGCCTCTGTAGACAGCATCCTTACACGACAGCTCCAAAAGTCATCAAAGCCTGTCTGTAAGCAGTAGGCAACTGCAAATACTTCCATAAAGGCACAGATAGAAACAATGAGCCTCTCAAAGCCCATAAAATGGAAAGGAAACTGGAAGGTGGCTGGCCTTGGATGAGGTATTTTTAATATTATGCAGGTTTTCCTTGAAATACTATAATGTGTGGAATCCCATACATACTGAGGTCCTCAGAAGAGCTCGCCCTTGAAAAACCCTTCCTGAAGTCTGGTGATGGCTTTCAGTCACTGCGAAAGCCAAGCTCTTAAATGTGATCAGATGCTTGGCAGGCAAAATTTGTCTGTAAAATGTGTGAACTGCAAAAACTAATTAAGTTACCAGATCCTGAAGTCTTAAATTCCACTCAAAGCTGGACGGCTTTTAATAACCAAGACTTTGTTTCAGATTTTCTATGAAATCAATCAATGCCAACATTCAGCTAATGCAGGAAAAAGGGGAAAAGATGTACTGGGAGAAGTTACAGCGAATGTTCTTCCATATTCTGTATCTCAGCCACCAAAGAAATACACAGATGATTGCATATCTGTTATGAATACAGCAAGAGCAGTAAAACAACCCTTCAGATATTTGGGGGATGGAATGATACCTGTAGCAGTAGTTCTTTGTGCCTTGATGATTCTTCCTTGGGAAACAACAAAGGAATGTTTAATGTTCTTCTTGGTTAAAAGTGTAACTTAGAATCTTTGGGATTTCTGTTCTGCATTTGATGCATGAACTGAGAGCTGGTCACTAAAACCTGAATATTTGAAAGTATTGCACATCCCTTAGGTCTTGAGGACCACAGTTCAGACACCTCTGACAGAGCTGTGGGCTTGCTGGCAACACATGGATGGGATTTGCTGTTTGCTGTCCCTACTAATGTTCCTGTTGTAGCAAAACCCCCAAAAGACTGAACAAAGTCCTGACTGCTAAATTCACTCATGGTGTGCATAAACTGGGAGCATTCGGGAAACAAAAGGATGGGATGTGGCAGAATTGCATTTGCTTCTAGTGAGGAATGAAAGATGTATTATCAAAAATGGTTTTTCTTTGTCCCACGTAACTACAATAAAATGTTCAGGCCGCAGAACCATGAAAAGAAATTCATTTCATGGACTTTGCAAGGAATTACGATGAGATTTCTAGCTAATGGCCTTTGACAGACAGAAAGGGTAACAGAAATGCAACTGTATTCTCAATCAAAGAAGCAACAAAATGAGGTTTTTAAATGATAAACTTTGTCACACTGAAGCTATTTGTTTTGCAGAAGAAGCAGTTTGTGACTGAGCAGGAAAGGGAACCGAGGAGGTCAGGGGAGCAAACCTCAAAGAGCAAAGCAATTAGGGGACACCAACCTCAATTTAGCATCGCTATTACTATCACCCTTTCTAAAAGCAATCAGTATCTGTACAAAGATGCAGCTCATTAGTATCTGGTGCTGCCCCACTGCTAAACTTCTCGTTAGCTTATACCTCACACTCTTGACCACTATCTGTAACAAAACAAACTGGGCTACCATGCAGTAGGTTGAGTGCAAAGTGAGTTGCACAGCTTGCAGCAGGAATAAACCACAGTGGAGTCATTGGATTGGAAGGTGGAGTATCAGTCAGCAGGAAATAAGAGCAAGTTCGGTGTGCTTTTTACAGGTCACCTCAAGGCTGTCAAGATCAGGTTTTGCTCTAACCAGACACACTAGCTGCCGCTCAATTGATCTGTGTCTGATGCAGGGGAAATAAAAGCCTCGGAAAGCAATACTGTGGAGCAGGAAAAGAAAATTATATGTATATATATATAATGTACATTTAAGGTGATAGAGGCAAATGGTGCCTCTGGGAATTAGTTTTCAAGAGAAATGCCAAAATTGCTGACACGAGATGCATGACCTTTTCCTGCCACAGCAACAAGAAACTAACAATAACCATTGGATTACCAGGTAGAATTAAGAAGGAAAAAATAGAAAGGTGCTAAATGGGGAACATCAGTGAGGGACCCAATTTTGTGCTTCTGTGAAGTGAAAAATAATTTCATAATTGTTTTCCAGTGAATGCTTAGAGACCAATATTCTGCAAAGCTCTGTGTGGACTGGACCACTATTATTCAGAGTCTTTGCAGAGAGCTCAGCAATGCAACAGCTGTGTTCTGGGTGATGCAGACCTGATAAATCTTCAGAATGAGTATACAATTTAGAGGAAGGAAAAATAAACCTTTTGAACCACGAGATGAAGACAAAGCCCGTTACTAAACATAGCTCTGGTTGTGAAAGGATAATTTGATTTGCAGAAATGTACTGAGGTGGGGAACTGCAAACTGAATATAAAGTAACATAACAGGGTGCGCATCAGCAGCACGCATACAGAATGGCAGAACAGGAGGATGAAGACAGACACTAGAGAGCTGCAAGCTTCCAAGAAACAGAATTAGCTTGAAGTCAGAGTATTTGTTTCATCAAGATGGCAGCAGCCACGGGAGGCAGCTGAATTTCACATGTTTTCATCTGTAGAGAACGTCTCTCACTTTTTCTGTACCCCAAGGTATCACCATTTTTCACTGCCTGAGTGTCTAAAGCAACACCATATGTCCCAGTGGAGCTGTACTTAATTCACGCCTGCTGAAGTGGTATGCTTAGAATTCTTACGTGACCCAAAGGCTGGATCCAGGTGGATTTCAGCAGTGATGCTGTTCTAGCTGAAGGAGCTTTGTATGTCCTGTATCATAGAATCATAGAATCATGGACTATACCAAGCTGGAAGGGACCAATAAGGATCAGTGAGTCCAACTCCTGGCTCCACACCATAAGACTGATCTGATTTAGCTTCCAAGGAGAACTCATTAAAACTAATATGAGTCAAACTCTTTTTTGTGACCACATTTTATTCATAGCTTCTACAGACTTTAACTAAATGTGAGATTGGCATCAACACCACGAAGCTGGATTGATGCTCCTGCGCTACTAACAGCTGCTCATTGATTTCAGACATCTACAGCATTCAAGTAAACAAATGTGCACTGCATTTTTAGCCTTGCACATTAATTGCAAAAGCCTGGGTTCATGTAAAAGATGAAAGATGAAGACTGAGAAAGCTACTAGCGCACTTTGAAATGCACCAGGCAGGAAGACACCAGGGAAGACGTATTTCAGCTGAAAAAGAGTAGTAACAGCAGAACAAACAACACACGCAGCCTCTACAAAAATGTAAAATTTAAATTATTTTTTTTTTAAACAACAACCATAGTGGTACTTTTTGGATACAGCCAACTTTCAGCTACAAATATCTTCCAAAATGCGTGTCTTTTGTCTTTTTTTTGCAAAATCACTGCAGCATTTGACAATGCTGGTCCGAAACACTCTGCTTACTCAACGTTTTGAAGTTGCTACAGCTAACTAAGAGTGATGAATGCTCTTTAGAGATGCCACGGATTGCTGTAGGGAAAATCAGGGGCTCAGATGGGAATAAATCTTGCTTTATTGTCTTTGTAGCTGAATGTATCTTTTAAAAGTACAGAGAAGAAGACAACTAAAAATTGGTCAGGAAAAGATAACATCAGTCGAGAATAACAAAAATGAAAGCGCATATTAAAGTCACTGAGGTAACGCATTGAGCCAGAAATTTTAAAAGAAATACAACTTAATATTCTATCACTTTAGGACAGAACAATTTTTTTCTTCTGATAGTGGAATCCATCTTAAGACTTTTTGAATTTGGAAGATTTAATGCTAGGAATCCTTTTTTTCTTTTTCCAACTGAATTTTGGTGTATTTGGTGGGTATTAAATGTGTAACAGTGCTAAGGTGCCAGGTATCTGCCAACCAATCTCTCCTGGATCTGGAAACATAATTGCTGCTGAGACAAAAAATGATTGAAAACCACTTGAACCATTCAAAGCCCGACTGAGGCCCAGACGTGTATTCTGGTTCTTTGTTCTCACAATGACTGCATATCCATTGAAGTCAGATTAAACAGCCAGCATTACTCAACACTTGAAAGACTGGATGGCATTTATGCTGCACTTGGATTGTTCTTAAGAAATGACTAGAATTTCAAGCCCTCAGCTGCTTTACTGCAAACTGATGCTGTCCCAACTCATGCAAGCTTAATGAAACCCAGTGTCCTTTTAACCAGAAAAGAAAGCGAGAAGAATCAGGTGTCCTCATTCTGTAAAGAAGTAGAGCTGATATTCCAGAGGCTTTGCAAGGACTGTGTTTTTCATGGATGCAGTTCCCCAGATAATGGAGCATACCTGTATGTACTGTTCAAACAGTCTGAAAGAAAAGGCACATGTAAAGGTCGGTTGTGACCCAGATTTTTCTTTGATAGCTCTTCACTTAGGAGAAAGCCATCGGCCCTGCTAGCATTATTAATGCCCAGCAAAAGAGATGCAAGAAATGACTGATTACTGACTTTTCCCCTCATCCTTACAGGCAATTTCCCCACTGCTCACACCAGTAACTCCTGTGTCCTCACATCTGCCTTGAACACTGCTATGTTCTGAGTGAAGAAATTGGCCATTGAGGGTCTGATGCTCAGTTTAGGAGGCACAGATTAGGGAAGTTCTGCTGAGGTGCACTGATTTATGACTGTGCTGTTGTTGGAAATCTAACAGCACTGAAACCAGCAGCACAGAGATTTATACCAGTTTGGATTCTACTGCTTTTTTTGCTTCTTTTCAGAATTGGGCTCTCATATGGATTTGTATGAAAGACTTTTCTAAGTGATCCCTACAGTACAACCTAAATCACTGTAGCATCTTTATCTGGTAGATGCTGTAGATGCTATCATCCCCTTTCCTGCACACTGCCCACCTCATCACGTGCAATTGGATGCTTATATAGTGCACAGCTGACTCAGTTAGTGGGGTTCTGATATGGCTGGGAGATCTCATAGGTGTGTGATGGATGATGAGGATAAAAAGCATGGAAATACAGAACAGCGATCTTGAAAAATGTGATTTCAGATTTTGTTAGGTGGCATAAAGATGATTTTGTTACACCTAACCAAAAAGGATAACTAAAATAGAAACAAATTACATAAAAATCCCATAAAGGCCATTTTAAAGCACATCTATTGAAAGGCTTTTTTTTTCTTTTTCTGTGTAGAATTTGGTGCATAGGCTTTTATAATTTTTTTCCACTTTGTAAAAAATAAGTCTCCAGTGCACAGCAGTGCCAGAAAACCAGACTTTCTTATTAGAGCCATAAAACTTCACCCATCTAAACTCAATTGCTTATCTGAAACAGCTGAAATTCAGCCTTAGAGCAAATTTTTTCCCAGTGTTATACATTTACTGCAACTTAGTTATAAAGGACTGGGTGCTATCTATCCCTAGCTGTGCCCAAATGCATTTATTTACTTGCTCCCTTCTCTACCTTTCATTCTGGCTATAATTGCAGATATAATTTGAAGAGTATCATTAAATGGAAGATAATGTTATTGCTGTTGTAGGTAAAACTTTTAGTAGAAATAAATATCTTGGAGAGCCCTTCATTCGTATGCCTGGTGTTGGTTCTAAAAATACGAGAAAATAAAGTGATAATTTATCCAATTCCTGTTGATCCTGGAATGCCTAAGAGGTTTTTTAATAACAGAAATAAAACAGATTGAAATGCGTTCCAGCACCTACTAAGTTTGATGGGTTTGTTCATCTCTAGGATAAATCAGCACAGGACTCGTATAAGCAAGGTATTGGTGCTGGCAGCTTGCAAAAAAACCCACAATACAAGAGGATTAATGTGCTTCTGAATTTGTTTTGAAAACGACATGCACATTAAACTGATCAACTCAGCTGCAGAGTTCTTGTCCAAAGGGCTCTGCAATCCAATAATCACATAGAAGATTTTCCTAGAGATCTTAACTAATGGCAGACAGAAAAGGGGGAACAAAGAGAAGGGCTGGGTATGAGAAGAAGGATTACTGCAGTCCTTCGCTTCTGGGAATGGCCATCCACTGTTTGGGGATCTGGATCTCTCTTCTGTAGGATGCTTGCCAATGGATGCTGCATCTTCAGGCCGGATGTAAAAAGGGGCACATAACTCAGGGGTTGGTACTGGGACCTGTCCTGTTTCATATCTTTACAGATCATCTAGATGAGGGAATTGGGTGCACCCTCGGTTCGTTTGCAGATGACACCACGCTGGGGCCATTTTACATGCTACAGATCAGGTTTACGTGTGGAACATTGAAGATATGCTCAGGACTGCGCTCCCCGCAGTTCGCTGAGCAAAGGAAGCTTCTTTCTCGTGGCATTAGGCTGCCCTTGCCAACAGACATCCACCCGAAGGGGAATATCTGCTCCAGGACCCCTCCTTCTCACACCTCAGTGTTCACAGAACTGTTTATTGCACTTCTTTTTCTCTCACGCTTGCATGTTTTTGCTTAAATATGCTTTCACAGCAGCTTCTGGCCTACAGCCAGCAGCCGCCCTGGACCCTCCTCACAAAGGCCTCTGCTGCCAACACCTCACATGAGCATTAATTAGCAAAGTGGAGACATATCTGAAAGCTTTACTATGAGTACAGGAGCAATGGTTTTGTCAGGCACTGTGGTGAAGGGTGCAACAAGATGGCTGCATTCTGCAGTCAGGCCCTGGCAGAACTCCTCACAGCAGGGCAGTGGGTGGGATAACGACAAGCCACCTCATTAATGACCACTCAGTCCCTCTGTGCCCACTCTTGGAATCCAGCCCTTTTGTTTTCTGTAATAATACAGTGCTGCTCTGGCTATAGAGCCAGGCAAGGTAGCAGCTAAGCTCTCTTCACCAAACCCCTAAGACTGGTGTTGTCCATCCTGCCAAAGTTGCTTTACTTATAATCAATAAGACACTCCTTAACTCATCAGGCGTTCATTAAACCACTTACAAAGCATGCTCCTGCATTTCAGATTCAGGTTGGTGATTTATTCCAAGATGGCTGCAGGTAGATGAGCCACCTCAGATGTTTCTGTTTTGCCAGAAAACATTCTTCTGCTGATTGGCCTCACCAATTACTTTCATTTCACAGAATAAGTGGGCCTGTAATTTGGAAAACAAGTTATATAAATACTATCAGCATATCTGTTTTGAGTGTTTTATGAACTGAGGTGCTAAGGGTCAGAGCCTCAGCTGCTGTAAATTAACTCGCCTGCACTGAGGCCCAATGATTACATCCACCTGGAAGTAATAAAGAGCAATTTAAAGCAAGTAAAAGGGGAGGTTGAGGGCTCCTCTCATTTGTTTGGCCTGTTTGCTGGCTCTTACTCAGGTTGGTTTTTAGAATTATTGTTTTATGTATATATTTTTTTCCCTTGAGCATTGCTCTTTGTGAGGGGGTGGCTGGGGAAGCCTTTAAGATGGATTGCAGCTCCTATCCTTTCTGTTTTGGGTAACTACTCTTGTTGTGTTGCTGGTTACTAGAGATAGAAAAGTAAGCTATTCTCTGCTTTAGAACTGAGGGAAATGGTGTTGCTGTCCCTGGAAGTTCTCAAGAAAAGGACTGATCTGGTTGAGTGCGGATGGTGGTGA
The DNA here is from genome assembly GCF_019238085.1 of Lagopus leucura. Taxonomy (NCBI): domain Eukaryota; kingdom Metazoa; phylum Chordata; class Aves; order Galliformes; family Phasianidae; genus Lagopus; species Lagopus leucura. The sequence goes on along the minus strand of NW_024962307.1, from coordinate 345,733 downwards.
TGGGCTGGACTTGGATTTGATGGCTGTCTTTTTTAACCTTAATAGTTTTGTAATTCGGCATTGTATGATTTATCCAACCTTACTGAGTTTCTGTTTATTCCCCGGTGTCTCTGGAGTACTTAACACCTGCGGATGCTGCTGAAAAATGCTGATCTACAAGTGGACCAGGTATGAGATAAAGAAAAGCACTAAAATGCTCTTTCAGCCTTACCCCAGACTGTCTGCAGCCAGACTGTGGTTGCTCTCTCTTTGGTTTTTGTGAACTGCGGCTCAGTAATGTTCTTGAGGGCACTGTGGTGTAAGGCATAATTTCTCTTCTTGTCTGCTGAGTTTATTTAGTCTTACTGCTACTGTTAAACCCTGAAGGTGTTTCTAGATGTGAACTTGTTGGGAGCATTCTGATCCTGGAGGAATATGTATCACTTGTCCAAAAAAGTGCTGATAGAATTCTGCAGGAGGTGCAGAACAGCACTGAGCAGGTGTCTGGCCCGAGGGGTACCCAGAGAGAGGCGATGATGCAGGCACGCTGAGCTGTGCTTTGGTGCTTTAATTAGGTACAGGAAGGAAGATGAGTAAAAACCCATTGTTATTCTATTCGGAGCTCAGATTTGCTAACGCAGCACAGCCTACACTTCTGAGTCACTGGTCTCTGCTGCGCAGAGGACTTCCTTCCCAACAGAGCTACTTGACTCGAAGTCCAAGAGGAGCATTTCTAGGGCTGCTCAATAGGCAGCTGCCATCTCAACTTCCTTGCCTCTTGCTTTCCTCTAGACAGCTTGTCATTAGATTTCATGAGGCAGGCAGCGAGGAAGAGAGATTGTCAACCAGTACAGACTTCTTTCATTAATCTCTTGATGTTTTTAAAGGCATTTGAGATAGGAACGTTAAAATTAGAAGGTCCTGGGTCATGTAATGTGTGTAAGTCAGCCAAACTGGCAGTGTTTTTGTTCCATGCCCTACTTGGTTCAGCAAGAGGTATTTTTACAATATTGCAAAGGTGTCTATCTGGCATCCTGAGCTGGCTGCCTGCCTGCATGGCTGTTGGGAGCTTGTCGGAAGAGTTACTCCATTGCAGGAGGGTGAAGCTGTGAAAGGGAGCAGCTGTGCCTCTGTAAGTGAGCAGAATCTGTGACTTCAGACTCCTTTTGTGTGGAGGGCAATTTCAGTGTGGGCATGTCTAGCAGGCTGGTGCTGTGATCTCCTTTCTTAGGAAGAAGGCTTAGTGCCTGACGCTTCTTGCAGTGTCTGTCTGGGCCTCCTGTGCTTTCAAAATATTTTTCCTGATTCTAGGAGCTAAGGCACAACTGGTATAACTGGCATTGCCTTGTATGCCAGTAGGCCACTTGGTACCAGCTGAATAGGACTGACAGCCCCTGTGCTCTTGCTGGTTAGTTCAGATAGTATTTGGGAAGAAAATGGAAACATACCTTCAAGCAGTGATCTAAGACCTGAAGACTGGAGTAATAGGAAGGCTGAGGTGATGTGATGTAGGAAAGGGAATATTTCCTTCTGGTTTTTGAGGCAGGAATTCTTATTTGTACCTTGTCAATAGTAAATCAGCAGCTTGATCAGACTCAATGTGGTAATAGTTTAGTTAGTCTTATCACTAGCTGCACCTCTAGGGCTGATTCTTCTCACAACTGCCTTAGAAAAATGGAAATCACTCTACCAGGCTGCAGCAATTTAAATTTCATCAGAATCCATCATGTTTCCACACCATGGTACGGGCTAGCTGAACTGAATGTCATGTGTACAATTACAGAATGGACTACTATAACAGCCTGAAGGAAATGCACCATTCTCTAATAGGGCTGGACAAGGCTTCATTAGGTTGGTTATTGGAATGATTTGAAATTCAATCTTTGCTCCAGGGAATTAGAGAACTGATTATGATACCGCAATAATATCTTCTTGCCAGAGATCTGAGAGTACTCAATGAATGCTTGTTATGCCTCTTGTGTGGAAGGTGAGAATAGCTGCTTTTTGAAATGGGAAAAGCAGTGGGCAATGTGGCTATGACAGGCAAAGGGCGAGAGGGTCTCCCTTAATGAAGTCCAGTCCCTTGGTGTAGTTCCTTTGTTCTGAAGGATTTTTGGCTCAGCACAATTAACAGCACTTGTATCCTTGGGGCACAGCTTCCTGTGCACTGACTGACAGCCATTTCAGGGGCTGTTCTGCAGAATCGCTGTCACTGTGTTTACCACTGCTCTACATGGTGTGCTTTGTGAGAAAGGATTGGACTAAAACTATAGTAAGAAAAGAATTTGGCTGGTTGCTTCTTGTGGTTATTACTCAGAAAGCAAAATTGAATTTCATATATGTTTTGTTTGCTTTTCCCTTTGGCACTGTATTTTGGGTGGCTAAGCAACATCCTTTGGAATATTTTCTTGCTAGCACACAGGAGATTTTTCTCTACCAAAGTTAAATTGAATTTGGTAGCAAATATTTCTTTGTGTGGGCAGAGTAGTTTTAGTTGTGCGTATGCAATGTGGAACAGGGAGTGAGAAACTTGACTGATTTGGTCTCCTAATACCTTTGAGGACCTGGGCAAGAATGTGAGTGCTGTTGCAAAAGGAGATGAAATAACCTGAGGTATATAATTTCAAGTCAGATTCTCAACTGTATGGGGTGTTTTGAACTGATAAAATATCCAGGAAGTCTGAGATAGGCAAGATTGCACAGGACTGGGAAGGTGACCATAATACCATCTCTGTCTTCAGTATATCTGATGCAGAGAGCTAAGAATTTCTGGCTTTCGAGACCCCAAAGTGTATTGGATACAGAAATGACTACTGTATTCCCAGCCCAGTTTTCTTCTTAGGAGGAAGACAACTCTTTCTGTTGGAGCTGGAAGTGTTGTATTGACATGAAAATGTAATTCTTACTCAGCCTTGTGTATTCAGGCACTGATAAGGATGAATCTTGAACCAAGCCAGAATTATTGTTATTGATTATGCATATTTTGAGTACTTGTTTCTAGCAGTTTAATAAGCACAGGTATATAACAGCTGCTCCCAGCCAATAAATCTCCTTGGGGAAACCATTCAGTTGGTGTGAAATAAGACCCATCTTCTCCTCAGTGCTAATTTCAGTAGTTTATATTCAATGAACCTGCTCTTGTGTGGCCCTCAAAAATGGGATCTATGTAATATTATCAGTGTCATCTCAGCCTTTTCTCTGCTCCTGCAGGTGAGCTGAAATTAAATACTAATTAATGCTAACAATAGACTGCAGCTGTCTCACTGTTTCTATGCTAACCAACTAATATTGTTGAGATAAAAGGTGTCTGTCCCTTGCCCCTTGCCTCCATGTCACAAATGGGCCCTTAGCATGGGATTTTGGATAGGAGCTATGCTACTTGTCATTCTGCTCGTTCATCTCCATGGGCAGGAGGTTAATTTGGATAGCCAAGAGATTAAATGCAGATTCTTGGATATGTTTGAAGGCCTGCTCTGGCACTGGAAATACCCTAGCTGTTGCCAGCACTGTTGCTTGCCATTTCTTTCACTCTGTTCCTAGTATGCAGAGCACAATTCAGCAGGTATGGAAGGCTGTTAGGGGGTAATGTTCATGAGAAGCTGAGCACCCACAAGCCTTGTGACAGCATCTCCCCCAGCAGAATGGCTTTTTGGCCATATGCTTGTCCTTGGCTATGGTACAAGTGGCTGAAAGGCAGCCACAGAGAGGAGCTGACAAGTCTGTAGGGATGCATGGAGAGGAGCATAGGGGAGAACTAACACAGCTATCCAAGAAGTGATTTAACTTCTGGCGTACCATTTTTTTCTCCTTATAAAGTGTCAGTCTTCAAGAAGGCAATTTGTCTCTGGGGGAGAGTGATAAGGGTCACAAGTTTCCTCAATGTGCACTGCCCACGGAATGGATTAAGTCCTTGTATGGAGTTTAAGTCCAATAATCAGGACTCGACTTCTAGTCTTCTTTTCCCAGATAACTGAGAGTCTCATTAATTGGGAAACTTTGGGTATGAAACAAATGCTTGGAGAACATCAAATCCATAAAACAAGCAACGCTGGAATCAAAGCACCGGTTATCTGCTCTGCTGGAAACTTCGTGATCCAAAGCAGCTTAAATCCAGGTCTCCAAAATGAGCAGAGGTTCCTCTTCCACGGCTTTCAATGCTACTGTGGTGCACATGCAGCTTTGGTTTTAGGGGCATTACCTCTTTAGTATAAAAACCCTGAGGTCAGTGGTAATTCAGAGCCAAGGCAGTTTGATGGCTGTGAGTTTTAGTTGCTTTGCGCTGTATCTATAAAATGGAGTTTGTAGTTTTCTGCTCCTCCCACTCGTGATCCTCTGACCTGTTCAGCCTCTCCTGCCTGGAGGAGTGCAATTGTTTCCATGGGTGGCAGAGTCGTTCTCAGCAGTTCAACGCGAGAACGTCCGCATTGTGATGGTAATTGATCTTCAGTTCTCTCCGGTGCAATGGAGGGCAGAGACCCGCCAGTCCTCAGGTTGCAGCAGCAGCAACTGAAGGCTTGGGCACTGAAATATCCTCGTGTAGGAAAACTTGTCAGAGCCGTGCAACCAGGAGGTAAGTTTTACATGCTAAGGTCAGCAACAACCTTTGGGTAAAAAGGAACTGGAAATAGAAGCCGTGTTAGACTGGACTGTTGCTATTACATAATGCATTGCAGCAGCATGACTCTACAGTTCTCTTACAGCACTCTGCTGGTTACTACGTTTTATTACCCTGTGAATGCCAGGATTTGGAGATAGGGTTTTATCGATTGCTGTTGCAGCAAGCTGATGTTCAGCCAGTTGAAAATGGTTTCAAAGAAAGCTTATTATGCTGTTTTGTACGTTTTGGATTTAGTTCAATGTGGATTTTTTTTTCCTGGACCTCTAAATCTGATCCCAGTCTGGCGTGCTCTGTGATGGGTCCAAATGTAGCAAGAGACCTTAAGTTGATTGGTGTCAAGGAACACACATAAAGCAAAGCTCTTTTTACAGCAGAAGATAAAGGAATCTGGCGTGACACAATGCACAAACTACTGGAGACGGTGGACAAAATGTTGACATGGCAATTTCTAGATGTTCAAATTGAGCTCAGAGTGAGAACACTGCACAAATAGAATCAAGTCCATGGAGCACAGCATTTGTAGTGGCTTGGGGAAGTGCAGGAGCTGAAATCTGAAGCTCTGAAGTGAGTCAAAGCTGCCACTGCATTCGTGAGGGTATGAAGCAGGGAGGGGTTGCTTGCTTTGTGTCCTCTGCGTATCCAGCAGAGGTCAGAATTTTACTTAGTGCTATTGAACATTTCTTCTGTGGTCAGCAATAACTTTTGTGCCACAATTGAGATTTAAACACAAGGCAAAAAGCTCCCCACCATCACACGCTGCCAATTTGAGAACATGCCAGGCTTTCCAGGCAGTAGACTGCAATTCAAGTGGTTTTCGTTACCCATGTTTGCAGATAACATAAACAATAGTTAACAAGTCTCACAAAATGGAAGAGATTTGTGGAATTGCAGATGGCTTTCTCAAATTCACAGTCTCTCTCATTTGTTTTCACGAGGCATGAAAGGAAGTGTAAAGTGAGAAGAATGGAGGCTTTCTGTAAGAAAGCATTTCTGGTTGCAGATGAAAATTATGCCTATTTTCAGGTTGTGGGTTTTGTTTCAGCACATTGTGGTGCTACATGTGAAATGCAGAGTTCACAGCTACTTGTGGGTCTGGATTCAAAATTTCACTGGAGAGCGCTAGAGAATGTGAACATAAAGATGGTAATTTTTCCCCAAGAAAAGAGTGAAATCTTGCAAAACCTGTGAGGTTGTGTATGTTTTTCTGATTGAGGAAATTAAGGAAAAAAAATACAGTGATAGCAGCGGGGCCTCAAAAGATGCTAGAATTTGTCTTCATCTCAAGTGTAGCAACAGTGGAGAAGATAAGTCTGTACCCACTTGCTTATTAAGTGGCTTTTCCCCTTGCTCAGGCAGGCAAAAGGATTCAGAGACAATGTGGAAAACACTGTTGTGAGTCCTGTTAGTTGTTTCCTGTAATATTCTTCCTGCTAATACCAGTAAGTTCTGCATCTTAATTCAGTGATGTGACTTTCAGCTCTGCTTGACCTGGCACTTTGGAAGGGGCCGTGGTGTCGCTGGTGTTCCTTCCTCTTAGTTTCACTGTGTGTACAGTAGGACTAAAGTTACTGCTATGCGTTTCCTGAAGTCTACAATTAACAGCTATATAAGTGATGAAAATGGACAATTCATGTAATTATGTAGGAGTATTGCCTAATTAAATGATTACACCTCTTCTAAAGATGGAGTATTTGCATAAACATAAAAGGAAAGCTGCACTGAATATCCAAGTCTGAGCTGGGTGAAACAGCTGCAGGCTACTTGCACACCTGTGCTTCCTAAAGCCAATTTTTGGTGTTTAAAATATTGTCAATGTGGGATAAAGAAGGGAGAATTGGGAACATGTATGTTTCCACCCCAGAGGCAGAAATGCTGATCCCCACTCCAACAGGATTGCTGCCAAAACAGCTCGGCTGATCTACATTTTATCTGCAATGCATCAATAGTCTGTGCTGCCCTTTTCTGGCATTACCCTCATTGCGTGTGCGTAGATGCAACCTCACCAGCCCACCTCAATGAAATGCTGCAGTCATCTGTAACTCTTGGATTGCTGTGCATTAGTCAACTGATGCTTTTCTGCGTTGAAACTGCTGTGTCCTGGAGTAACTAAATTGCAGGAAGATATTTCTCATTGGGGTTGTCTGAAAACTGCTATAGCTGTGAGGAAACTGTAGAAACATTAAGATGGAATATACAAACAAGGAAACCCTCAAAGTTTTGATGAGTCCTTGATTTGCACTGTAAGACCAGCAGCCTGTTTTACATGATTATAGGGGTAAATACAAACCTTGGGGTTCTTGCTTGCATGCGCATCAAACCTGCTGCATTTTGAATGCGTTGCACTCGTGTTTTGTGCGAGGTGTATCTGCACTGCTGTTGGCAGATGGGAAGGCAACGCAAACTCATGGACCAAGATTTATTGCATGCTTTTGCTGTTCAACAGAAACCTTGAACCAGAGTGGGAAAATACTCAGCCCTGCTCTGACCAAGACACCTCTTCTGCCTTTTGCAGAACTCAGCATCCTTTCAGAAAACACCTTTAGTGTAAAAGCAATTTCATTTGAAAGACACGACTAAAAATCCTACCTTGGGCTGTAGTGGTAGGAAAGACTAATATTAAAGAGAGGACATAACCAGTATTGTTTCCCTTGGCCAAAGGCAATTTGCAGGTAGATGGGTCTGTTATAAATTATGCTCGTTCAATATAACAGCTGTTGAAAGTACAGAATGTAAATGCTGTACTTAATGTCTTGGGTGAATTGGAAACAGTTACATATTATCTGTACCTAACAGGGGCATAACCTAAGGTGGTGCAAATTGTTCTTTGTGTAGATGCTTCTCTACTTCATACTGTGAAAAAGTTGGAACTTTTTTTGGATTTTAAGTCTGAATTCTCTTCTTTTGTGTGTACTGGTGGTCAGTTATGACAGTGGTATTTCCAAAAAGCTGCTGGTGAAATAAATGATCTGTTTGCTTACCATCTTCCCATGGAAAATATCCCATGGTTTCCTTGCTGGTACAGCTCTTGGGTCTTCAGAAGTCTTGAGTATTTCAAAGCCAAGCTGAAATTAATGGCAAAGAGCCCTAAAAATGGGCAGTGCTGGAGGCTATTAAGAATCATAATGTTACCTATCTTCTAAAATCTGTGTTTTGCACAGTTAACTTTTTTTGTCTGACTGGAAGACTTAATGACAGACCTGAAGCTTGTTCATTAGCTATCTCTGGAGATGGAAGAAACAGTGATTTAGCAAGACTTGGGGGGAGGGGGTAAAGTAGCAATAAATTTGAACATTGTCTAGGTTTCAATTTCATATTGTGGTGGTAATGGAATATTAATGCACTAATCAATATGCTGAATTAATGCCAAATTCCCAGTTAGACTTTAAGCTCTGCAAACCTTAACCCTGGCTCTCTTTTCTTAAGAAAGCAATAAGGCTTGGCAGAAGGGGGATCTTTAACATCTTGCTGGTAGTGAAGAATTCTGTTTTCTTCAGAATTTTGCAGGAATGAAGCATTTTGTGGCTGCTACATGGCAAAGAAAACTTTGCCCTGTTGAATTCGGAGCCTTAGCCATGTATCTCTCCACACAAATCACTCTCAGATTGATGCTGGCAGTGCAATATCATTTTGCTCTCATTTTGATTAAATGAAGCACATCTGAGCAAGGCACGAAGCGGCTTTAATAAGAATGGGTGGAGGACTGAGCCTTCATGCATGGCTTCCAATCCTGTCTTATGCTGAAAGCAGTTCATGTTGGGCCAAGATGCCCATTTTTGGCAGTCAGGCTCATCATTGCTTTAAGTGCTTAACTGTTTATGACTAAACTGCTCCTCTGTTTTGTCCCTAAGTGGGAGCAAAGGAGGTAAAGCAGCATACCAGACAGTGGGTAGAAATTATGTAAACTGTCTAGTCTGAAATCTCCAGGATGGTTTGAGAGGCTGTTGTGCAAGTAAGTCTTTCTTGGGTTGTTGGCATGACGTCTGGTTTATATGGTCCTGGCATACAGCTTGAAGACAAGGGCATTATTTGAGCTGTTAGAAGTTTGCCCTGTACATGCACACAAACTGTACCAACCATCTGTATCACATGTGGGCTGTGCTTACTGTATGGGTGCCTTGATGTATAGGTCCTTCTTCAAGACCATCTCCTTCCTCTGCACTCTCCTTTTTAACCTCAAGCACTGAGAGATGCACTTCAGTGAGGGATGTTTCTGGAGCTTTCCCAGCCCAGCTTATCCTTCTGGGGAGCTCAGCCTGATTTTAGCTTTGTATCTCAGGTAGATCCCTTAAACTGCAGGAAAACCTTGAATTGGGACAGTAGATGGCACTCTATCAATCCTCATAGCATATCGTGCTGGGCATGGAAGGAGCTGGAAGCAAAAGTGTGTGTTTTAGGTGTTAGAAAGCGGTGCAGGTGAGGAGCGATTCATTCAGTGCTGTCTCTCATCTGGATGAGAAGCCATGTCTGCTCTGGTAGAGAACCAGTAACAGGGATCAATGCTCCTGCTCTCAGAACAGTGCATTCTCTGCAGTGCTTCTCTGTGTTCAGGGCAGCGAGTTTGAAAGCCCTCAGCAGTGTGGTCTGATGTGTGACAGTGGCATTTCAGCTCTTTTCTGTGACAATCACACAAATATGCATCGTTTAAGAGGTCCTGCACAGTGCTCTCAGCATGCTTTGTACATCCAAGCCTTTCTCTGCTGATTTGGCGTTTGTTCTCAGCCACGTATTTGAGGTGTATAACTGAAACGCTGCTGTGCAGATTATGGCAACTATTTTCCCTTCATGCTATTTATGAAAATGCTGCAAAGGGGAAAAATCTGAAGCAGAACTTAAGAGATTTGGAGTAACTAGATAGAATTATAGAGATTAAAAGCATCTTATCGACAAAAAAGATGAATATTAATCAGCAGCTCTGCAACACACTAGGGCTGAGATGTGAGATGTTCTGGGGCTTTTGGAGACTTCTCAGCTGAGGCAAACTGGCATCAGTGAAATGTTTCTCATTGGAAGGTAAGAATATCAGGGTTTTCTGCCATATGTTTGGGAGTTAATTTTGCGTACTCTGATGGGGTTGCCAGAGAAAATTCCTCTGGGAGACTGAAAAGCTGAAAGAAGTAGAAACGCAGCCAATGTCTTCTCTGGAAGGTGATAATATATGGTCACCTGGCTCGAGGAACGGAATTTAGCTAATGAGAACAAAAGCTTTGCCTGTCAGTGACCTTCAGGGACAGAATGAAGGTGATGCGATGTCCCAAACACTTTGTTAGCACTGTGCAAAGCAGCTTGCCACAAATTCCCTGTGTTAGTGAGAGCTGTATGAGTGTCCCTCATAAATTCTCTGCTTCCATTGAAATTTGCAGTGTAGATCAGCTTGTTCAGCCTCAGCCCTTCTATCAGCTATGGATCAGTTGTCCAAACATATTCACCATTTTGTGCTTATAGTGTAGTTTCACTGGATATGCTGAAGGCAATTGGGCAGTTGTTGCTATGCTTATGCTTTTTTTTTATATTTGCACTACATATTCAGGTAATGTATAAAGGTGTAAAAACACATTTAGGGCAGATTTTGAGTGTATTTCATCTTGTTCCTGTTTTACATTTAGATTGTTTCTTGACAGACAGCAGATGGCTGTTAATTCTTGAGAGCATTTGTTTCACTGTAAGTCCTGATAAAATTACCAACTTGATGAACTGCAATATCTGTCACTTCAAGATGCCCTAAAATGCTGCGTGGAGCATTTACCTTGGGTAAAATGAGCGGCCTGGTAGGAATTGCCCTATTGATCCAAGTGGTGCTCCTGCAAGTCCAATACCCTTGCTGTGACTGCGGTCACTCTGTGCTGCTTCAGCAAGAAATGGAAAAAGTCCTTTGAGAAATATCTGTACGAGGGATTACTCTCAGGGCAATCTGCTCCCTTACCTATTTGACTTTGGAGGCAGGCAGGGTTTATGTCCACTCTAAAACATAATCAATGAGTGGCTGCTTGTTGCTGGACTGAGGCGTTCAGTCAACGTCTGAAGCTACGCAGGGAATAGCAGTGGTGAAACCCAAGGGCACTGCGATCAAATCATTGATTGTAAGGGTGAGGACTGCAGCAATCTGCTGTGTGAGCACAATTGGTCCAGTGTAAGAATTTCTTAATTCCTACCATGCATTATCTTTTTTTTTTTAAAGAAACAACCATTTAATTGCAGTATACTTTTCCCTAGAAATAAATGTAGTTATTATTTACATAGTGGCCTGTTTAAATGGAAGTGTTTGTGCTGAAGGAATTAACTAGCACACCCCTTTCATAACGAAGGTTAAACTGGCTTCTGATGAGCAGTGTGGAGTCGTGAAGCTTTACAAATGCATTGTAGAGGGATGGTCTTTGTTGGGAGGTTGGAGGGATGCTGCATAAGCTTGACTCTTACTGAAAGCTGCTTCATATACATCCATCCTGTGTTGCTGATCATGTGTATCCCTGTAGATGCTGAGTCCTCTTCATAAGGGGGGGGGGGAACTGTAAGAAAGGAATAAGATCAGCAATGTTTGTATCTAAATTGTGTTCATTTTTCCTAATAGAAGTGTAATGGCAGGTTGTTGTGAGGAAGCTCTCCTGGAGGGGTGTGCATGTAATACAAAAACTAAAATATATATGTGAATCTATGCTGTTATTGCAGAGTAGAGCTGAACAAATAACCTTATCTGAAAACTGAAACCAGGGTGATCTGGCCAAAAACAGTTTTGAAGGAGAGTTGACTAACATTCTTCTATTCAGCCTGAATTTCCAAGGGCAGTTTAATATACATGAGCTGTTGATTTCTGAAGCTTAGATCTCCATGTAGGCTGAGAAAGTTTGGTTTTAGCATGGAGATGCTCATAACAATCTCTCTTAATGGCAATATCTCTGAATGAGAGCTCTTGCTCTTGGAAGTTGAGCATCAAGGATGTGGTGGAGAAGGTCTCAATTGCAAACTTCTCCCTCAGGTTGCTCCGTCACTTTAAGAAATGAATTTGGATCTTGAATGAGTCGTCCCCATTTTCTGTCTGTTTTGCTCAATACTAATCACCCTAAATCTAAGGCATGTTTCACCCAGTTCAGTACAGCGTTTTTGCTACGCTACACTTGAGAATACTTTTTTTGTTTTTCTTGGCTTATTGTTACAATGAGATGGTTGTAAAATGGTGATGCATGGATGTCTGAAGTGTAGTAAATCTGCAGTTTAATGTATCAGCTTATGGGTATTCCTGGCCAGGTTCTGCTTTACTTGCACCTTTTGCATTATTGATAAGAAAAGCTTAGCATTGCATATTAAAAACAGAGGAAGGAAGGCTTAACTGCAGAAAGGTTGGAGTCAGCTGAAAATAAATGTGACTTTACAGCGCGGAGTGGTGATTCCACCATTTCAGTGCTCCAGTCTGTTGGTTTTATGTGGTGTGATCTGAATGCTGAAGGAGGAGTGCAGTCAGACTTCAGAGACATATAAAGTTTAAAAATAATTTAAAAAAAATAAATACAAAGAGCAAAGTTCAGGAGAATCAGCAAGATCCTCATCACGGTGCTAAATAAATGGCTTTGCCTGGAAGCATCACCAGTTGGCACTTTGCCTAGTTAAATCTCGCGCATGTTTGAGAGCTGACAAAACAATACCTTTTAAGCTATCACAAATGGGCTTATTTCCTGGAACAGAAGATAGATTCTTTTAAAGCCGTGTAAAAACTGTCGTGTGTAGGCTGGGAGATGATTAGTGCAGGGGAACTGTGTTCTTACATGCCCAGAAATAAAAAGAGAATCTCTTCTTGCTGATTTAATACTATGCTGCTGAACAAAACCTGGTTCACTGGAATGCCTTACAAGCATCTAATAGCTGCTTTGAGCTGAGCCCCATTTTTCTAGTCTTATTCAGTACCTCTAAGCATTGTGTTGTTCTCTGCACTGAGATGGGTATCCCTTAGCCAATTAAAGCAGTTGTACATCAAAAGCAAAGTTGCACATAAAGGCATCTCTTGCTTTCCTTGCATCCTGTTCTCTTTAGTAATACTTTGTCAGACTGGATAAAGCTTTCATGAGTTATTTCTTAAAGCTCAAATTCACTTTAAAGTTACTTTTGTTATGTAAGTACAAAAGGGATTTTTTTCAAAGGCCTTGGGTAGCATTTTGGTGCTGTTTTCCTTTGGTGTATGTTTGTACCTGTAAGAACTTAAGTATTTTTTCAGTCCCTCACTGACTTCATTGAATTTTGGTGAAAAATGCCTGAATTCTTTCTGCATCTTTGACAGTCTATTCTTTAAAATATTGATAACACCCAGAGAGATTCAGCTCTAAAATTCCTTGTGTGTGAAGCTTGGATGTTTTGTACAGCTTAGAGTTGGTAAAGACAGAGCAGAGTTCTAATAGTGAACATCCTTTTGCATGTTTTTACCTTAGTAAATGCGAAGTGGTTTACCCAAAACTTGTCAAGACCAAACCAGCATCCTGCTCACAATGGTGTAAGAGCATTGCAGGGTAACTTCAAGCTCTCAATATCAACCATCTTCCACATGTTTGCATTAGTCCCATTACTCCCACTTCGTGCATTATGAGCTGGAGAGATGCAATTGATTCCCTGTGTTAAATCACTTTTGTCATTAGACAATTTTTGCTTCAAACTTGGAATAGCAAAGCAGGCTGTTTTTTGTTTGTAGATGGGTTTTCATCCTAATGCAATCATATTTCAGGGGATGATTTTTTTTCTCATGCTAATTTTTTGTGCTAGTTCTTCACGAAATATTGTTTCCTATCAAATAATGTAATACCTCCCTGAGACCCTAAATTCTGAGGTATGATTCTGTGCTGGATATGCCTGAGTGTTACATTTTGCTGCAATGTAGGCCGTGACAGAGCAGCATCAGTCTTCCCCTGATTGTGTCACCCCCTGGGATGACTGAAGAGGGGTATGGCCGAAAAGAGAGAAGTGGGGAAGGGAGGTGAAGGGTTTGGGCTGGAGGTACCGCTGTTCTCATGCTGGATGTAGGCAGTGGGCAAGGTCTTCTGTGCTGTTCTTGGGTTCTTTCCCAGCAGCTTTTCTTGACCTTTAGGAGGAGGAGACTTGCTTGGGCTGTGTGTTCCCGACCAACACAAAGAGGCCAATTATTGTAGTGGCTTTGTGGATAAAAGCATTTACCATTTTCAAGGCTGGAGTGAGGCCAAGGAACTCATTTCATCCATCAGAGCCTTTCATTGGGAATTGATGTTCAGGGTACAGCCTGGTGCAGGTGGAGAGCAGGCTTCTGGGCAATTTCTGCAAGGACATGAAGGTCAAATTGTGTGGTATGGAAGGAGACTTGATAACTGATCAGTTATCACACTGCCAACAGGCCGTTCATCAGTAACTGATGGTGAGCAGTACCTGCTTCTTAGCACCCACAGCTCACATAATACAAAGCCTCACTTCAAGTCCTGTGGCTCCTGACCATGGAGCAGAGCTGTGGCTTTGAGGCAGCTCTTGTAGCCATAGAAATGCTCACTTGCACAAAATTCAAAGCTGAGATGAACTTATTAAACATTTATTAAATGTCATGCCTCTCTCTCAGGAGAATGCCTGAGGAAGGCCATAAATATTATATTTTAACTGGATTCAGAAAAATGATATATTTAGTCAAGACAGCAATCGTGTAGGTGAAACCCATCACACAATAGTGGCAAAATGCTGCCTTGCCCAAACAAGCCATCATGCTGCAGATCTCTCAAAGTCATTGTGAAAGTTGTAATGCACAAAATCGTGCTGAAATGCAGGGTTCTCCCATGGATTTAGCAGGCTGTCTGACTGGCATACAGAATTGGTGCCAAAGGTGATTAATTTTATCAGCATGTAGCTGTTTGGATATTAGAGCATGAGGTACAGAGAGGGTGCTGATGGATACAGAACTGTTAGTTATTTGGGACTGATCTCAGCCCAGTGAAGCAGGAGCTCATTGTTCTGTCTGGAGTTTTAACCACATTGTATACAGTTATGAATGATAGTGTTGAAAATTAAATACTGCATTAGGAGTCCTTGGCTGTAGTGAATCTGTCACTCATTTGCTTAAAGATAAGCATGTGCTCAATGCCTTTACAACTTTAGGGTGTCTCGTTATCTCTCATGCTCATCTTAGCTATGATTTGTGAAGGACAAGAGCCTTCCAAAGAGCAAATATGTAACCCATTGGTGAAGGCGTATTTGAAGTCGTGTCTCTTTCCAAGTCACAGAGGAGATGACTTGTTTTTGCCCCTAGTCATAGAGCCCTGGCTGTTCAGCTGATGTTGTAGCAGAACATGCTGTTATTTTTGTCAGGCCAAGCCATGGGTATCAGCCAAAAATCAGTGGTTATGCAAGCACAGCAGCCTCTATATTACAGCAGGGGTAGTATTTAATTTTCTCTAATAAAGGCTTGCATGGCACAGAAGTAAAGGAGAACACAGCTGTGCTCACAGCTTCCTTAGAGCTGCCCTCAAACCCCTGCAAATCAATAAACAGATTATACACTGCTGACCCTCCTCTGTGGTTAATAATCACAGACAAAGGCAAAGCTTTTATGTCTTTGTGTTTTCAGACGGATGCCTGTCTGCTGATTGGGTGAGACAGCTTCTCAAGTGTATGAAGCTCGTCAAATGCAGCTGAAATTCAGATTTGCAGGCAGATGACTCATTGGAGATGGGTCTGGTCTCAGCTGTGCGTTCTGAGCATCAGTCACATCTGATGCATGACAGCAAGGAAAGGAATTCTTGATATTAATCTTGAGAGTCAAGAGTACTGATTTTTACATGCACTGTGCTCATGAATAAGCTGTTTATTTTTCCTTTCGTGTGTTATCCAGGACTGCTGTAAAGCAACAGTCAATGTCTGTCCGGTAAAACCCTCAAGAAAGGTAGATGGCTGTAGATCAATGATGTGTTTTTAAGCCTTGAGTATGTAAGTAGCAAGAGATGTAACTTAATCTTGAATATTGTCTTGTTTCTTCTGGCAAAGGGGAAAAAAAAAATCAAAGGAGAACACATCAGAGCTATGTGGTCTTGCAAGACAGCAGTATACACTTAATTAAAAAGAAAAATCTTTTATATCAATTCAGAAAAAAGAAAACTTTGTGGGAAGAGAAGACATAAAAGTTCTCTTCTGGCATGACTCACTCAGCAGTAGCTGCACAGGGAAATCACACAGCGTTGAGAGCTGGCTGAGTGAAACACCCTGTGCTTAACTTTATGACCCACTGAATCCCAAAGAATTGAAGTATAGGTACAAGTCAAGCAGGACAGTTTTTTTCCTTTGTAATACTCAGAGTGGGAATGCATCTAGAGTTTGAGCAAGTAGGAACTGTTTCTGAGTGATTTTTTTTTTTTTCTGGGTTGCCTTAGCAAAAGTATTTCCTGCTGTAGAGCCAGTTGGAAAATATCCCTCTTATTAGCAGAGGAGATGGTCATGGATGTAGCAAGAAAATCGGCCTGTTTTCAAGTCAGTATGGCAGTAGATATCATATCTGAATGTCTGTCACACTGCTGTAGGCAGTACAGTAAATTGGAAGAAGAAATTAAACATCCCTCGGACTATGAATGATGTCTCAACCAGTTGAAATGAGTCTCTTAAGCCGATGTTGGCTGAGAGCAAGGAGGCTGATGTTTCTTGTTTCCTTATCTACTCTGCAGTGGTCAGCACAATATAGCTCTGTGGTGCCTTGACGTAATGACTGATCCATCCATTTCCTGCACTTCTCATCTCAGAATGAATTATAGAGGGACTTTTGCTGTAGCCACTGGTACACAACAGATGAAGCAGGGACTTGGTGCATGTGGAAGCCTCCTGTTTTTCTTTAATATGTTTCAGGGGCCAAACTTTAGCTGGCAGAAGCAAGTGCAGTTCTGCTATGCTGCAGTATTACACCCATTTATGCATGCCTAAAAACAAACCTTTGGCTCGCTTAATGACACTTGGGGAAGTGAAAACATGGCAGCAAAGATGAGAGGGAGTCATTTAGGGGACGCGAGCAGCTCTTGGTTTTTGTTGTATAGCTGAGGACATATTCCAAAAAATAGCTGAAGTCATAATAATTTAATTAATGCACTCGTTAATTGCATTTGGAAAGTAATTTTGGAGACATGTGGAGCACAGAAGGAGAAAGAGGGAAGCTTATAAAAATGCATGAAGAGCCAAGGTTGCAGAAGAAAAATAGCTTATTAAGAAAAGCAGAGTCACCCTATGGTGTTTTATGAAGGAATGTATGTTGCTGTGTCCTTTAGAGGTGATTTGTTATATGATTATAAGCAGTTCTATCCCAGTACAGCTGAAAGGCAGGGTATGTGCTCTTCAATCACGTTCTTGAATGTACAGCTCCTTTTACTAAATATTACCCTGCAGTGCAAATAGTTATATAGCATGTCCTGTTGTAAACTGGCTCTGCAGTATTAAATGAATTGTTTGAACCTTCTAATTACAATGAATGGAGGAGTTATGCAATTTATTTCTTGTGGGCATCGGGGCTGAGCTAGAGATGGTTAAATCTTCAGGATGAACTCATGAGAATTTACAGCCTGCTCATTCATTGCATGCTAGAATTCTGTATCTCTTTTCCAAATAGGTGCCCTGTCCCCCCCTCCCTGCTGCCACTCTTGGGGTTGGCACTGCACTTGCCACCCCCCTCTGCCAATGCAAGTCTTGGTTGGGAAGTTCATCTTGCACAAGGGAAAGGTGGATCATGGTACCTCCTATACCTGGTGTGGAAGCACAGGATGCCAAGCATCTCAGCTGTAACCAAGTCCTGCAGTGAAGCATTCCTCCTACATCTGTGAGCACAGTGGGAACCTGCAGAGAATAGGAGATAGGAGTTCTCCAATATTCTCCAACAAAAAGTCAGAGTTGACTGTCTGAGCTAAGTGAATTAAGGTTAGATCCACAGATGTCCTCAGTTCGGATGAACCACTTAAAAATATTAATATAGGTTTTGCAGAAGCAGCTAAACTTCAGTATTTTTCACTGTGGAGACCTGCTACGCTGATTTATTTCATTCCATCATCAGAGAAATGAAAATCTTCTCCCAAAATAATAATTGCAATCTACAGTGTACTGATGTGTGAGGCAGTATCAGCTTGGATTTGCTGACCTTCAGACAATGGAGCTTTTGAAGCTTCAACAACAGATGCAGTGTCCCTAGAGAGACACATGGTAATGAGGGTTGAGAGGGGAATGGGGGTCTTGAAACCAAAAATATATGGGGTAGAACACAGTGGATGTATCGCCATTTGGGTTTATGCTCCAAATCTGCCCTTCTGTGTGTGACTGAGAAGTGATGGCGTGGCATTCTGCTCTCCTCAGTGCATAGCTGGTGGAATGAATTGCCTGTTTGGAAGAAATCCTGCTGCTGTTAATAAATAGTGAAGGTGCATTAGTAACTGAGAGATGTATTTCTCATATTCTACACACTTTACTTACTTTCAGCTGCGTTGTATTGTGCTGTCATCTTCTTTCCTGCAAAATACGAGTGAACTGAAGCCAGACCCCTGAAAGTCCTAATTCAGAAGGAACTTTAACACACTTACAGCTGTGTGTTTACAAGGGGGAGAGAGTGAGAATGAAACCATCCTGACATCCTTTCCATCCTGGTCTTTCCTTTGCAGTTAAACCAGTGTTAAGAGGAGGGGCTTTAATGAAAGAAAACGCTGTTTTATAGAATATTTGCTTTCCAGACACTTACAATTTCCTCTTGAATACAAGTGGTGAGTCCCAGCAATTCCTCCTAATTCTCTTTCAAATGGAAAACACTCTAAGCAAAAAAAAAAAAAAAAAAAAAAAAAATTCATCTGCTTTGTGGTTTAAGTCACAAATAATTACTGCTTTAAACGATGTTATTGTAGTTACTTTTCATGCTGAATAATGCGTCCTTTGGATTTGATTATATGTTGCATTTATAACATTTAAAATGTCATTAATTTTGAGCTGCAGCCAATTGTTTTCTAATTTCATTTCACTCTGTGTGGCTGCAGAAATGCAGTGATTGCTTCTTTCAATGAATGTTGCGGATTACATTTTCCTACACAAAGCCGTTCCCATTAATTTTATCGCTTAATCCTGTGAAGCTTTTGTATGAAAGCACTCTTGGTTCTGACTCCTGGATTCCTGGAGCAAGATTTAATTGAGATGGTGACAGTGGGAAGTTGTGGGAGTGCAATGGGAGTTCGCTCCTGTACTTCGCATGCTGTTACTTCTGTAACTTCAGAATGTGAGAGCATCAATTCCAGTTAAGAAGCTTCATTTCAAAGTGTTCTTTCATCAGAAGTTACTTTAGTTATCCTTCTTCAGAATGTCATCTTTTAAGTTTTCAAGTAGTGAAGAGCACTGCTGTGGTAACAAATGGGATGTTTCAGAATGGGGATGTTTTGAGCAAATCTTCCTTTTGTTTTTGAAATAAAAATGCTCTCTTTCTTGCCACAGCCCCTCCTCCCTCTGCCTGGATCTGAAGGTAGTGAATAAGGATGAATGATGAATTCAGCTGATTAACTGTTGTCTCTAATTAAAAATTATTCTGGTGGTTCCAGGGGAGATGTTGCATTTAGTTTCAGCATTTGAGGGACCCTTGGAGTAACTCGGTATCATCTACACCACTCCAATGAATGAAGAGGGTTTCCTGCATTAGCATCAGCCTAGCCTGGGGACAGTCATTTCTCCATCTCTAAAAGGCTTGCTTTTGTGTCTCTGTACATGATATAATTATATCCTCATTAACTCTACGGGGGATGTCTTATTTAGGTCAAGATGTCAGAGATGATGTATAGCTCAGCTAGCTCCCAGGCTTTTCCTTAGGATTCTTACAAATCTTTTGATCAAAAAAGCAGTAGCTTTCCAATGGAAAAGTAATCTTTTGGGAAGTCTGATGAAAGTATATGGCTTTCTGTAGCTGGCAGGGATGTGGCTCCTGCCATATTTGGCTGCCTTTGATTTCTTACCCTGAGGAAGCAGGTACCAACTGCAGAAGCCTTGTCCTGATGCTGCTATTGCCACTGTGAGGTGCCTCCCATCCTTTGCTTAATCCTGGCTCTGTTGGATCATTCCAAAGGGTGGCAATGCTGGGAAACAGCCGTTGTGATGATCTACAAAGGTGAGAGAAGAAATGAAATGAACATGAGAAGGGAAGGGGAGATGGATTTTGAGGTTGGTAGCTTGTTGGTTGGTGATGTGGTGGTTTGTTTTGGTGAATTTAATCAGCAGTGCGCTTGGGTTGAATGAGCTTGATTGTGCTTTCTCCAGCATGATGCTACCTGAAGAGAGATTAATGCAGCATTTTGGGATGTTGCCGTGGACCCAGACCTCAGCACAGTCACGCAGCCTGGGTTTGCAGCTGTTAGTGTAGCACCACAGTGGCCAGGCTCCAGATTCAAGTGGCACCAGATGCTCGGTTAGACAGGATGGTTCATTGGGAAGGAGCACTGGAAGCTGAAACACTTGCTTAGAGTGCGGAGAAATAATCCTGTTTTAAGCCCAACAGATAAAACCAAACAAAACATCCAACACTGCCAATTGCTCACTTCTCTTGAGAGAGAGCATATCCAAGGCTTTACAAGTAGAAACCAAGTCAAGAGCTTAGCTTGTTAAATGCAGTCGCATGTTATTTCCACAATGGAGTGGATTTGGGCTCATCCTAAAATGTCAATATAGGTTATTTTGACCACAGATCTGATCTGAATCTTCTCCCTTGTGCTACAGATGCAGTATACAGCCATTTTAATTAAGCACCCATCTCCGTAATCAAATGCTTGGCTTCTGGAGATGTCACCTTGTGTAACTTGATTAGATCTTCTGCTGGAGGATGGAATCAATTTTTCTTCTAGTTGTTTGCTAAGAGGTTTTTTATTAATAACACAAATGGAAATTTAACTTGGAAGGTCTCCTCCTTTTATAGATCTGGTTCTTCTTGCCAAGTCTATGTTCCTGGCTCTGCTGCTGACTTAGTGATGACTTTGATGGCTCATTCTGGGCCCTAGCTTTTCCCACATCATTTTCTTGTGCCAGATCGTCATCTGTGGAATGCAAGCAGTTCTTTCCTGAACTCGTAGTCCCTTCACTACCATTAAGTATCCCAGTCTTATGGCAGTGAGGGCTGCATCTTGATGGGATTTATACTCCAAGATTTGCTTAATCAAGAGCTCAGGTTATACAAAGTCAAACCAGAGGAGAATAGACAAATGCACTTCTAAAGCAAACTTTGATGTTTTGAAAGCAAGCAGGGTTTTCTAGGGTAAAATCAGGCTTGTCTGGATTAAGTGGCTCTGGCACATTGCGTGACTGCCTCTTTCTAGAGCTCTCACTCATTTATGCAGTAAAACATTTATGTTTTACAGCATCAGGGCATGTTTGTATACGTGGAGTAAAACTGCTCAGGTAGAAAATGCTGCTGTGGGCTTCTGTCCCCTGTAGACAGCAGATCTGCCTGCAGATGCTCAGCACCAACACTTGAAATGTCTGCATTTGGTGCCTGCTCAGCACCAGGGATGTATAATTGATAGGGATGTGTCCCTGCTGCTGGCTTCCAGTGAGGCTCCCATACGTTAATGCATTACTCTTACCAGGCCATAGGGACTTGGTCTGTGTGGGTTATGTGGGGTAAATCTGTAGCCTCAGCTATTCCATGAGAGGCTTTTCCTGCAGTGGATGTGAGGAAGCTTGCTTGATTTCACTGGGGGGGAAAGTAACTTTCTTTACTTATAGGAGGGACAGGAGGAGTGAAAATGCCATGGTTGATATCCTAAGGAATCACTCCTGATCTTTCTCTACACGGTTGGTTCTGTGCCAACATCTCTGTTCTGGGGAAGAAGAGATGGGGTGGGGTTGTGTCATCCCCTGACTTTGAAACAAAGCAGATGCAGGAAATCAGGGTAGGTGGTGAGTGATTACATGGGGACATCACAGAAAAGCAGGTTAGCTGGTGCTCATCTGGCCAGTGCCAGCTGTCATGGTGAAGCCAGGCTGCCTTTGACAAGTATCATTCATGCTAGTTCAATGGAGGTTGGGAATATTTAATGGAATTTACTAATTTGATCAGCAGTGGAAACTGCTACTCAGTGGAGAAAGAAAATGGATTCCCTGAAGACCAGAGTGCAGCAATACCTAATTATCTCATGCTAGCTGTTGCCCTCTATGCCCACGTCTTCAATCATTCTCATTTAGATCTAGCACCACAAGGATTTGTCATCTAATAATTTGCTTTACTTGTAGCCATTTCCTTTTGATAAAGCAAGTGTCAGGTGGCTGTTCTGGGGCGTTTTGTTGATGATCTGATCATTGGAAGGAAAAAAATGTTAAAGTTTCTGCATTGATTAAATTAACATAAAGGGAAAGTTGCATGTGTTGCCATAAATTAACCAATTAGTTTGGTTTGTTTTTTTTTTTTTTTGCTTACTACTGCTGTAGAGATCGGTCAGAGCCCATTGTTTAATCCTTTGCCAATACTTTGGCTTAGAAATAATATCTGTTTGTCATTTTTGTCAACATACAGACCCACAAGTTCTAATGATATCCAGGGATGGGCATTGATGTAAGAGTGGAGGATGCCACACTTGGAAACTTGCTCACCTGAGTGTTGCAAGGAAGTGTTACCTGACAGCAATTGCTGTGTTTAAGAAATGCATCCTCCTTCTCTTCCTCACTATTTCAAGAAGTAATTGTAGCTTTCTTATTATGGTCAGATGTGAAGCTTTGCATAAGTCGTGAATCTTAATTTGAGATGTTGATTTTCCATATTTAAAAACCTACACAGGGATGTGCAGGGAATGAATCATAAATACTTAGTTATGCTTTCTACATCTCTTTATCACATCTGAGAGCTGAAAGCAAATGTAATCAATCAAATTTACTGCTAAAATGTGACAGGCAGTTACATTAGGGAATTAATGGTGGATTCCTGGAGATGCTCTGAAACAAAAGGCAGTGAAGGGCTTGGTTCAAATGTGCTGCTGTAGGAATTCTTACTGGATGGTGTCTGCAGTGATGTGTAGGAACAAGTCACAGCAAAGTGGTGCCCTTCAGGTCATATCAAATAAAGACTTAAGATGATGTGTTGAGAGACAAAGCAATGCCAGATTTTCTCTTTAGGTTGTGTGGTGGTTTTTCATTTTTTTTAACAATCTGATGAGCTGATCTGCATATGCCCCAGAGGAGAGGCAAAATAATGGGAAGCTTTTGGCCAAGGTTATAGATAACGATCTACTTCAATTAGAAGGTGAATGGATAAGAAAATCCATTAGAAGTTGTAATCAGTCACACTTCATGTGCCTAGCTTATAGTCCAGGGTACATCTGATATATACTGTGCAAAATAGAAGCAAAATTGGTACTGGTGCACAGGTAAGCTTGTATTTTTCTTCTGCTTTGGACTTGCCTAGAGTGAAAATTGTTGTACCACAATTTTTCAGAGTAATCTCAAGGAATTTTCATGTTCTTCTTACAACTAAGTTATTTGTTGTTGCAATTTTCTGTTCTGTACTCTAAACGTACCGATGTTTCATTTTTGGCTCTTGGATCTAAGCATCCACTGGCCTCTTCCCTTGTGGATGTCTGATGTCCAGCAAAATAAGAATTTGCTCACTGGCTGAGGATTTGGGGTGAGGATTTTGTATTTCTGAGGAATGTTTAGTAGCTTTTAGTAGCCTCTCTGAGATGATCTCACATCCACCTCTCAAAACCCATTGCTGCGTATCCACAGTGCAAATCCACCCTTAATCATTCTGCCTGTATAACCAATCCCTAAAGTGTATATTTTCAGACAGATAAAGAATATTTACTCTTTTATTTCAGTGGAAGCCATGATGTTGCATCCTATTCAGCAACACCACCCGAGATCTTTCTCCTGTATTTTGTCCTTCCTCTCTCATCACCTTTTGCAAAAGATGCCAGTGCAAAGTGTTCCTTTCATTCTGTAGTGACAACTCAAATGAATTCCCCTGCAAAAGGCATTGGTCCGGTGTTTACTTAGGGAAATTGCAAACCTGTAGGCTTTAATAATGCACAAGATTTGTTGCACTATAATCCCTGGTGTAATTGTTATAATAAATAGATATTATAGATAAGCATATGCTGTAAATAAATGACTTCTGGGTTTAATTTGATTTGGCTGTGGGGGGAAAAATGCTGTGCATATTTTTATCCTGTGACTTACATTAGTTTCAGATATAAACAAGGCCATTTTTCAGATACATAAAAGCCTAAATTGGAGGCACAAATCTCACCTTGTAGTGACTTGAAAGTCACCATCCCATGAACGTCCATTTTTACGTGTCTGCAGCCTTAATCCAAAAGGTGCATTAAGTGCAGAACAGACAACCTACGCTTCTATTTTTCATCTGCTTGGAACTCAGCATGTGGGTTTCAGACCATCAACTGCAACTAATTGACACTGTCCCACTGAAGTCAATGTAGCTCTGCCAATTAATGCTAACAAATTCTTAGGATCACGTCTATTTTATTTAATCCAAACCATTTGCTTGCAGCTGGTGCTTAATTCTTAAACAAAACATCACTGTGAATTGCACACCACCAGCTGTGTAGGTACTTTTGGGTTACCTACCAGCCCTGAGCTCTAAGAGTAATGCTGGTGACTCAGAAGCTTCTCTTATCGTTGAGGTATCCCTATGGCTCACATCCCTATGAGGTGTTCCTATGTCTGACATCCCTATGGCTCGTAAGGTCCCACTGGGCTTACCACAGGGATACCTCAATGATAAGAAAAGCTTTTGAGTCTTGGTCCCATAACTTCTTAGGGTTAGGGAGTGCCATTGTATATTTCAGCATCTGCTTTACTTTTCAGTGGGTTAGTTCAACACTTCACATAGATCAGTGCTGCCAACACAGGTTTCTGAGTTGCATAAGCTGCAGTGAAATACTTTTTAGTAAGTGGGCTAAATCCTGCTATTGTGGGCTGGGAGGAAGAAAAAGATTCCAGGAAACTAACTGAAGGGTTTGTAATAGGAATTTGAAATCAGACTCAGGCTGTTGTTCCCTTGAGTTAGGGCGATGTTTCACTTCATCATTAGTGATCTCAGGAAGTGTTAATTCATGTGATGTGGCTTTTGTGGGAAGCATCTGTGCTTTTTGCAGCATACAAATTAAAAAAAACAATGAAAAACCTGAAAGAATTTATAAGCTCAGGGGAAGGGTACTAAAGGGGACTCAGGCTTGGATCGATGCTATAAAAATTGTATGAAGCTTTGCTGATGGCTGAGTGTAAATCTCCTGTCTTCCTACCTATGCTCTTACATCTCACAGCTAAATATAGGCGAGCATTTCCTTGGCTGGCGTCAGTCTGCTGAGCACCAGGGATGTTGATCAGCTTACACCAGCAGATTGCTGCTTAGTGATGGAAGCAGCAAACCAGAAGTGAGCCAGGTTTGAGTCGTTTTGCTGAAGACGTGGCCTGCAGCACAGGTTGGCATCTCCTGTGGTTTGGCCCTGTGCACTTTGCCACAGAATCTACAGTTGCACAGTGTTGTATCTGCATTGATGTTCTGAAAGGCTGCACTACTTACGAAGACAGCGCTTAAAAGTTTTCTGACAAAAATGCTTTCTTGCATCGTGATATTTATCTGTAAATTAACACATGGCCTGTAAAGCAAAAGCAAAGAGGAAAGATAAGAAAAACCAGGCATTTATCTTCCATAATTGTGATGTCCACACTGATATTGAGTTACTGTATGTATCAAGCTAATTGCTGTAATGAATGGATAATAATCCTATAGCAGCCTGAGAGATGGCACGATGGCATACTGAGCTCACTGTAGTTTGTCATTTAGTCATCAACTAAATACAGATTAATGAAATGCAATACAGCTCTCTATTGTGAATGCTTTTATTGAAATAATATGAATCAGCTATTTACAATACGTTTCCTGCATTAGTTCCCTGTGTAGGGGCAACTGAGTGTCTGGAATAAAAGCATGGGTTTTCAATTCCAGTGTGGCTCTGTGCATAGATAAATAACCATTAGGACATGGAAGAATGATCAGTCCTGGGTGAAACCCCACTTGTGCATCTGATTTGTTGCTTCCCTGGTGCAGACAAACAGACCTTCAGGCACTGAATGTTGTTTCGTATGTAATTTGATTAAGGTGGGCATTTCCTTCCTGGCAGCTCTGCCTTGAAGCAAGGGAGCCGATGGCCCATGTAGCTAATATGCTGCTTAAATCTGCACTTCAGTGCTATGCGCAATAAATGGAGCAAGAAGTGCTTGGCTGCTGAGTCAGGGTGAGCCAAAATGGTGTGAAGTTGTCTCTCTTCCTTTGATTTGCTGAATGCAGACTTTTGCTTGCATCTGTCACATAAACAGGATGTGCATTTTCTGACAGGGTGAGCCAAAAAGCTGTTAGAAATCACAAGTCTGGGGTTACCACTGCTGCTCTTCTCTATGCAGTTGTGTAGGGATGGAGTAGATGGGAGCTGAGCTGAGCTACAACCATGGCATGCTGCTTTGGTGTGAGTGGCAGCGCTGTGTGTAGTGCAGTGAAGTCTGTTCTGCAAAGCACAGAGGAGCTGATAATGAAAATCACCATTTATTTCCTTGAGACACTTTGGGTCTATCTGAAGTCAGTATGAAAATAAAGGCAAAAGCTCTAAGTGCTGTTTTCCCTTGGGGGATTGAATGTGGTTTATTCCTTTCCTGTACATGAACATCAGAGCAGAGTGCAGCAGACAATGTTATCTGAGAGTCTGTGGTGCTTTGCTTTGTACTTACTGCTTAGGTCCTGGTGTGATTATATTTTTATTACAGTCTGACTAACAGGAAATGTGTGTTTAGTGGGTACATAGCCAGGAACAGAGTTTGTGTTTTTGCTGTTTTGTTGTATATTAGGGTATAAAAAAACCTCAGGGAGCAGATACTGCAATGTTCACAGCAGAGTTCCAGAAAAGTACAAAATCCTTCATTAGCATGAGATTGCACTGTGATTCTTCCTCATAATTAGCTGAGTTGTTAAGTGCTTGAAACAGGGCTGTTTTGAAGTAAGGAAAGCAGCAGAAATCAGGGGACTAATAGAAGGAAAAGGCTCAGAGAAGCAAATCCCCAACACATCTCCCAGGTGCAATAGCTGCAAACGCTCCTGTTCGCTCTTGTAGGATCCAGCCATGCAGAGCTCTGTCAAAGCTTTGAGGAAACCTTGGCAGCTATATAAAATGCATCTCTAATTTCTACCCTTAGGGCTGTGAGCCTGTCACTGAATTGCATGTGGCTCTGCAGCACAGAAATCTTGTGCAGAAGGTTTAATATCACTGCAGAGGGTAAAGTGTGATGTAGAACTCAGCTGCAGTACTGCCCAGCTGCTGCTGTGTTCCCTGTTCCAAAGAGGGCTATGTCCAAAGTCCAGAGTGAATCAGTGGCAGCTGCTGCAGCAACTCCAGCTTTGCAGCATCAAGCTGCATCAGAGGGAGCGTCTCTTCCTCTGCAAGGACAAAGCCCAGTACTAAAGAAGTGTGAAATTCTGCAGTGCACAGAGGCTTGGTCTGCAGTAGTGCATGGCACCAAAACAGCTCCAACTGCTGCTGCCTGGGGCCACTTCCACTTGTGGCTTGGGTCCTGTTGGGCTCTTCACCCCCACGCCGTGGGCTCTGCTGTGTTGTGCACTCAAGGAGGGCTCTGAAGCAGCAGAAATTGAACTGCCCGGTGTGATTTTCTTGCTGACTTGTTCGTCTAGCCTCCTGCTGCTCCGTGTGTTATTTTTAAATCTTCACAGTGTAGTGGTGGTGGAGGAAAGGCTGCCTTAATTACTGCAGATAAAATAAATCAGGGAAATCTCATTGCAAATGCAGGGAGACGAGACATGCCTAACTACATCTCCCTGAGTCATCCTGCCAATAAGGCTATTAATTTTAGTCTGAGGGAACAGGCTGCATATTCAGAGGCACTGTTAAGAGGTATTGCAGGCTTTCAGATCTATGGGGTGCTTGTTCCCATGCTGATGGCTGGAAGGATCCAGCCAGGTGATGTAATACTCGCCTGGATGAGAGCTGCCAAAACCAAGAGGCCGTGCATGGAAAGATTTCCAGCTGGATGATCTTGAACCCTGTTTTCCTTTGTGGTGAGACTGAGGGAAGTAGGCTGTCATGTGCATTTCTGTAGGGTGCCTATTTATAAGATGCTTTTATTGTAAAGAAATACAGTCCTTCTAGGACCCCATGGCGTTCTGCTTATTAAGGTGTGCAAGCAAATAAACTATAGGCAGTATAACTTGATGACTAGAGCACTGACCTTAGGAGGGAACCTTGTGTTTGTTCCCAGCTCTACCACTTGGGTAAGTCACCTTTCTCATTACATTAGCTTTCATCCTTTCTCTTTCTCTCTTCCTCTGAGATCATTGTAAAAACTCCCAGAGACTCAGCAGTGGTCCTCAGCTGTGTCCTTGAGATCTGGCACTCGCTCTGTCTGAAGTGTGAAGGGATGTGTCTGAGGTCATTCATAATTAATTTGGTCTGTGACCAGCCTTGGTCTAATGCATTCCAATCTCCCGCTTTGTAGCTTTGACATTATTAGCCAACAGAAGGGATGATACATCTGCCAAGAGGGGCTCTAAATGTTTTATGTACCTGAAGTCTAGGACCAGAAAAAGCAATCTAGGGTGGGAAACACAAGGATGGGAGGAAGCTGGTTGTGTTAGCACGGGGAATGCATTGGCTGCTTTGGGAGATGTTAATGCTTCCAGTGAGGACAGTGAAAGCCTGAAGTCCTCTGCACTGTGCAAGATCAGATTCAAATGTGGGGATGATTGAGACATTGAGTTCTTTAAATAAAAATTAAATGGTCTTTTTAAAAAGACTGCAGTGCACTTGGGGGTGGGAAATGTGAGCATAGATTGTTTTCCCCAAGGTCTGCCCAGTTATTTTCCCCTCACCTGCCCAGGATCTAAGATATGGGAGCTTGCTATTGCCCAAGCAAGAAAGAGCAAACTGCTTACCTAACTGTTGTCTCTGCTGGCAGTGCCTTTGTGCTGGGCAGCTGAGTGTCCATAGAGGGCTGTAAGAACTTCATTCAGTGGCTTTTGAAAGCAGTGGGACTTTGTGCTGACAAGTTGTTATGCCTGCAGTCGTGGATGCTTGTGGTACACTGACTGCTTCCATTTCATTCCATGTGCCAAGTGCAGAAGGTTCAGGGAAGGGCTATGAAGCAAACCAAGGAGATGGACTCAAGTTTTTCCCACACAGTACATAAATTGTGCAGGTAAAATTCTGCTGCCTTAGCCTGGGAAAACAAAGGACAAGAACAGAAACAAATCTCTTTACAGAATGGAGGCAGATATGTGGGGGGTGATAAAGGAGTGCTTTTAAGACCAGCAAGTGAAGCTGGCAAAACAAGAACAGGCGAGAACCTTTTGCCAAATCTACCAACTGGTCGGTAGGTTTGATCTGATGAGTCAGGTGTATTGTGTAGGTGGGACACTGAGAATCCAGGTGAGATGGCAGAAGAATGTTTATAAATGGGGAGGAAACATTGGACCCCAGGCTGAGTGCTACGTTCATTTCCATGCCGCAGAGCACAGATTTGAGCTGATCACAGAAGCAAAACCAAATATTATTCCTTCTCTTAATTTCCCAGGTCTGTGCTCCTACATACGGTGTTTCTATAGCCCCTATCTGTTTTAAACAAACAAAACCCCAGCAAGTGGAAAAATTCAGTATAAAAGCGCTCTGTGCCAGATTAGGCCTGGTTTGCAGAAATCAGACATAGGCACATTGTATGGAATTGTTTTAAAAAGCAACCTACGTGAGACAGGTCTGATTTAAGTCACTTTCCCCAAGACACAGCAGACCCGGAGCTCTCGGGCTGAGCCATGTGGTTATATCTTTAAATCTCTTCCTTCAACAGAAGATTTTTCCCCATATAGAAAACCCCACCCATATCTCTGCAGTATCTGCAGCGTGAATTAAGAAGTCCATGGGGACATCTAGGTCAGCATGAGCAGATCTGACATCAGCCTGCAGATTATGCCCATTACCAACAGTGCTGCAGTTGTTTTTCTTGCCTCTCTTTGCACTAAAATAAAATCATCCTCAAATGGCAGTTCTAAGAAATGTTA
This sequence comes from Lagopus leucura, assembly GCF_019238085.1. Classification (NCBI taxonomy): domain Eukaryota; kingdom Metazoa; phylum Chordata; class Aves; order Galliformes; family Phasianidae; genus Lagopus; species Lagopus leucura. The sequence goes on along the minus strand of NW_024962307.1, from coordinate 316,100 downwards.
AGCTGCCTCTGTGGATGCTCTTGTCAAAATGCCATTCACTGCATCAGAAGCAGCTCCTATACCTTGTGTGTAGAGAATGTATATAATCCAGTAATGTGTATTTGCTAATGCAGTGTTAATTGGGAATCAGAAACATGGCAGAGATGTGAAAGGGAGGAGGCTTAAAGCTGATGATGGTGCAAAGAGGAAAAATGGAACTGTTATTTGATGGTAAGAGCTCACAGCAGAACTGATGGCTGGACTCAGCTCAGTTGCATTGCTGTCTGATGAGATGTGCTCTGCTGAGCTGCTGCATCTGCTTCTATGAAGGAATTTGTCCCAGACTGACAAATCTATGTAAAAATCCCTCTTCTGTGTTTGCTGTCAGGAAGCACTGCCTATGTAACCCCCTCCCCCCATGTCTATATATTAAGATCTCGTTCTGAATTCTTCAATTTCCTGTGCTTTTTGCAACCTCGGGGGTCTGTCTCTTCCATCGTTGTGCTATTTTTATAACATTCTAATTATACTGACCTTAGGAAATAGGAATAATTCCACTAGGATAAAACCAAACTCAAGTTCCCTGATTCTGAGCCCAGTTATACTTCAGCGTAATTCAATGGAATTAACCTTAATTTACTCCTTCATACCTTGGGACAAAACTTATCCCTAAAGATAAGTTAATAAAGCGGTAGGAATAGAAGCATTCACTAGCAGCTTGCTTTGAAGTGAGGGGGAAGCCTTAAAGATGTCTATATTCCATATGGAATGGGAGCTTATGTTGTACTTCAACTGTAGATCATCCAAAAATGGAGTGAGGTTGAGGTTGGATGAGGCAGCTTATTGCTTAGCATAGCTGACAGGCTGGGATGGGGGGAAGGAAGCTGGTCAGTGGAAATGCAGCTCATCTTTGAGGTCCGAGTCATGCCTTCTATCACAAGAAATTCTTTTTTTTTTTTTTTTTTTCCTCCCCTGGGAGCTTTAATGGAGGTAGCATTTCCCTTCTAATGCAAAATCATTTCACAGTATGGAAGGTTTACAGGAGATGTGTCAGGGTTATAGCCCACCTTTCACATGTCTCACCTTATGAATGTGTCCCTGAACCTGCCTGCATTCCCAGTCACCTTGTGTGTTTGAGCCAATAAGCACCACCTGAATACCTGAACATGGGCCCAGAAACTGGAGCGTGTTCACATACAGGCTTCACTTCAGCCTGTGATGGAATGGCGTTATCTTATCACTGCATTATCAATTATCTGGTAGTAGTTGTGTCCCTGCCTGCTGATACGTAAAGATTAGCAGAGCCAGATTTAAGCTGCTCTGCTGATAGTGGGATAAATAATGAATCAAAAAGGATGTGATGGCTTTTTCTTAACCAAAGGCCACTCCTGGACATGGTGCTTTTTCATCACTGGAGTGATGGCATGCTGGCCAGGGGGGACTTTGTTCCCCTGCAGAGTCCCATTAGTTTCCTATGGGCATAACGGTCTGTCTCTGAGGGCTCAGTGCAGGCTTTGTCTTCTGCTGAAGATAACAGAATACTTTCTTTTTTTATTTTCCTGAATTGAACACCTTCCAAAGTTTGAATGAGGTAAAAATGACATTTAGAGAACAAATTGGGGCATAATTCTGAGTTATGAAGTATATTGGCGTAGAAAGCCGGAAAGCTGTGTGGATGGAATTCAAAAGAAAAAGTCCCCCTAAAACCCATAACCTTGTTCTAGAAGTACTTGTAAGTTTCTCTACTTTATAATGGTGGTGCACTGCATTTATTCTCATTTCTTTGTCTTCTGAAAATTCCACTTGGGCATGACAAAGCTATGAAAGATCAGCTAGAGAATCACCTTAATGCCTTTTTTCCCTTCCCTTTTTTTCTGATGATGGATCAGGAAGGGGAGGTAAGCAGAAGCCTTGAGTGTGATTGTAAAATTAAAGTTTTCTTTGCAATGCTTTGCCCACTACGTGCCAGTAACCAACAGAGAGGAAGAGTTCTCTCTGCCTCCCTTGCTGCTGTCAGACTTCCCTCTGGATCAGATAAGTCATCTGTGATTTTGAGTTGGCTAGTACACTGTTGGGCTAAACATGCCCTAAAAGTTCTTCTGTGTTCCAGTCCTGGGAGGGGATTTGAAGCCTGGCAGGTCAGCTGATGAGGAAATGTTAATTTAGTCTCTCTTGTCCCTATGAATTGTATTTTGCAAAGATGAGTTGCCGTAGGTACTGAAAACTGACATTCCAAAGCATTTGCAAGCAGGGCTCCTTGTTTGCAGGTGTGTCCTCAGCATCCTGGGTACACAGGTGGTATAAAGCAGCCATCTCTTCCCAGGATCTTGAAGGCTTATGTGCTTGACCTCCCTCTTGAGCTGGTATGAGGAACTGTAACTCAGAGCTCAGTGAGCCAGCAGAGAAAAGAAAACTTACACCTAGAGCTGCTGTGGAGTTGGAACTAGAGAATTTTTGAGATCCATACCAAGCCATTCTGTGATTTCCAGCCCCACTCACTGCAAAGCAAAAACAACTGTAAAGCTTAGAAATACAAAATACAGCAGAGGAATCCCAGATTCTGTACGAGCTTAGTGTTGTCTCCCCAGGCTGTACTCCAGCTCCCAGTGTTTTAACTGTTTTTCTTCAGGAACTGTTGAGCAGGAAGTAGACAGTTTGATGTTAAAAATGGAGCCTGGAATCTGTGAGACTCCTCTCTGGCAAAGAAATGAGCAAGGCTCATGGAATGTCACTTAAAAAGAAAAGCAATGCAGGAGGTGCTTGAAATGTGCTGGGTTACAGTCCAAAGGATAGTATGATGTCCCAGACCCTGAGGACTGATATATAAATGTGGGAGGTGTGCCCAGTTGAGGTAATGTGGTTATCTCTTCCATATTCCCAAGAGGCTGCGCTGATGCTCTGCAGGCAGACAAAGGAAATTGTGCTAAATGACAGCATCCAGCTGTGGCTGCTATTACTTCAGTCATTCAAAAGTGCTTTTTTTTTCCTGCAACTCCCCATTGCAAGCAGAATGACTTTGAGCATGTGATTTATTTGCATTTTTAGAGGTGAAAATAATTCATTGTGGATCAAAATATCAAGCAGTGAGACCCCAGCTGAGCTCACAACTACATGAACATGGTCCCTGCCCCAAGAGACCTGTAGGACTGAGCAGACAGAGAGGTTTAAGGTAAATGCAACATGGCATGCAGGGGTAGAGTCCAGGGCTTCTGCTTTTGTCCAAGGCAGAAGCAAAGCCCCGACAATCTCAGCTTGGCTGATTGTTTTGGAAGTGACATTAATTAGTGTTTACACTGCGCTTTGATTTCATCACTGCAGTGCCTGTAATGAGTGTGCTCTGCTGAAACAGCTGATGTCAAGCTTGGCCTCTGCGTTGTGGGTTCAAGGGCAGTATCAAATCATCTTAAAACAGTGCTGCCATCTCAATTGCTTTTGGATGCCATGTTAAGGCATGGCAATGTGAGCCTTATTCATCTTTTGAACTTAATATATTATCCATCTAAAAGTCTGAGGCAACGTTTAGGCAGTGATGGGGAAGTAGTTCCGTTGATGCTGATTGTCTGGGCTAGTATTCCTGGTTTAGCAATTATTAGAGCTTAAAATAAGATTTTTAAGGATCTGGATTCTTGAGCATGATTCATGCATGCAGTCATTGTTTTAATGATATCTTTTAGATTGCAACCTGATTAATTTCAATCTAGTCAAAATCCAAGGTCAGGAAGAAACCTTAGGTGGCAGAAAAGAAGAAAGTGATGTGAAGGGATTTAGTTGCAATTCATCAAGGCTAAATGCCTGCTAGAATTCATACCTTTTTCTGTGAACAGTAGTGCTACATCTGTTACAAAATGTTGGGGACAATCCGTAGAATATGAATTGGCAAGAACCACCGTGCTATAGCTGATATTCCTTGGCTATTCATGGATTAGCTGAGCTTATAACTTTTCACTTTCTGGCTGACTTTCATATCTTTCTTAATCGACACAGGCCTAGCTGCTCTCCCATCAGTTGGGCTTGGCTGGCATGATTCAATTATACCAATGCAGGGTGGTGGAGAGCCAAGCCCATGGAAGCCCATCTCCAGCAGCAAGGCAGCGTGCTGGGGATGCGTTTTGCTGACATTCAGCCTTTGCTGCAGAGATCGATGGAAGTCACTTGCAGAGAAAGTCAGACTGCCTGGAACTGGGTGTTGTTTCCAGACAAATATTGCCTCATTAAGGAAGTAAATGATGATAACATCTTAAAACTTCAGCTGGGGTTTGCCTTTGAATAAGATTAAGTCCTGGCCTTTTTTTTTTTTTTTTTTTTGCTTTTCTGATAAGATTGGAAAATATCCAGGAATGTACTGAATTCCTTTGTGACCTGAGCAAGTTTATCTTTGGAGCATCGTAATAATGTACTGAATGAACACTTTCTCTCTGACTGCATGAGTACATGACCTGCTGCTTTTTGCGATTCTGCATTTTCCAATAGGGTCTTCCACTGGTCCTCCTGAAGATGAGGGAAGTCTGGGTAGATTGTGATGTGAGATATTTCGTGAAACCACTGACCTACTGCAGTTAAATTGGTTTATTTGGAATGAGGACATCTGTGTGTGTGCAGGGCAGCTGATGAGCTCAGGAGTCCAACACTGACACACAAACATCCAGCTCCTTTGGTTTGTCTCAATGGGCAAAGCTTTGATCCTGGCATAATGGCTGCAACTAGATGATCTTTGGTTCTTTCCAACCCAGCCCTTCTTCCCTCTTGAAGGTCCCTTCCAACCCAGCCATTCTACACTTCTATAATTGGACTAGGGAAAGAACTAATGCTGAAAAAACCTCGTGGTGGATTGGGGACCCCAGTGGTTGCAATTAAATTGATGCATAAGGAGCCCATAGGCGTTGTGCAAACTGTACAGGGAAGAGTTCTCCCCTAAAGTGTTGGAAGATGAAAGCGGGGAGTGGGGAGGGGAATCTGTGTTTAGTTTAAGGAGATATTAGAAATGCTGTGCTGTCTTATGATGTGCTTGGTATAATTATTAATCGCCTGATTAAGTGTTTGATGTTCTTCAGAGCCAAGTTATCAACATGTTCAACATTCGTTTTGCTTGTACTGCTTTATGCAACTTTCATGCCCCATAAAATGCATGTTAAGTACTAAGGATGTTTAATAATGTTTTCACTAGGAAATGATTGTAAAAACTCCCTTAGGCTGAAGAAAGGTGAGAAATAGTGATGGTTGAGCTTAATTTGGCAGGTTGGGTGACAGAACAGGCCAGCTGCTATCTTAGAAAAGATCTTGAAACAATACAGGCAACTGGTGAAGGAGTTTTTATTTACATTGTCAGTGGCACAGACTTTAACTGGCATCTAAATCAAAGTAGTGATTGATTTTAGTTTTATTAGAGTATGATATAAATTATTACACTAATTGTAATGAATGAAGTGAAAGGCTCTGGTAGGAATGAAAAACCTGATTCAGTTGGAGCAGATCTCAGTTATCTGTTCTCTTGTGCCTTGCACTGCCTTTGATAGCAGGAGTAATTTCTCTGGCCGCTTCAGGATGTGTGTATTCATACATGTGCTTAGCATTGGCAGATGTTAAGTGGGTAACAAATGGGATACAGCTTCCTTTAAACTGCTCATTGACAAAATGAGATGGGTAAGATTCTCTGCTTGAGAACCTGAGGAACGTAGTTAAAAGCTTAAAGCAATGTTGTTTGAGATTATTGCTGCAATTTTATGGGCCAATGGAAAGCAAAAAGTCTATTTCTCATACCCTGCTACTCGGTATAGTAAATCAATAAATAACTAATGGCAGTCATTTTAACTTCATTGCTAATGGACTGTTGTCCTGTTATTAAATGTGAGCAAATTGAAAGTCTAACGAGACTAGAGGAAAAATGATCTCGGATGGTGGTTACCTCAGAACTTCCAGGAAATCTCAAATACAATTGAGGACTGTTTGAGTTAAATGCTCGTAATGCAATCCAAACATATCAAGAACAACTGGAAAGAAGAGCTTGAACTCGTAACAGTTCTTTATGGCAGAAAAGTAATTCAAAGCTATGAGCTGATCTTCCTTGAAGTCATGCAGAGGGCAGCTGCTGGTGGGAGTGAGAATGGGAAATGGCCCTGAAGGTGACCAAGGAGATATTAAAATGGAAAGTAAATAAAATGAATTGCAGGTCTAAATGCTGAAATGTGCTTATTCTGTAGTTTCAGCTGGTGGGAATGTAGTTTGCTTTCATTTCTGGCCATAACTTGATTTTTCAGCCTTGCTGTTAACCCTTGTTCTAACATGCCTGTCCCTTGCAGTGTTGGATGGAGCTATGCTGCAGTTTACTCTGTAAATACTCTAAGCCTTTGTAATGTTTTATAGATGTCCCTGATGTATTTACTGCCTACCAAAATGAGCTGCAGAAGGGGAGCATTAATCAATGGATATCTGTGCCTGGTATTTTGTTGCCCATCTCTCTGAAGCAAAACTGTCTGTAAAGGCTGCAGGCCGATTCCCCTGAATGGAGCTGATGTAGCTGACTCACCTCCCAGTTTCAATGTCTTGGTTTGTCATAGAGGGAGAACTGCCTCAAAACCCACTCAGCTTAAATGTTTTCTGATGCTGAGATTTGTTCTGTTCTTCCCCAGCTCTTGACTAGAAACGATATGGAAAGTCATCTAACTTGTCTTCAAAATGTTACTCATCTCTGCAAAGAAAGCTTGTCCATTCCATTCTCTTCTGTGTACTTTTGCCCTTAGAAGGGAAGCTGTTAATCTCTTACGAAGGGGAAAAAAGCCAACATAACAAAATTCACCATTGATGTTTGCAGGCTTGCTGCCACCCTCATCAGTGAGGTCGCATCTATTTATCCCAGTAGCTCAATTCATCTCTGAGCTTCAGTCTTCATTCTCCTTCCTAGCAGGGATGACTGCTGTTCCTGCTCTGCTGCTGACAAAGGGACTGTTGTGTGCACAGCACAATGCAGTGCCAAAGATAGCTGAGTTTGCATTGAAAAAGGATCCTCACTGGTTGTGTGTGGTTTCTCCAGAGTATGATTGCTTCTGATACCCACTGTAACTCTGTTCAAATCAAATAACTTGATTTTCTGCTTAGCACTGTAGTGGAGGTGTACTTGGAGCCCGTATCAGCTAAACCCATATCTTGGCTAGTGAAATACCCCTGCATTCACATTGATACAGACTTGGAGGTTGGTATTTAGTTAGCAGATATAGTTGCATTTATAATGAAGTCAGTGTACAGGAGAATTAAAGAGGGAGTGGTACATGACTTCATTGGCTTGAATGTGTTAATTCAGCTTTGCACGGCGACTTTAACAAACTGCCAGATTGCGTACAAGTGAGAGAACTCCTATGGAATAACTTAATCTATTTGACAGTGTTGCAGTATGCAATGATTTTGTTCCTGCAGCTGAGACTTCATCTTGCCACAGTGCCAGTGATTATTATTCATCTCTTCCCGTGCATAAGGCCAGACCTTCTGTCTAACACAGATCCCTGCAACCGTCAAGAGCTTGTCAAGAGTACCCAAAAGTAGGACAGAGCTGAGTGATGGCCTAGTAATGTGTTGCAACATTTGGTTTCAGTTTCCTGCCAGTCTAAATTGCAGTCCCAATGTATAAACATCTCTGTGCAGGCGTAGTAGCAAAGTGTCACCGTTTAGCTTCATGCAAATGGTGCAGTAGCTTCTAGGAGCTTGGAGCAGATGTCATCGCTGGGGTGATTCTTACATTAATTTGGTTTCAAAAACTCACATGCCAGAGGGAATAACTCATGAGGTTTGTAGGCAGCTTTGGCCTTGCTAGCTTGTCATGCATGGACTGAGATGTCTAAGCTTCAGGTAGTTCTAGCTCAATAAATGAAGTTTATTACTCTGGTTCTTATTGATTTTGAGATCCTCAGTGGTGCAATGGCAAAGATTTTCCAAGTTTCTTAATGTGGCCTTCAGGTGATGTTCTCTTACTTTACAGGAATGCCTTTCATAGTAGATTATGACAGCATTAGTGTACTTAAAGCATACTATAACATTTACTTACCCATTATATTTATAAATAAGTTTGGATGTTAAATGATCTAATCAGCAAAATTAGAACATGAATACTTGAATTCTTTCTGCTGAGCTGAAAAGAAACCTGAGCTCCAGATAGCATTTCCTTATCTGGATCTTGCTTCAGACAAACTGTTCATGGGTGCAACTGGTTCTGGGTGTTCAGAACTGGTTTGCTTCTCAATATCATCAACTGCATTAAAATGATGTTTGTTTTTGCTGAGAGGCTGAAGCATTTTGATTAGGTCTCTTTTGAACTAAGACATCAAACACAGGAGTGTCACAGGAGTGGGTCACAAGCTGAGATATTTGCCTTGTACTGGAGCAGCAGAGCACGAGGCAGCTGGCACTGGGTGAAGGGAAGGATAAGTACCAGAAAGTACCTTGCCACAACTTGCTTGTGCCTTTTCTGAGCACACATCCTCTTTCCTAAAACAAACGTGGCACTTCTCACTGACTATAATTGCAGTTTCTCTTTGCTCAGTGCTGGGCCAAAGTTTGAAAATCCAGGGCTCAGTGCAATAGCTCCAGTCCATGCCCACCCTCGTTCTGTGAGCTGGTCTTTGATGCTGCATGCATTTTTGCTGAAGCTGACAACATTCACAACAGCCCATTCTGTCAGGTATCAAGAGGAAAATGATAAAAACCACCCAGAGGATCAATGACATGTTGATGTAATGGCACTCAGCTGCTCCTACACTCAGCCAAAGTGATGGCAAGGGAACTTGTAACCAGCTTGACAGGAAGAGCTGTAGTGGATTGACCCCAGCCAGACCATCAGTGTGCCTGACAGTAAACATCCATCTGAAAACTCAGAAGTCAGAGGGCAGCTGTGAGCCCTGAAGTCTCTACAAAAGGCAGGGAAATGGGATCAGTACCTGAGGGTTACAAGTGCTGGCACGCAGCTCCTGTTTCTGGTGTCCATGGCATCTTTGAGCACCGTTCCTACTGGGTTGCTACTGAGCATGGTGCCAGTGCAACTGGTAAATAGTGATGTCAACATGGTGCACAAATAAAAGAGGCTGAAATTTAAGTAGAGTCAGTGTCCAGAGACACTCGTGTACAAATCAGGTGTTTTGCAGCACATGAGATCACACTGTGCTGTTGCCACAGAACTTGTTCATACAGGAGGATTCCATGCCCTGTGTGGAGCAGGTGATGTTCGTTTATTGGTGTTCAAGAAATGTTTAGATGTTGTACTAAGGGACGTGGTTTAGTGAAAAACATTGGTGATGGGTGGATGGTTGGACTTGGATCATCTTGGAGGCATTTTCCAACCTTGGTGGTTCTGTGATTCAATCCCTGCTTAGCGAAGAATGTTCAGAAGGTTAAATGTTGGTTTTTGTCTTACAGATTTCACTGTCCGTTCTTAGGTGTTCTGGAATATACAGTACAGCTGGCTTCATACGTTTTAAATTATTTTTGTGTGTTTTTCAGAATTAATACTTGATCACTGTTAACCTCTCATTAAAATGCATTGCTTCTAAATCCCATTACGAATACTTATAATCAAACAGACAACTTGAGTTGCAGGCAGTGTTTTAGTGAGTTATAGCAAGGATTCAGCTGCAGTGCAGAAGGGAGCTTAGTGTGGAGAGGGGAGATCCATGATTTGATGCATTATTCAGAGGTAATTTGCATTGAACTGTCTTCCTATATCTACAATGCAGAGTGCTTTACATCAATGCAGGGTTTGGCACCAGCAGGTTTCTTACTGCTCACCTTCCCCTTTTCCTTCTGAGGGAGGGGGAGATGCTGTTCTGTGTATCTGAGTACAGTAAGTAGCTGAAGAAGGTCAGACTGTGAAAACGTGACATAATTTGTCCTTTCAGTGCCAGGGACAAATGCTGATGCCATCACTTAGCAAGTGGATTGCTGTACCTCTGCCTTGTTGAGGTGGAGTGGGAGAAATGCAGCAGGGTGAAGGGGATCTGTGAGTGGGTGAGAAAAGATGCTCCTTAATTAAAAGCTGAATCCATGCTAAGATGTTATGCTGTGTTCAGAAGCTTTAAATTAAGCTAGCCAGGCAAAGCAGTCCAGACAGTTCACATGCTACAGGTTGCCTTCTTGTTGTAAGGCTTTTTAACCATGGCTGAATAGAAAAAGGCTTGCAGCAAAACTGCTGCCAATTAAGTTGGTCTCCTAAATAGGAATGTTAAGAAACATCGCCACTTGTCAGCTGTGTCTGCATGCCTTAGATTGATGCTTAAAACAAAACAAATGTTACGGGGAAAATAAGCCTGCTGTGTTTATCTATGTAATTCTTCATCTTTCACTCTGTGCTGTGAAATCGAGTCCCATAAATTGTCCAGATGAAGTAATCAGAGTGTGGTTCTACTTAACCCATCCGTTATTTTTAACCTTGACACGAAGATTCTTGATGCTGCTTTTCTCCCTGTTTCTGTTAGTTTTCCTTAATTGCTTCTCTTGGCAGCAGCACATTTCAGCTGTCCCAGTGCAATCTTCAATACCCTCTGGGAATGTTCCAACAAAGGTTTCTGCAGAGTCAGCTTTTCTCAAAATAAAGCAGATACTGAGGTTAACATAAGAGTGCCCGCCTTGAGGTCACATTGTATTTTTTTCCCCTACGTATAGGAAGGACAAGATTGCCTTAAAATCCTCTCTTTCCCTGGATACCTCAAAATGAAACTTACCTTAGACATTAAAAGGTTTCTTGCTTATTTGGAACCTAGTTTTTAAGTTAAAATACTCTTGTAGTATTCAAAAATTCTTCAAATTTCAGCCAGAGCTCTGAATTGTATGATGACAAAAAAAAGCTGTTGTCATTTTGTCCTGACCCATGTGATTATTTTTGTTGAAAATCTTGCTTTAAGAAGGGAATGGAGGACGAACCACAACCTATGAGCAGCACAAACATCCCGAGCTCTGCCACAAATACACGCAAGATGGATTCTTTGAAGTGAAGCAGCCTGCTGCTCTCCACTACCTGCTGTGGAAGGATTCCCATCAGTTGTGCTGCCTTGAGATGTTCATAAAGAGGCTGAAGGTGTTGGGTTTAAGCGGGGGATGTTTCATCTCTGAGCTGCAGCAGCCTGAGATGCATGTGACCCTCCTGCAACAGGCGTTTTGTTAAAGACAGATCTGAAGATTCATAGGGCACACATATAGCCTATTTGTTACAGGTGTAAGATATGAGAGCAATTCTGCTGTTGCCTCATTTCAATGAAGCACTGACAATTAGCTCTGGCATAGGTACAGTTCAACATCTCTGCCTTTGTCGAAGTTCCTTGCTTATGGGGTTTCTTGGGTACTGATTTTTTTTCCAGGTGAGGGAATGTCATCAATACTTTGTTTGAAAGCTGATCTTACAGAAAATTACCCCTTTAATGTCACAGAATTACCCCCTAGGCGGCTTGTTGGCATTTCACTGATGGTTTGAAAGGTTGTGTTGCTGTGCAGGTCAGCATTTCTCCAAACATCTGACCTTACTGACACAGCACACTCCTGCCTGTGCCTGCAGGTGAGCACAGCACTGTATGAACACCCAACTCTGCATTTCTTTCTTGCAAAGCGAAGGTTTTTCTCAGGGGCTCTAATAGTAGTAGCTCTAAATCAAACTCAGAAAGCAAACAGCAGCCTCCTTGTTTATAGCAGATGTTTAGCTTTGGGAACAGACTGCTTTCTGCAGGCCTAAGGACCAAGAATTTGAGACTGTATGGGATAAGTGAGGAAACTGCCTTGTGAGCACAGACTTGATCTCTAGAGGTCCCTTCCAACCCCTCCAATTCTGTGATTCTGTGAAACCTGAGTTCTTACAACTTCCTATTTTGCCTTTGACAACTGCTGCCCTGGTGACTTTGGGAAGATCATGTAAAGCTGCAGCCTTCCAGATGGGGAAAAGTGAGGCTGTAACACTGAACTCCAATATGCTGACTGTGCAGGGCTATTTGGAGGATTAATTAATGCTTCCAAAGTACTTTGCAAATCCCAGGTGCTGGTCAGACAATACAAATGCAAGCAATTGTCTGATTCCTTCAGTATGTGCTACTCGATGCTGAGCTGTTCTTTGGCAGCAATGCATGGTGCCATGATGCACAGTGGTTTCTATTTCCATCTTCACACCCAGTTTACACTCCTGTTTATAGGATGTAAGCAAGAGTGCAGGACCCAGAGCAGTTTTGGCAGCTTCCCCTCACTGAGTCATCACTTAATCTGTGCAGCAGCCTCTGGAAATTGGGTTCCAGCTTGCACGTGAAGAAGCCCACATTGCATGTGGTAGAGGTAGTGGTGGAGTATTTTATTTCTTAGAGTGGGAATCTGGAAGCTGTGATTAAAATCCTTGTGTTACTGTTTTAATTGAGTTTCCATGGTGGGACTACAGCGGAAAACCCCCTATATAGTAGCATCCTTCTGAAGAGGTTGTGCATGGCAGGATGCAAGGGCAAGGCTTAACTGAAGGGAGGCAGATGTTGTAGGGTAGAATTATGGACATAAGGTTGGAAAAGATCATGAAAGGCAACCCCAACCCATCCCCACTGTGCCTTCTAACCCTGTCCCTCACTGCCACACATCCACATCTATTGAATATCTTGAGGGATGTTCTTCTCTATGGAATATCCAGGAGGTTTTCTATGCACTTTGGAATTGCACTTCATCTTGCAGCAGCTCTATCATCCTTAGGCCAAGAAACAGCCTTGTATAATGGCTGCTGCTGTACTAGTTGGAAGAGCTCTGTGAAGAGGGCTGGCTGGCAGGTTCCCCTGCAAATCCTGTTTTTAAACAGCAAATCACTTGTCAAGTAAATGGAAGCTGGCACAAATTATTCTTGTTCACATATAAAAACTGATTTTCAGAGATTAAAAACTATGACATGAGTGTGATGTGCTCTGAATTCTTAATTCATACGGTTTGGATTTTTTTTTTTTTGGTGAACTGATGAGGGAAGATATATGGGTGTGTTGTGGTTTTTTTTGGCAAGGAGTGAAGGCTTACGTTAAACCTGCAAGAAGTCTGACTTTTTATTTTCCCCTCCAAAGAGTGGGAGCAGCCAAAGGAGAGATCTTGGAGAGAGGTCACAGCTTGCATGCTTCTGTCTGCTAAAACAAGCATCTCTTACCATTGCACAGCTCTGCAATGTCCTGGTGGGTCAAAGCTCCTAGAATTAGGTGCAGATATTGTTTAGGTTGTGGAGACACAAAAGCATGTAGAAAATGAGGTATGTGATTCAGGAGGAGTTTTCTGTTGTGTGGACACCCTCAGCCCCAGCAAAAATGTTTTACATCAATCACTTCTCTGCAGCCTGAGGAACAGAATCCTTGTATGCCCTGAGATTAATTGCTCAAACCACAGGTATAGTTTAAGGTAAATTATTTTCTGTATACCTTAACTATGGCTCTTAAAGCTGATATAACAAAGTTAGGGACTGCTGCAGCCATCCATTCCGTACCGCTTGCACAGCCATCTCAAGAAATTCTTGAGGCCACGCACTGCACATCAACCTGTTGATGTAGATTTTAGAAGTATCATAGCATTTCTTTTTTTTTAGCTGAAACAATTTGTTTTCTTTCTACTGTTTGCAGAATAATCCCCCCCGCACACTTTGAATTATGAATTTCCCTTCATTTTGCATGTCCTTTCAAAGTCCTTTCTGAAGATGGGGTTTTGGATATATTTTTTCAGGAGTCCGTGTTCCCACCTGCTAATGTGTTTAATATAAATTTACTGCCTGTCCTTGCTGATTACATTATGCATTCTGCAGTGATGGACTTCTTAATAAAGTGAATAAGGGAGACAGATTTGATAAAAGACATGCCACGTATAATGAAGTTTAATGAAAATAAAAGCTTTTGGTTTTGGTGCCCTGCCCATTAACTTAAGTGTGATTGTATTTATTGTCTGTCAGACAGCTCAACAGGAGCTTAGTCAGAAAATGCAATTTTAGTGTTGTAGTGTAAAGAGAGGGAAGGTGGGGAGGGAAATAGGGTTTGTGAGCAGTGGGCTATTGGCACAGACTGCCTGGGGAGGTGATGGAGACGCTGACCGTGGAGGTGTTCAAGAACCATGTAAATGTGGCACTGATGTGCTTTAGAGCAGTTACAGGCAGGGGTTGGCCAAGAGGTTGGGCTAGATGACCTTAGTGGCCTTTCCAACCTTAATGCTTTGTGGATCACAGAATCAAATCCTGGCTGAAGGGGATGGGAAATGCCATTAATGGCAACAGCAGCCAACTGGGAAAGGAGCAACGTTAGCAGTTCCAGCCAGGGTCTTGTGTCTCCCAAGCTTGGAGACAGGACACACAGCAGCACCCACGCCTTGCAGCAGGGTTGAGCACCAGCAGCTCTCACTTCACAGCAGAAGAGTGGTCCAAATCCCAGCTTTTGCAAAACCTCCCACTTTCTGCCTTCCACTGCAGCTGCTGAGATACGGTTTGCATCAACACAGTTTGCTAAACATGTCAAAATCGATCTGAGTGAAAGATGCTCTGCAACGTAAGGATGGATTCCTCCACCCGACATTATGTTGTGACTTTCCTAACAAGGCACAATGTGGAAGATCGACAGGCCAAACCTTACCACCTCTTTTTTCATATTGAGTAGCACTTTCTAACAGGTTTATTCCTGGTGTGAAGAGGCAACTGCTGGTCCATGAATATCTTAAAAGCTAATACTGGAGCTTCTGTGTTGCTCCCACGCACCGTGGTGCACTTTGCAGATGCTCAGAATTTGCTTTTTTTCTTTCCCCTCTTTCTGTTTGGGGTAATTTGGCACGTATCTCACAAACATCCGTGCTGCTCGGCACATTTCAAATAAGCAATGAGAAGACTCTTCTGATTGCTGTGTTTCTAGTGATGGCAGTGATTTTGTAAGCGAGTCTAACTCCATGTCAGGATGGCTTTAAAGGCAGGGAAAGGGTAATATGAAGAAGGAGGAGGTAAAATTCCTAATATCATCATAGAATGGTTTGGTTTGGAAGGGGTGTTTAAGATCATCCAGTTCTTTCTCCCCTGCTATAGGCAGGGGCACCTCCCAGTTAAACAGATTGCTCAAAGCAATTCAAGGGAAACCAGGTAATGTTACTCTGGTGTGAACTGGAGCTCCTTTTTGTACTGATAGTGAGGTCTTGTGTTAAGTTTAAAGAGTTTTGGGTCCAATTTTATCAGTGTAAGGGAGAAATCTGTCTGTGTGGTGCATGCAGACCCTCTATGGAAGAGCCCAAGCCTGGAACCCACATTTTTCCCTTCCCAGTGCATCTGGGACAGCACAAGGTGTTTTAATTCACTGGTTTTACACTAAAAAAAGAAGGAGCAATTCCACCAGGCTACCTAAGGTTCCCTGTCCTCATTTGTAGAGCTTTTTCTGCCTGCACTCTGCTGTGGGTCATTAATATTTCAGGTATATTTCCCATCCGGCTACATGCCTGCAGCACACAGCTGATTCTAGCATGAAAAATTCACAGCAAATTACAGCTCTCTGGTGGTTGCTGGGTGATTTGGGGTCCTGCTGTGCTTTGTCTCTTCCTCTTGTCCTTTCTGGGTGTCCCCTCACCCTTTTTGGATGGTGGTCTGCTGCAGTGTGTTGGCACCTGTGCAGGGTTATTTGTATCATTCATAGGGATTCTCAAAATGATATTAGATGATTAAATGATATTGGAGAGGTGGTTATGTGAGAATTGTTTTATAAATGCTTTAGTGATCCTTATGGTTCCCTTCCAATGTGGGATTTTCTATGATTCTTATCGTCATAGCATTAAATGAACCAATACAGGAGCTGTTGTGTGAGCTAATCTATATGCTCAAAAAAGAAGGAGAATAGGAAAGGCACAGACATGTGGCATCAAAGGCGCAGAATGTGGCCCTTGTGGGCTCAGCTCAACGTGGTGTTGAGCATCTCCTCTGCAGCCAGCTGAGATTTGAGGGACAGTCAAGGAGAGGAAAGGGGAACTGGTGTCCTCATTTCAAACACGTGGAGATAAAGCATGGGGAACTTAAGGCTGGAACTGAGTTTCCAGGTGAGTGAGCTTAATGTACCGGGTGCACAGAAGATGCTAAACCCTTCTGAAAAGCCAGCTCTTGGCTACAGATGTTAAGTGCCGAGAAATCTGACCACTGGCCTGGGAGTTGATCCCTTGGCACCTTCTGAGAGGCAAAGAGGGAGTCTTGTCATGAGATCTGGCTGTAAACCAGAATTATGTAGAAAGTGGAGAGGTGTGGACTTGTAACAGATGCCTACAGCGAAGTATGTAGGTGCTCAGTTGGCATTTCTGCATCTGTTTCAATACCTTGACAGTAACTGTGTTTTTCTGTTTTCTGTTCAAGTCATCTCATGGGTTTTCTACTGTTACAAAGCCTTATTGTGGAGCAGGGCTGGGCAGCAGGGCTTTTTGGATGAAAGTTGTAAAGCATCCTTAGCAATTCATTGCAGCACTTGCACGGGAAGTATTCACTGATGGGATTCAGGGACACATCTGTGGCAGCTGCAAAATGGACATGGAAAATACATTACTCTGGTGCACTTCAGGACATGAAAAAATAGATTGCGTGTGTGGCAGAAGAGCGTTTCATTTCCTCCTACATGCACGAACACGCGTAACAGGCTTTTTCTGAGCTGAGAGCACCCAAGCTTTGTCCTCATCTGTACAGAGACTTCAGTCTTTCACAATGTTTTTTGACTGCTGAGGAAAGTGCTGTTTTTGAAGTCCAGTTAAGTAGTATTATTCCTCCTGTTTATCCTCCTGCTTGGTTCTCTGTGCTCAGAGCTATTTTAGTGGGTACATGACCAACATTACCCTCTGGTCCTGGGTATCGGCCTACATCAGTCCCATGGAAACTGCTCTCTCCTTTATAATAGCTCTTGCAGACACATCTATCAATGTTTCAGCCTCTGCTTTTTTTTCCCTAGACCTTCAAAAGGCCAGGGCCATGCATTATGCAGAATTATTTATGGATTAATGTCAGTAACAGCCCATTAATATCTGTGCCACTGTTCTAAAGATGGCTTTAAAGTGATCCAGGAGCCGTGGCAATTGCTGGCGACCCAGCAGACATCCCTGCTCCTTCCCCAGGGCCTCCCATTTCCTCGGCACCAGAGGAAGATCAGAAGCTTCCAGCAGTGAGATGTTGGGAAGTTATCAATAAAGTGATGATTAAAGGCTGGCATTTCTCAGCCTTTGGTAAATAATAGTAAGTAGCTGATGGCTGAGGTTCACATTTACTGATATTATCAGTCTGTGACAAATGACGTTGTATCGAAAGACATTCATTTCATAGCACTGGAGAGACATTATCCCAGCTGGGTGGTGGATAGTAGGGTCTGCATTTTGAGGTCTTTCAGCTAGGAAATCCGCAGTGTTTCCATGAATCTTGTCTGATTTGCATGCTGGTAGATCCAGCCTGCAGCCTTTCATTCACTTACTGTGGTGGTAATGATTTATGCAATGCTATGAGGCTATCAGAAATCTACTATAAGGAAGCAAAAAAAAAAAAAAAAAAAAAAAAATCAATTAACGTGCTGCTGATGGTGTCACGTTTGCAGGGTTGGGCTGAGGCAATTTATTAGTTGCCTGGTGCCTCTGTGTCTGAAAATGTGAACATGCTCCAGTCTCCCCACTCTTCCTGGCAGATGATGTCCTTGCTAATGTGTCTGAATCCATAGCTCAAGGTCAGAGGATGCAGTATATTCAGAATTGATTTGTTTGAGGTGATAGCTGTCATCCGATAGCCAGCAAGGGAAGCTTCATCTCCATGCCCCATTGCCCTCTATTGGCTGGTGCTGCACTTGCACAGCAAAGTGAACGACAAAAAGGGCCAAATAGGGGATGCTGAGGAATATGGTCTGTTATGATGGTCCAGCATCTGTTTATTGCCAGTAGACTCCAAATTGTTAGTAATGAAGATTGCTTTGAGGGGTGCAAAGAGCAAAAGGGAGGGGAAATGGTGGTGGGTGGTGAATCCAGAGGTGAGAGAGGATCAGAAAAGAACTTCTGTGTTCCTCGCGGAGATGGAGTGCTTGCTCATACAATGCATACACACATGTATGTGCACGCAGGAAGGTAGAAAACATAAGTTGCATCTCTGCTTGTTCACTGATTTTCCTGTGCCAAAGGTCCCCCTGTATCCTGCTACATGATGCTAGCAGATGGGCTTCTGTACGTGTGTATGGCAAAACAAGCTGAGCAAGGGATGCTTAACCAGGAATAATGAGACAGCTGGACCAGCTATGGCAGTTCAGGATGACTGAAGATGCCTTCGAACACTTTCCTCCTGCAGTAGAGTCTTTCTGACAGTAGATGTCACATTTGCACAATGGAACACTGAGCTGCTGTGTGGGGCTGGGACAGATTGGACTATTTTCTTTCAGTCTTGTGGGTGCTGAGGTCATGAGAAGCTGTAAATTATAGAATCATTTGAATCGGAAGGGACTTTTAAAGGCCATCAGGTCCAACTCTGCAATGAACAGGGACGCCCACAGCTTGATCAAGTGCTCAGAGCCCTGTCCACCCTGACCTTGGGTGTCTCCAGGGATTGGGCATCCACCACCTCTCTGGGCAGCCTGCTCCTGTACTTCACTGCCCTCATCACAAAAAGCTTTTTCATTATATCCAGTCTCCCCTCTTCTAGTTTGACACCACTTTCCATCATCCTATCGTAATCTGCTAAAGAATGAGTCCTCTTCTCCCTTATAGCCCCCCTTTAGATACTGAAAGTCCAGCTTTACTGGTTAACAGGCAGGGTTTTGAAATACTTTATGGTCTTTTGGGTCCAAATTATGAGTTTTAGGGAGTTGGCACTGTTCTAAATGATCCCATGTGTATTGTATACAAATGATGATTGTTTAATTGGAGGCACATCATAGAATTGTAAGATGGGTTGGAAGGGAACTCAGAGATCATCTAGTTTTCCAATATAATACTTTTAATATAGAAAACATTGTAAATACATTAATTACAGTTCATTTTAAAAAGTTCTAAATCTTTATATGACAGTCAAATATGGATAGATTAAAATCCATTTCTGCCTAAAATAAGGGAACAG
This sequence comes from Lagopus leucura, assembly GCF_019238085.1. NCBI lineage: Eukaryota > Metazoa > Chordata > Aves > Galliformes > Phasianidae > Lagopus > Lagopus leucura. The sequence goes on along the minus strand of NW_024962307.1, from coordinate 297,088 downwards.
TTATCTAAAGTGGAAAAAGCCACATTCTTCCACAACTACCTCAGGCCTCAAACTGAAGATGGTAATTTCATGATATCCGTGTTTTACAGGGCCTGTGGTAACTGGTAATGTCGAAGCATACCTAGCCTAAAAGAAGAAATTGGTTATTTTACATGCATTTCATGCTCTCTGAGGCTCAGGTTTATGCAATAGTCCCAATATGTGCTGGTCAGAACCAAACCCAGTTGAAAGCATGCACAGTGCTGGCCAGATGCCCCAGATTTTGGTAGTTTGGCAGCCGTGAGCTCTTCTTTAGCCACTGTGCCCCAAGGCTGCAAGCTGCCTTCTTATGAGGGACAGCATAATCTATTTGGAAAACCAAAGGAGTGCTTTGATTTTGATCCTGACCCAAACACAAATCCAGTTCAAACTGGAACCTCCATCAAGTCTTGAGTACTTTGCAACTGGGGCAATTTTTTTCCACCCCTCCTCTTCTTTTTTTTTTTTTTTTATTCCTTGAAAAACACTTCTGTGTGCTTTAACTTAAAAAATATTGACGCCAACCACACAAATGATAACAGTGCCAATGGTAACAATAGCATCAGTGCCAGCACCCACACAGCATTATTAACATCAATGCCAACAGCAGCATGCAGATCTATGCCAACAGGCCAAGAGTGTCAACACTGCTGATGCCAACAGACCAGAACGAATGAAGAACCCCTCAGTACCAACCCAGTGTGCAAAGCCTCACTGCTGCAATGTGGTCCCACAATAACAAACCCCTGTGCCCAGCCCAGTGCTCATTAGCAACTTTACAATAACAGGTCGTGGTGCAGGAGCAATTAAATGAAAACACGGAGCTGTGTATATCCTGGAAGGGAGAAATATTTAGATATTTCTGGAGCTGAGGGGTGAAAAGAAATAATGATTGACTGCTTTTCCAAGTTTCTCTGTCCAAGTGCAATGGTGGCAGCTGGAGCTCCTTTGGAACTGGCATGGGCTGAGCTCTGGGAGCGCTGCAGGCAGCAGGAGGTTGAGTCCTGTGTGCTTCGCTTCTGAGCACAACTTACCTATTCAACAGAGAAATCCTGTGTAACAGGTAACCTAAGGATTAATGAAAGGATCTGATCCGTATGGATCCTTCCAGAATCGATGTGTTCACTTCGTAATTGTATTATTTCAAGGTTCCTTCAGGCCTCAAGGCTGTAAGCTCTTCTCCAGAGGGCTGGCAGGATTTTTCTGGGTCCAGAGCTTGCACTGCACATATGAAGCAGGAATCTGGTGCTGCAGAGAGGGTTGGCAAAGATCCGGACATGCATCCTAGTTTGCAGAATTTGCACCCCATGCTTTTTCTCTGACCTTTTCAGGTCTGTTCTGGAGAAAAGCAGTGAAGAGGCAGCTGAGGAGCTGGGATGTATCCAGCAGCTGTCATAGTGTGCTCCATCCATACCTCAGTGCAAGCAGTGATCCTGCTTTGTTTCCTTCCTGACAGCAGCTTGATGTCATCACCAAAGAGTTCCTCACTGTTTGAAAACCAAGGTTTTCCTGTCAAAGCAGCTGTCAGTAAGCTGTTCTGTTTCACAGAGAACAGGAAAAGTGGAGAATCAGAGGACAAACCAAGTGCCCCGCAGCATTCCATGAGCCCTCCTGCAGGAGCTTCAGACCCTGGGGTTAATGGGAGGTTTCAAAGCCTGTATGAAAAAAGAATTAAACAAATAGCTGTGTCCTATTCAACAAATTGCATCCTGAGAGAACTGCTGTTCGTGTTGGAGCTCAGGTTACCTTTGGTGGAGGTGGAGGTTTGCCTTTGGGAACAGGGAGAGAAGAAGGTTTTTTCTCTGGTGCCTGTAACAAAAATGTAATGTCAGTGCCATTGTGCTTCCCTGTCTGAGCAGCTGCCAGTGCAGTTATCTCATATATTTACTAAAGCGTTTTCTTAGTGGAAGAGCTAGGGGCAAGTCAGGTTAGTCTGTCCACACACAGTAATAAATACACGAGGGATGTAGATATCCCATTTCAGAAGAGCTCTGAGCTATTCTAAATGTGTAAATTCATCTGCATCAAGTGTCTGTGCTCAAATAGACTGCTAAAGGGGCTGAAGCTGCCACGTGCTCAAGGTACACGCTGAGGACTGTATCTCTGAAGACAGGGACATATAAAGGCTTTTATAATCAAGCAGATGCTTTTCTTTTTCCAGTCCTCATCCATCATTTTTCATGCAGGCAATTATGTTACTAAATACGGAAATGGTTTCTACACCCTCACATGAGGGGTGGGCAGGAGGCTGAAACATTTGAGGGGGTTACTTTATTGAATAAGGATTCTTTGGAACTGTAAATGACAAATAAGTTCTTCTGATCTCCAAATATTTTTTAAGAACTCAAAACATGTGCGTGTGCAGTGATGGAGACCCTCTCACAGGTGCCACCCTTCGTGCCTCCCAGATCTGCATGTTGTAAGGAGAGCTGTGAACACCGTGGATGCGTTGGCATCCCTGGCACAGGTTAAGAATATCATGTACAATTTAGAGTTACATGGAGGAAAAAAAGACCACTCCTACCCTAAAGAAGTTTGATTGCTTTGGTGGGTTGATGGTTGGACTACTGATCTTGGTGGTCTTTTCCAATCTTAACAGTTCAGCGCTTCTGTGAACATCTGTGATTTCTTTAACCACAGTCAGAAACTGAAAATAGTATTTGGCACCTGCTGTTTGTCCACAGCTTAGATGAAAGATGTGGAAAAATTGCAAGGTTATACTTACAAACATGTCTTGTGTGTGAGAAAAGGCTGGTTTGGTGCCAGGGACAGGAGGTGGGGGACCTTTTGGCCTTATGATAGGCTGTAAAAGAGGAGAGCAGAATACAGATTTACCCTATATACGTATTTTGTATTTGCATATTCAGTGGGAATGTGTGAGCTTGTGTTTGTATATATGAAGTTCATCGGTAGAAGTAAATGGATGCACTCATTTCAGAGTTAGATCAGGGATGCTTTACTCTGTTCGGCCCTGAGAACTTACAGGGCTTTATAGCTGCAACGCAATGATTCTCAGCCTTTGGGATCAGCTTGGCATTGCAGGCCTCCACTTTCACACTGGCACAAGCTGTCCAGGGATGTAAGGGAGTCACCATCCCTGGGGATGTTTGTACTGTGGAGATGCGGCACTGGAGGACATGGTGAAGATGGGTTCAGGTTGGACTTGGTGTTCTTAGAGATCTTTTCCAACCTTTCTGATTCTCTGTGATGTCACATGTGCTGCGTTCCCCAAACCCAACATCAGAAAATAAGAATATCTCCAGCATCACTTACGCTCCGAAGCTGTGGTTTGTTCTCCTGTGGTGGAGGTACAGGAAGGAGAAGCTTCTTATCATTAATCTGAAACAGGGAACAGTAAAGTCTAATGGAGAGCTCATCTTGTGCACTGCCTTTGCGCCCTTTACTGCAGACAGATCAGTCAGGGGCAGACTTAGTGCCACATGCTTCACTTGCTCCCTTCCCCATGCTGGGGTTCTGCAGCACACTCCTCTTAGCACTACACAACTGCTTTGAAGCCCTCCTGCAGATGTGGCACAATTCACCCCTCATCTCAATCTTGGGGAGGCTGTAGTGACCCAGCACCGTCCCGCTCTTACCTTCTGGGTGGGTACTGCCAAGGCAGGGTGCTCTCTTTGTTCTTGGTCCACAAAGACTTGATTGGTGGCTCCAGGTCCCCTTCTGGTATGGCTGCTATGTGAATATGTATATAATATATATATAAATTCTAAATTCATATAAAACATACTTGCTGAAGTTGAGTGCTTGCCTTAATCCCATTATTCTAGTATAAAGCTCAGGGAAGTGGCAGAATCACCATCCCTGGAGGTGTTCAAGAGATGTGGCACTGAGGGACGTGGTCAGTGGGCACGGTGGGGCTGGGTGGAGAGCTCTTTGCCCACCTGTATGATTCTATGAAAGCCATTTTAAATTACTGTAGGATTAGTCTTGAGCACTAGTTTTAAGACTCTCCTGGCTTCAGTAGAGCTCTCACACCAACTTCCTTGCTTCTCTGGAGTTTTCTTCACCTTCTTTGAAAACCCCAGCTTAAATTGCTTGGGTTTAGTTACCCCTTTCTCAATAGAGTAAATATTTTACCTCTTCTTGAATACTCGGAAGCGGAAGAGCAATATTGCTGCAATTACAATCACAGTGAGGGCAACCAGCGCACCAGCAACGATTGCAAAACCTGTCAGGAAGACAGAACACAAATTGCTATATCTTAAAAGATGCACGCAGATGAGCAGATGCCCATCCTGAACACTGGCAGAGTACAACCCGCAGTCACACATCCATGCACAGAAGTCATAGCCCTAGGTATGCAGTTTTGCAAGTTAGGGCTGTTTTGCTGGAGCTAAAGGTCTCGTTTCAGTCAGTTGATGGCAGTGTTCTCCATGTGAGGCTGTGCGGTACTTACTGGTGACTGTGGATGAGCTGTCGCAGTTCGGTGGTGCCCATCCTTCTTCACACTGGCACTGCATCTCATGGTCACAAACCTAGGGAAGTACAAAGCCAGGAGTAGATTCAGGATGAGTGCAAATAACATAGAAACATTTCAGCAGCTGTGGAACAGGGTGCAGGAAACCCATCTCATTTCACGTGGACTAAGATTTAGCACTGGCTGTGGCACTTTTGCACAGAATGAATGAAAGATTAACTGTGATGTTGCATTAGAATTACAAGGAATCTGTGTCCATCTCCTGTGATCTTAAAAATATGGATACCATATCAAATAAAATTTGGTTTCCTAAAACTTTAGCAAGTTCTGACTTTTTGCAAATTCTTGTCCTTACGACTTAAATGGAATCAACAACAGTGTCTGTAGTTGGCATGCATTGTTTTTTCCTAAGTTAGTAGCTGGTATCTTACAGCATGTCCAGGGCACTTGGCAGAGCAGTCGCTTGATCTAAAGACATCTTCAGCATAGACACATTCTCCATTGCTGCATACCTGCAACGTGCAAGGCCAATGTCACAAAAGAGATTTACAGCTTTCAGAACATGCAGAGCTTGCACAATTATTGCATGAAGAGATGAAGAGTGAAAGGAGGCATAGAAAAGTATGCTAATCACTTAGACGTACATCAGGAGATGTAGGTGAGATGTGGATATAATTTTTAGCTTGACCTTTGGATATTTTATAGCAAGATATAGTGGCAAAGATGTAAAGATGTCGCTGGTTGCCAATCATTTGCAATTCTTCATTCTTTTTTTCCCCTGAAAACCTCTTTCAGGTGGAAATATTGCAAGGAATTTGGATGTAATCCCCAGTGATGCCTAACACATTCATTACAGAAATTATTAAAAATAATTTGTACAATCTTTTAACCTTCCAGTACAAAGGTAATATTTCTTCTGCCACGTATGTTTTTGTCAGTGAAAAAAAAGAGTAAAATGGCAATGAAATGCAAGGAACTCGGAAGCACAGGAGCTCCTGTTTGCTTTGCTCCTGGTTTCTGCTAGATGTAGGGCAGAAGGCACAGCAAGTCAGATCAGTGGAAGTTCAATGTCCACTTCGATCTTCCCTGTCTAAAGTCCTTCTTGTTTGGCTAATGATGTAAGCAAGACTGAAAGAGGGAAGAAACAGGGAGAAGTTGGGCTTTTTCCTCTACTAACCATGCCATCCCCACACTTGGTTCCATTGAGGATCATCCCTAAATCTGTATCTCCATTCCTAGGAAAGCTTGCTTTGCAGGACTCAAAGGTCACCAGGCTGCCATAGGTGGGCATCTCCTGCCCCCCAGAGCAGTACAGCTTCCCACACATGATGTCTCTGGAAGGAGAACAAGGGTCATTACAACAATGCACAGCAAAGGTATCCAGGCTGCTCTGTTCTCCAGCCTGGATTTCAGTGGCTGTATATGAACTCCATAGGAAGAACTGCAGGTATGTTTTGCTTTGTGGTGTTTTTAGATCAGTTTCTGAGTGGCATGTTCTTAACTCCTCTTGAGTTCATTAGAAAAGCCATAATAATTTACAGAAATTAGCTGAGCTGTTCTCAGTTGTGGAGGTTTATCAGAAGTTCAGCTTCCCTATTCAAAATCCTTTCCTTGCCCTTGGCTGCATGTACATGCAAGCAATCTTACACACATGCATGAGCAGACTGATCTCGAGACAATTTGCATCACTGCTTTCCCTGGGCAGGAGTTCTCTTTGGAAATTAGTTTTCTTAGAAGTGCATTTACTTCAGTATTCCAACTGAATAAGAAAAAAAGGACTTGCAGACTTAGGCGCCATCGACAATAGCTGCACTCTTTTTCCATCTCTGAGTTTGAATGGCAATGGTCTCTCTTCCCAAGTTCTGGCAAATTCTGTAACTGCGCTTACTTCTTTTTACACGGGACGTGACTGCCTCGTTCTTTTCTGCAGTATCCATAATACACCCCCTTCTCATTCATCCGGTAACAGGACGCTGCCCCGTCAGTAGCCTCTGTTAAAGAGGAAAACAAGAAGAGCAATAACACAAAGAGCTTAGGAGAGAAGTTAGGATTAGTTGAGGTTAGTCTGTTAGTATTGCATTTCATTCATCTATTTAGGAAATGGACTTCCTCAGTGAAGTTACCCATGAGCCTAAATGAGTCCCTGGCACTTTGTGCGTTAATCCTGCAGTGTTAATGTGTGCATTCAGCAGCACCTGTCCTGTGTGTTCTCTATCCATCACAAACCTTGCTTAGGAGAAGGGACACAGTCAGGTTGAGGAGGATGGTAAGCCTTCAGAACCATGCAGACATACCAAATTTGGACAGCAATTTGAAACTCAGGCAGTTCCTCATTCTATCATGCAAATATCAGTTCTGTTTCAAGATTATCTTAAAACCATGGTGCAAAAGAGGAACCAGCCTACCACTTCACATTTCCCTAGAAGTCAGGTGCTAATAATCATTTACATAGAAGTAGAAAATCAATAAATTACACTATAAGCTAGATCTGGGTTCTCTTGCCACGCTGTTACGTATTTCTAAAAGGCCTTTGGTGGTTTGCTAGCAGACAAAGCCTGCCTTGTCTCTCTCTATTGACAACCTTATATTTTCAGTGGCAGCTTGTACTTACGTGGTCCAAAAGCAGCTCTGCATTGGCTTTCTCGGGTGGGACAGATTCCCATGTAGCAAAAGCCTTCACCGTTGTTGCAAGGATGTCCGTTCATACGGAATCGATCCGATGGGCAATTCCCAGAATAACCAGTGCACATCTCAGGCAGGTCGCAGTCATCCTTGGCTTCCCGACACACAGCTCCTGCACTTTTGTACTGAATTGGAGGAAAGCAATGCTTCACTTGACGTAACGATTACAACACTGTGCCAGTATTCACACGTACCAAGGACTGATTCTGTTGTGAAATGCATTACTGCTTTCACAAAGGCGGAAAACCTCAGCACACCTCAGTGATAGAAGCCGAGATGGGGTTTTTACCTGGCAGTCCTCGCAGCAGTCTCCGTGTGCACACATGGAGCCAGCTGTCAGCTTGCACGTCTCTGGGTCGCAGCAGGTGTTTGTGCACTCCTGGGATAGAACAGACTGTCAGGGCTCTGTACAGTGCTCCAAACTTCAGCCCCTCTGCACGGCATTCCCAGCAAACCACTGCTTACTGGGAGAGGGAAGGGTATCTGGGATCTGTCTTTGCTTCTATGAAAACCATTGTCACTAGAACACTGCATGTGAAGATCTCCAAACGTGGTCATCGAAGTGCTGACCAGAGCGTACAGGGAACTGACTTATTTCCTCTCTGACACTTTTGTATCTGTGCTTCTTCCCTGTTCTCAGTTCCTTCAGTGATACAACACCATATGATGTGCCCTCATCTTCCCTGCGCTTTGTAGGGACGTCCAGATTGCAGACCAGCGGTTTGATGGCTGCAGTTTCTACGGAAGTATTTCAGCTAGATTTAAACAGACTGCCTCAAAAAACAGCCTGAAAACAACCAGTTTCCTCTTCCAAGTATTATTTTATCCCCAGTTGGGCAGATACCTCTGAAGTCCCGCAGTCGCATTCCTCTCCTTTTTCCACAAAGCCATTGCCACATGACGAAGGTGCTATGATGGCATTTATATCTGGGATGTTAGTTAGACATTTTGGCATGTCATTCAACATGTATTTCTCAAAATCTTGGAGGCTGCAGGAGCTGAATTTCTTAGGGACGATAGAACTGTTTTGAGAAAGCAAGAGGACTTGGGTTATGGTTGTTGTAGACAAGGAGAAGCAATAGCCCCTGATGGAAAGGTTATCCCAGAATAACTAAAGATTGTGCTTTTGGGGTTATCCATCTAGAAGTAACATAGAAGAGCCTCAAATTGGAAGTGGGATGCTCACCGCACTCTGGAATTTCTTCAGTTTACTTTTTTTAAAATATAATTTAAAGGGGATAATCTTAAAGGACAAAAATATCAAATAATCATAAAAGTTAGAAAGACCACTAAGGTCATCCAGTCCAACCATCTATTGACCTTCACTACTATGCCCACTAAATAGAAACAACTATAACAATCTGTTTTGGAAACTGGCAGCTTATACAGAGCCCTTCATTCTCAGATGCAGTGTGTTAATGTGCTCACCCTCTTTCCCAGACTCTTACCTAACAGTATCTGTCATGACACAGACTCGGGAATGACACGTGCAGTCTTTGGTGTCGTGACTCATGCCAAGGTTGTGTCCCATCTCGTGTGCCATGGTAGCTCCAACTGCAATCTCACTTCTGCTATGATCCTGTGGAAATAAGGACAACGTATTACTTCTGTGAGCATTGTAGAGCACGTAGGAACATCAAAGAAATCGAGTGGCTGAGAAGTAGAACAGTTGTTCAAGTGATGATATTGTCATCATACATAATCTGGTAGTGTTGGTCAATCCATGCATGCATCTTTTCCACAATTCCCCACTCAAAACAGAACCTTTTTGGACACAAAATCACTTGATTTTCTCTCTGACTCTGTAAGTGTCTGGTGCTCCACGTAAAGATGTCTGAGTTTGATGTTGACTGTTAGGTAACACAAATACCACACTTTATGTGTGCTTTTGTTGTCTTCTGCACATCATTTAAAATAAAGCCTGTAACTTCTACAGCCTAATGAAACAATGATATGAACCAGACGAAGAACTGGAAATGTTATAAGCCCAATAACTTTCATTAATAGAATCATTAATCATTAAGGTTGGAAAAGACCACTAAGTCCAACCATAAACCTATCCTCACCATACCCAAATAATCATAAAGGTTGGAAAAGCCTGCTAATCTTCTCAACCCAAATGTATTTTGCTGGTTGAGTGAGAACCAGATAAGCTTTTAAAAATGAGATAAACAAGAATAAGTCAGACCTGGATAATACCTGCAGAATATACGTCACTGCAAATGGATTTTATAAAAGCTAGTCCAATCGTTGTCCCCTCCAAGTCGTGCCCTCTGTAAGGAAGACAGCACAAAACACAGTGATATTTCCACAGAGCAGACCTGAAGTCAGCATTTGCTTTAGTAACCAAGCAGAATCTCAAAGTATATATTCACTTCCAGCTCTGCTTTTCATCCTTGATTTAATACAGTGTTTGAAGATATGCTTAAGAGCAGTGCAAATCAGAAAAGAACTAAATACACTTCATTCTTTTTTTTTTTTTTTAAACCTGATCTACATTGCCATTCATGAGACCCGAGCACCTGGTTCAGTGCAAATCGCTTGATGAAATGCTTGGGTGAGTGAAAACCAATGAATGTGAGCCAGAATAGCGGAGTAAATGCTGGTTGGGTTTGATGATCTGCATTTCCCAGCTGCCTTTAAGTTTCATGCCACGACTCTTTGTGTTGTTAGCCTACACTGCAGTCTTTGAGACAAACTGCTTTGTGACCAGAGCAGGAAAAGCAGCGATACGTACGTAATTAGCTGAGCATTGTCGTTTCTTTTCCTCTTTAATAAATCTGAGCTCCTCCACTTTGAGAAGCTGTCCAGAGTCGATCCTGCAATAGGACTCAAGGAGCATTTATCATTGTCTGTCCAGATTTCTAGGCCAATTAGAGCCACGTAAATATTGATGGCCTTATAAACCTGCAGCAGAGAAACCGTTTTGCTGTAAAACAAAGTACTTCACAAAGACTTCCTCAACAGACAGTCATCTGCATGATTGGTTTCCTGTTGTTGGTTCAATATGGACCCCTCCAAACTTGATTTAAGAAGTTGCGACAAAACAAAAGACAAAACTTGAAGTCTTATTTCCCCCCACCCAGAAAAATGGCTTTAAAGTACTTGGAAAATCCAAATTTTGGAGGAAATTTAAACTGTGGGAGAATGAAGAATCAGTTCATTCTTTTTGTAGCATTTCAATCCCTGACTTTAAGAGATGATAAGAAAATAAGATGCAAGTCTTCCTTCAATACTAATTTAACTTATATTTCCTGCCTGAAGGCAAACAGCAGAGTGATATGGGCAGATTTGCTTGAAAATGACAGTACAGTTTTCATGCTTTCCTACATGTTATAGTAAAAATACATAAAGTTCATAAAAGAAAAAGTATAAATCACGTCTAATTAAATTTTTCTCTGCTGTATTTATTCTTACCGTGTTGATGAAATTGACTATTCCAAATATCCTTTGTCTCACAGTATTAACATCTTTGTTGTACTTCTTATACTGAAAAATCAAATACATGATGTCAGGAATAAGAGGAAAAAGAAGTGGTTTGTCAGAAAAGAAATATCCCACAGAAGTTGGCAGTGTCCACTGTCTGGCCTTATCTATTGTATTTATTGTTTTATCAGACCATCTAGTGCAAAGCCTGGAGGAATTGGGCTGCAGCTGGGACTGCTTTTTGTCCCAGTGCTGTAGTTGTGGTAGGAGCCCCGAATGAACAGCACTGACCTCAGTCTCATGAGGAAAATGTTAGTTCAGTACCCACCATAATATTGTCTGCAACTACGTAAACTTCCAGATATTTCTTTGCCTTCAGGTACGCCTTCATCTAGAGAGAAGATAAATTTTGGTGACTTTTAAGGCTTGTTTCAGTCTCATTCTTAGCAGTTTCCCATCAGTGTATTCATTACTGGGGCCTTTGTCTTGCTAAGTAATTTGAAATGGGACTGTCTCATTTTAAAACAATCAAAGGTAGGCCAGATATTTAGATGGTTAAAAATGCACATGGACACATGAAGGAGGGCTTAACTCAGATGGCAGCTCCAAAGGCTCAGATCTGAGATCTTGCACAGGTCGATTAAGGTTTGGTTACACTCCACTGCTTGCAATTGCTTCTGTCCCAGAGGTGCCAGCAGACAGTGGGACTTTGGCCACTCATCCTGTGCTGCAGCCTCAGCTTCTTTTCTGCTCTGTACTTACTTCTGGGCTATTGCTGGATTTGAAGATGTTATTGATGGGGTCACTTGCATTCACTTCCCAGCTGCTATTGACTACTCCACAGGTTTTGATGGACTCGTCTTCCACAAACTCATAGACTGCATGCTTCTCTCTGTCCGACGTTCCCAAGGGTTCAATCAGGTACTTCTGCCCACGGGTCTCAAAATACCCACTGTGAACATTTTCTTTAGGTTAGACTTTTGAATCCATGGGACTGAGACAGCAATATTGTCTTTAACAGGGCATGTAGAGACTATTGCACACCCCAATGCAATCATATAATTATTACAGTTGGAAAAGACCTCAAAGATCATCAACCCTCAACCCATCACCACTTTGCCCACAGTGGAGCATGGCTTGGCAGCATGCAGGCAGGAATTGAAGCTGCTGGGTTGGGGATGGTCTTTAAGGTCTCTTCCAACCCAAGCCATTCTGTGACTGCATTCTGTGAATGGGAGGCTCATCAGGTGAGGTCTCTTGAGCAGGTGACCATTAATCAAAAGGAAACTGGATTAAGAATGAATTAGTTTTACATTTGGGAGTTTTCTGCTTGTAAAGTGAAATCCAGCTTCAGTGGCGAGTTCAAAGATAGACTTTCATCTTTAATTCAGGTCTGTTCCCTCATAAGCATACGAGAACAAAAGATAGCACCTATTTATTTACAACCTGATTCTATTTGAACTGGAAAACTTATCCTCATGCATATTCTGATATCAGTACCATTTGCAAACTGAACCTCCACCTTACCTTAAACCTCTGCAGGCACTGATGCTTGCTGTTGAGCCAGCCTCATGCTGAATGTAACCTTCATAGTAACAGTGATCCTGTTTAGAAACGGAAAAATACATTTTAAAATTGATTTCTAGAGACAAAGTACACCAGTTAGAGTGCTACAATTCCCTATGCTACATGAGGAGGTCTCCTATTAGGGGAGACTCTTAAAATGAAAAAAGCTGGTGGCCATTTCTATGTTTGCTGCAGTTCCATTGTCGTTATTCTTCAATACAAAGCAACCCAAGTGTTGGTAAATCCAGTCATGGTGGGTTCTGGTTCATACAGAGCATTACATGAAAATATTTGCTGCTCAAAATGAAGCATAAACTGTTGTACTCTGATAAATTAAGTCCATACTTAATTCCTTTTGCAGCCAAAAAATCAAAGTTTTATTGCATAGTTATTGCAGCTCCCTTTGCTGCTAATCACCCCATGAAAAATTAATATTAGACTTTGTATTTTAAATTGCATGTGTTAAAACAGGGAGTGTGACGTTGGAAGGCTTCAGCTGAGGGCTTTGTGGAAGATAAAACTGGAGGGCAGACAATTAATTAAAAAAAAAAATTAAAATGTAACAGCCATTTCCTTTGAGTCTGAATAAGTGATTGGTCATGGCTCAGAGGAACCACCTGGAGTAACCTGCAGCGCGTTTGCTCTGAGTGTGGGCGACGAGGTGAGGCAGAGGAAATCTGTGCTTATCTGAATCCATGATCTCAGAGAGATTAGATGTGAAAGCGAGGCACTGAGCTGCACAGAATGAGCAAAGTCAGGAGGGTGGGGGGGGGGTTGTTCTGTCCTGGCTCCACTCCCTGTCCTGACAAAGAGAGAAACTCAGCTCAGGTGTGTGTTCATCAGCTGAGAGGTGGAAATTGCCAAAGGCTGATTTGTGTTATTAGTTCATGCACCCATGAACCTCATACAGAACTCAGTAAGGGGAAATAAACCTTTTTATTGATTGATTACCTTGATCTGGGGACTCGTGGTTATCTGCTGGCCGTCATCTGAGTAAACTGTTTCGGTATAGTCCCCAGCTAACAGATGCCTGCAAAGATTAAAGAACAGTTATTATTCAAATAATTGCAGTCATCTAAAAATGAGACGATTGTGTAACAAGTGAAGCACTTAAGGAATTCAGATGATTACTCAGGTTATGATTAGTACCAAAAGACAAAGGCAGAAAAGCACCTGGGTGGGGAATTCTGCCTGTGTGTAGTTCTTACTCAAAAGGATTTTTCTAAAATAAGAAATCAATTAATGCCTACTTATTTCATTAGTATAAAGTAATCTCCTGGTAGATCTGAAAGTGAATACATGACAATACATGTGGCATTGATTCTGTTTTGCCCTCCCATTTGTGTAGATGTTTCCACCGCTCCACAGCAGCACAGTTGCGCTCTCTTCCCAGCTCACCCCCTGGTTATAATGGTGAAGAGATGGTCAATGGGAAAGCAGCCTCATCTGCTCCTGCATGCACGTCGGTGTGTGCACACAGAGACACATTATAGTATGTAGTTATCGTGAGCTGATTATAGTAGCACTGCATTTACATAGCCATTAGAAAAGCACTTATTACAGCAGGCTCGTTTGATACCACGTTAAATGTTGTGGTGCGGCCAGCAAGCAGAAAATTATAGCTGGTTTTGTGTATTTCACTACTGAAAGTTCAGCAGAAGTAGAGCTGTGGTAGTGGGTATTGGAAGCTTTGTCTGAGGACTGTTGCATTTTTTTTCCCCCACTTTTGGAAGAGCTTATCGAGTTCCATTTCCATGGATTTTGCTCTTGTACTTCTTTATAGCTTCTACCAAAACAGAACAAATGAGCATAACCCAGGGACTACCCTTAGAGAAGAAAACATCTGAAACATAATGAAGGTATTACTCATTCTGTCAATTTAGCCATCTTGGGAAGAACAGGACAACAGTCATAGAATCACAGAGTCATGGAATCATTAAGGTTGGAAAACACCACTAAGATCAACAAGACCAACACCAACCAACCCCCTTCACACCATAGAATCATGGAAGCAGTAAGGGTGGAGGAGAGCTCTTAGATCAGCATGTCCAACCATTGACCATCCCCACCATGCCTACTAAACCACGTCAAAATCAGCAGTGCAGGCCAGTCATTCTATCACTATAGCATATATTTCGCACTACCAAAACAGTGAAAATATCTTCATCTTACAGGGGCTTAAGTTGCTTTTATCCTGCATACTTTAGAGAGCCACATACAGTGAGGAAAAATACAGTGAGGAGTTTAAGGAAAAGATTGCGTTGAACATACTTATTTTTTTGTAGGTGCAATATGACTTCCTTTCCGTTGGCTTTGATTCCATACTCCAATGTATCGTCATATTTTGTCTGTAAACAGATTTAAGAGTTAGAATATGGACTTTTATAACTTCTGGCCTCACTGTGAGATAGATTGCAGTTGAGTTGCCAGCTGCATTCTTTTCCTTCACTTTCCACCAAAAATAAGCACTCTGGCAGTTGTAGAATAACCAGATTATTTTCTTTCATGTTTTTTGGTTAGAGTACCAAATCTAACTTTCTCCATTTCCCAGTAAATAAAAAGCAAAAGTTCTATATTGTAATACCTTTCCTTTGCTTCTTTCTACATCTCTTTTATGTACTGTGTGCAGTTTCCGAGGATAAATTATTTCATATTGCTCAACTCCAGGTAATTTCTTGCTTGCATTTCCTAGGGAGAAACAGATGTATATTTATGAAATCACAGTATTAACTTATTAAACACCATATTTCATGTCTGCCAAGACTATTCTTTTGGGCTCTGTAGCCACTCAGTTCTGATCTGTTCTCTGTCATGGCATGTGCTCATCTGCTCTTAAGCAGCCCCCCATAGTGTGACATAATGTTTGTCACAGTCTGGGTTTTAGCTGAGTTGCCATTCTTGGTAATATTATAGAATGGAATCCCTGAGGTTCAAAAAGACCTCGAGATCTCCAAGTCCAACCCCACCATGCCCACCAGCTAAGTCCCTCAGTGCCACATCTCTGCAGTTCTTGATCACCTCCAAGGATGGTGACTCCACCACATCCCTGGGCACCCTTAAATGAGGTTTTGGAAGGGGTGGATCCTGGCTCCAGCCCTTCCAGTCATTCAGGTGCATTGCATTGCTCCCCTGGGTTGGCCCTGCCTTCCCACCAGGTGCTCAAGCACTGCTTCAGGCTGTGAATTACCATTTCCACTACACTGGCCTACAAGTTAAGACTGCCTCTGTATAAGCAAATAAACTCACACAGTTCCTCACAGGTCTGGAAGAAGCCTAGATTTCTCCTTTAGAAAGCTTTCAAGCTAATCTTCTCACTTAAACACTTCCCAGCAGTGCTTCAATAGACACAGTGCTGATGAACACTGTTCCATTCTGTTGTGTGCTTCAAGGCATGAGTGAGTAAGGACAAAAAGTTAATTAGCAGCACGATTTGCAGGGATGGTCAGCACACACTGCATCATTTGAAGTTACTGACAGCAGCTGGCATGCAGCACGTGGGGAAAACAGGGCTCTACAAGGGATGTGTTGCTTTCCAACAAGGCAACAGGAGGTCTGTTTGCCCCATAAACTCTTTAATCTCCTACAAAGGGTCACTTCACCTGAATGGAGCATTCTTGAAGGTTGAAGCACAAGAGTTTGCATTTAAAAACAACACTAATAAAGAGAGAGTGAAACTTTTGTTTTAATAATCTGCCTCAAGGCCAAAGTTTTACAACAGTAGGGCGTCCGATTACTGCAATTTTCTTTAATCTTTAATCTCTGCAACAACACAGTACATCCTCATGCAGATTGTCCTAGTAAAATAGATAGATTAATTCAACTTAACTCATTTATTTGATTCAGCCCTTTCAAAAAGTAATTGCAGAATAAACCTGGCTGTATCAGAACAAAACTGTGTGCTGTAGAGGACGCCATGTTATAAAGGTAATAAACTCATGAGCTTGCAGTATGCTCTTATGCACTGATCAAAGTAATATTGTATGCCTCTCAGAACTGAGTCTCTGGTGGAGACTCTTTGCAGGACTGTCTGTAGCCCAGGCAGCTCAAGCCCAGGCTGGATTTGAGTAAAGTGCCAGAACTAAACTTCTCTTTCCCTTGCAGAGGGATGCAAGAAGCATTTCAAAGGTAACAAGTCAGCTTTGTTCTGGAACAAATAGTTTCTTAGAGGCATTATTTTGATCAGCTCGCTATATTGTCTGTGTTTCATCCATTGTCCTAAGTCAGTAAGCCTAAGCCTTAAGAAAGAAGGAAATTCCTTGGGCTTTCTGTAATAGCTAGAAAAATTGCTAATAAAGAACAAATAATTAAGTAATTTTCCAGGAGCATAACCCAGGACGACATGTTGTGAGTAATTCATTGGTAATGAAGATTTACTTTTGTCGAGGAACAAACTAAACTATTCACACCTCAAGCATTAAGACTGCACATGCTTTCAGATACCTTTGCAACCAGTGCAATCAGAAAGACACCTGTCAGAGAACAAGCTGCATGTCTAATGATGCATACAAAACCTGTGCCAAGCTCTGAAGGGATCTGTTCCCTGTTGACATGAATTGAATGAAACAGTGCACATGGGAAAGAAATGTGCAGTGCATTAAGGTTAAACCGTATGAACTTCTCAACTCATAACCTGCAGTAAGGCACAGATAGTAAAAGTGGTAACTATTTTAAGTGCAGGTAATAGAATTAATTGAATTCAAATACAGGTCTTTTCTTCTGTGGCCAAAGCACTGTCATGTACTTTGTCCAGTTGGGTCAGTTCTCCGATCACTTGCAGACGAAATGCTTTCTTAACTGGCTCACAGAACTGATCTGTTTGTGGTCTCCAGCCAATCTATCGAGTTTTCACACGAGTCAGTATTTCCCTAACCAGATAATGTCTTTGAATGGAAAGAGAAAAGGAAACAAACTCCTAACTTCAGTGATTCAGATTTTCTTCAACAGCTTTAATTCAGTGGTCTTTGTTATTATCCGCAAGCTAATAATTAAAAATTTATAAAAGCTATACAAAGTTATCTAAGATTATCCTTATAACCATTAAAAAAAGGATAAAGAAGGGAAGGGAAGGGAAGGGAAGGGAAGGGAAGGGAAGGGAAGGGAAGGGGAAAAAACATACCTTGTTGGAGAAAACATAGCAAAACAACAAAAATGAGAATGACATTATTCATCTCAGTTGCTGTTGTCTAGCAGTGGATTCCTCGCCCTAGGAAAGCTGAGTTCCCGTCTCTGTGCTTTGAGCAGTTCCGTCTTGTGCAGTGAGTGAGGGAGTGAGTTGTGCTGCTTATTCTTGTTCCTATATGAGGAAGTGTTTACTAAAGGTGTTGCACAATTTTCAAGTCACAGAGTTACAGCAAGCGGAAGTTCCTGCTGCACAGTTAATATCACAGGAGTTGTGATGGATCACTTCTTCTTTATTAGGTCCCTGGAACTGGGAATCTTCCCCAAAGGGAAGATGAGAGACTGGAGTTGTGCTGATGTTGTCTTTTTATAGTCTGGATGGTGAAAAGCTAAAATAGGAGCAAGTGCTCACGATACAGGACATGGTGTGGCATGACAGCCTGTAGTGATTATGGTTTTTTCTGCTCAGGGACAGAACCTGGCAAGCAGGGGGCACTGCTGGTGGCTGAAGGAACGGGAAATTTGCAGGAGGTTCAGGATGAAGCAGGTGCTGAGGCTGCAGGTACAGATGTTTTGGTTTCTGCTGATTGCCTCTTAGTCTGTGCAGAATGGGAGAATTCAGAGCACCAGTACAGGTAATTCTGTGACTGTGAATCATATCTGTATTACAAACATTAAATGTGCCCTGTTCTGCTTCTTCTATTTGTATTAGTAATGTTTGCTTTGGGGTTCATGTGACAGACATCTGACTAAAGTGGGCTGTAGTCGAGTGAGAAATCGAGGTGGTTTCTGTCAAATCCTGTTCTAAATGTCTGTGCTAGGAACTAATCACACAGGTTGAATAATAGGGAGAATTTCTTCTCTGAAAGAGTGGTTGGGCATCAGCACAGGCTGCCCAGGGAGGTGGTGGAGTCACTGCCCCTGGAGGTGCTCCATAACCATGGAGATGTGGCACTGAGGGACGTGGGCATGGTGGGATGAGTTGAAGTTGGACTTGGTGATCTTGGAGGTCTTTTCCTTTTTGTGATTCTAACATTCTATAATTTAACATTGAATTTGGAATCTGTAAATTTGTACTTTCTCCTTAGAATAAGAACACCTGGTAAATCTCAAGATGTTGCCAACAAATAGCCTCTGAGCTTACTGTAGGGATAGAACCAATTAAGAACAATTTATGTCCAATGCTGATTGAAATAAATGTGTAGATCTGTCTATTTAATAGTAAAACTTGATTCTAAGACAAGAGCCTGGTTATTTGCTTCTCTTTATTTTGTTTAGCCTTTACAGTGAGGTAAAGTGATTGCATAATAGATGTTAATTGCTGCTGAATAGGAGGAGGAGAAGAGTTTATTGGCAGGAAGATGGGCTGAGAGAGGAAAAGGACATCTGTTTGCTAGAGCCCTGCTAACAAGGCTCAATCCTCTACTGTAGGAAACGGGAATTCTGTTGAGCTGTAGCAACACTGTCATAATTCAGGTCAATATTCACCCTTTTTCTCCCTTTTCTAGACATCTCCATGGCTGCCTCCTGATACTCCTGGAACAGGAGTGACTTGGTATCAGTGTTGGTGGCAATGTCTTCAGGGTTCTGTAGCTTGGAGACACAGTGAGCTTACTTTGCTTGAAGGGAAGCCACATTCCATGCCAAAGCATGTCATCAACCAAGTTATGAAAGAGTGCTTCAGGCACAGAATTCATGTCCAATTGTTTGGCCATAGCCTCAACAAGGTGCATGTCAGTTGCAGTAAGCATCACAGAGGGTCTGTGTAATTTAATTGGTAATTCTTACTTACTATCTGCTTGATTAAAGGGAGCAAGTGGAAAAGGGTCGTGCGAATCCCTCCCACGTGAGATTAAAATGAGTATTAAAAGTAAAATGATGGTCGTGTTGGGGCACTAGGCTGAGCTCTGCTGCTCCCTTGTCCTCAATCGAGGTCACTTTGAACTAGGTCTGCAAACACAATGTACTTAGTGGAATTTTCAGGAGTCTATAAACAGTGTAGGTGTCTGTTTCATCTGCACTTCAATAGATGCATGTTCAACCACAGCACTAAGGAACACCCATACAACCCCTGCAGCTGGAGATTAGCAGCTGAGAGACATTTCTCTTCCCCATATCTCCATCTGCTCCATTCTGCTTTTGCCCCATCTAACCCCTTGCTTCAGCAAACAGCCCTGCTTCTTAGCACAGAGCAGTGCCACATCCTGTTCCTACTGGGAGAGCTTTCAGGAAGGAATGTGGTATTTCACACTCACTGCCACAGGACCAACCATGGCCCTATTGCTTTAGCTAAACTCGTAACCTGCCTTCCGCCTTCCACCATTTTGTTCTCCCAGAGCTTCAACCCAAGCCAGCTTACAGATTATTTTTCTCAGACATACAAACAGAACCATGTGGCTTTTGCATCTGCATTCCAGCCCTGTGCTGCTGTTTGCTCCCTCTGTCTATTCGCAGTGGCATTCCAGTCTCCCCACAACCTCTCTGTGCCAGCCCAGGCTCTTCCCCTCCATCTCCAGAGCTGATCCAAAACCCATTGAAGTCAACAGAAGACCTTCTATTGCTTTCCAGGGCCTTTGGATCAGCTTTACAATTCCTCCTTAAAAGCTACTCTTTACATAAAGCATTTTCTTATGCTCTCTTGTGTCACACATTCCCAAGGTGAATTATCCTCCTTTTCCTCAGCTTTTAGCATTTTGTCCTTTCTTTCTGGGTTCTGTTGAAGGACATAATCAAATAGCTGCCTTAGGACATAATCAGATTAGGCTGCTAATCAGAGTAGCTGGAAAAATTTCCTCCCTTCCAACTGACATGCAGCACTTGGCTAAGGTTGTAGGTTAACATAAAGCAAAATGCCTTCACTTAAATTGTAACTGAAACTAACACAGCATCAGCTGAGTTATTTCTTAAGAAGCTCTAGTTGGATCACCAACTTTCATCTGATGCATCACTGCAAACTTCTTACATCTCCATCATCCTCTGTGCCTTGGAGAAGTTCATAGACATACATGGTATGCTCCAAGCATCACGTTTCTTCCTTCCTTTTTTTTTTTTTTCAAAATAAGTGATGCAAAAAACGTTACTTCACCTTCCTTCTTTATCTTTGTTAGCTGCATTTTGCCTAATTCTTCTGCATCAGCATAACGTAATATGTAAAGCAGCAACCTAAGGCAGACAGTAGACAGCCAAGTCAAGGTACAGGAACTTCCAGTATATTTCTCAAGATGAAGTAACTGTTGATAATTTCACAGCATGATGTAAGGTGCTTTTCCTGAAGGTTGGTACTTCTCAAAAAGTACACGTCCCCATGGCTGTGCCATGTGTTGTGCAGTTGTATGTATGTGTATGAGCTGCTTAATGCCCTCCATCTGCACTGCATGAGTGACAATGCAGATTGTTGTGAATTAAGCACTGCGGTCTTCATTCCTTTTGTTTTTTTGTATTGTTTATACTTGTAATATGTGAAGTCTGGCTCCATTTTTCCAGGGTTTTGGGGAATCTTGCATGTTACAGCACTGTTCTTGCAGGGATCCATATGGGGCTTTGCACAAGGGCAGTGGGTGGGTGAGTTCCTAGAACTGAGTTCTAGAAAGAAGATCTCCCCCAAGGCTGTGGGTAGACTTACTAGGCTGTTTTAAACCTCTGAAAGGCCATGACTGAATGTCTGTGTGTAAGAATGAATGCTCACTTCAGACCTCCACCAGCCACATCTCCTTTCTGCTCATCCATCCTTTCGTCCTTCACCCCGTGTTGCCCATGCCTTGCACCTGCCTGCCCTGCCACAATCAAGCCTTTCAGTTCACTGCTTTCAATCCTGGGGAATTTGGAGAGAGTTGGCAAGACGCATGGCTTTATTCTGGCAAACAAATAAAGGGGAAGCAGAACTATTTTACCTGGATGACCTGTCACGGTGCCTCCAGTCTGATGGACTCCAGTTGCTTCCCACACACATAGAGTACATAGTGAACATTTTATTGAGTCATCTCATCCCCCCACTTGAGGAAAAACTTAACAAAGAAGCAACTGTCCAACCTGAGCTACCTCTGTAGCAGGAGATTTTTCCTGGCGTAGGGGAGCTGATGTAGTTACTGACAAAAAGCTCCCAGTGTGGACATGGCTGTCCACCAACCAAGCTGTGCTTTGGACCAGCAGACCAAAGGTGCCTTCTGCTTGAGTGAAACAAGCTCAACGGGTGCAAGTATGGCTGTGCCCACATCAGGATGCCATGCCTGGCATGGCAGTTTTTTCTATATCACATCTTTATGTGATATAGACGATGTGTTTCAAGTAGTGTAGGCTTTAATAACAACTGCAGTTCATCTATCTATAGCCAAATCCTTCTTGACTCAGGCTGCTGTCTCTAAAAATGGTGTGTTTCGTTCATTTTTAATAGCTGTCTTTTGCCTCTTAAGGCCTGATCCTAAAAAGAGCATCCCCCAAAGCACCTTTGGGTTGCTCTGACTTCTAGCAAGCAAATTTTCCAAGACTGCTGGGAAAGGAGACTGGTGAGAAGGAGAGCTGTCACATGCAAGTTGCATACCATCTTCTGATGGCTTCCTCATGGAAGTACTTGCTGTAATGAATGCATCACAAAATGACATTCGCCTTTTGTTTCCTGTGCTTACCGCTTCCCTGTTTTTGGCGTGAGTCTCAGCCCAAGAAATGACAATGGTGGCATTGTGCTTCTCCCTCAGCTAACCCTGGAGCGTTGGGAAAGACTGTCTGCTTACACAACACCTCTGCCCCCTCTCCTCCCAACCACAGTCTTCTGTAATTGTCTATAGCCTTGTTAATCTTTTTTTTAGGCTGTGATGTAGCAAGAGGCATTGGCTGTGAGTGACCCCAGATATTCTTTCACAATATCCTTGCAAGGTGAATATTTTCCCATCTTACAGGTGGGAAAACCTGAGCTATACAAATTGGACTGCTTTCTGCGAGTGTCCATCTGGTTTGGTGGTAATCTTCAGGACCAGATGAACACCTCTGGATCGCATGAAACTGAGCTGCAATGTCTCAGGGAACAGGGACACTGTTTACACTCTGGGTGAGATATCCTGTCAGCTGTACTTTTTGTACTGTTTTTATGTGAACAAATATAATGAAAGTAGCAAAGCAGAAAAACCCAACAGATGAGTTGGAGCATCTGTTGACATTCTGACTACAGGGGATTGCAATCATAGAACCTTAAAATTGTTAAGGTTGGAAAAGACTTGTAGATCCCCAGGTCTGACCTCAGCCCATCCCCACCATGCCCATAGAATCGTGGAATCATTGTGGTTGGAAAAGACCTCCAAGATCACCACACGGAACCCCAACCCACCCCACCATGCCCACTAACCATGACCCTCAGTGCTACATCTCCAGGGTTCTTGAACATTTCCAGAGACAGTGACTCCATCACCTCACTGGGCAGCCCATTCCAGTGCTTCAACAGGAGCTCTTTTCCAGCCTTAATGATTCTATGATTCCAGACGGTGCAAGAAGAGAGGATGGTGCCTAAAGCCCTCTGCACTGTATGAGGATGCATCATCCTTCTAAGAAGGGAGAGCCACATCTAACAATAGCAAGATGGTAGAAAATATACATGTCTGTTCAGCAGGTCTTCATCCTGGTAGGCAGGAGGCACACAGTGCCTGCCAGCTCAGCAGGTTTCATGAAGAGTCTGAGTACACTGCTTGTTTTTCATAAAATCTTGATCCCTGGAGTCATGTGAATAGATCACAGTTTCATTTTTCACTCATTATTTTCCTTAAAAAGAAAGCAGTTTTCTGGGTCTCGGGGATCTGTAGAAATGTTTGAAAACATGAAGCTAGGCAACGTAAAACTGAGAAAGCAAATAAAAAGAACTCCAAATGCCTTTTTCTTTATTCCCATGTTGGTGAGTTTGTTGGCTGTTTTTTAGGCCTGACCAATGGTTTTGGATGCTTGAAGCTGGCCATCTGGAGTCCTGATGTGAGCTCTGAGTTCTCCCCTTTTCCCAAAGATGTTGAGAACCATAAAAAGACAAAAGATGAATTAAAGCATATATTTAATCATACCTTACAGATCAGATACTGCTTGAAAGTGTTTGAGACTAAGGGCTCAAGGTCTCTGGAAAGTCTTTAGTGGCATGAGGATCTGATTTCAGACCCCCTAAGGGTAGTGGAGACATCAGTCTCAACAGGAGAGTTCCTAGCTCCAAACTGCAATTCAGTAAACAGGGATCTCAGCCCCCCAGCTGGCTTCTTTTTATGATCATTTTGCATGCTCTGTGTTTCTTCTGCCATCCCCTGCATGCCCATGAGAGCACTAAACACAGCGGAGAGAGAGCAAAGGCAAAGGCTGGTATGGCTGTACAGCCCAGCCTGGCTGCTTACTTCATGTGCTATAGTCTTCGATCAGATAAGCCTGTGGCCTTGTGGTGGAACATTTCCAAGCACAAATCAGCCAGAAAACGTGAGATCATAGGCTTGGAGACAAACAGCAAACCTCTCAGGTTCCTTCTGTCCCAGATATGTACCTACTCCATCAAGTCACATGGTGGGGAATTGGCTGTGATTCCCATGCAGAAATTGCCTTCTGGTTTCCTCCTGCTCCAAGGTGTGCCTCTGACCCGGAGGCATGTTTTCATACCTCAGGGCACAAGAGGGATGCAAGGGACAGTCAAGCCCCATAAGTGACACTTCAGGTGAAGTAGTGCACTGACTAAATCCTGTGTTCCCTCTCCACGTCTTTGAAGGAAACAACAGGTCACCTCATTGACCTCACCTGTCCGTGCTCAGTGCACAAACATTTGCTATCTCTTCTTCTTTCTAAGCTGGAACATGTCCAGTTTTTAATTGATATCATCCAGCCAAAACTTATTTACCCCCTTTTCCTGCTTTCTATGTGACTTTTGGCCTGTCTGGCTATTTTAATTGGAGATGAAGGAAAGACTGATTTAAAATTACGTTTGTACAGGAGAAGTTTTTAGCAGTCCTGTTTAAAAAGTACGTTTGCTGAGTGCCAACCCAAACATACACAGGTACATTAAATTGAAAAGGTTCTTTCAAATTATTACCTGCAAAAGGTAATATTCTGAAAATTTAATCAAGTAAAACAAATTTCCAAATGCCTTTAATTGAAAGTTAGTACACTTTCAGAATGCTGTACATTTATTAGCTGAGCGTTTTCTATCTGCGGATCCAAACTTTCCAGCTATTGTTGCTGGTGTCATGCTCAGAAAAAAACTCTTAATAATAAGAGAACTAACTTAGTAAAATACTTCGTAAGGAATTCAGAAAGCAGCAACAGTGTGAGCTTCAGCTTAGCACAGCTCAGCAGCTCTGCATGGAATGTTTCAGGTTCAGCATGGCAGTAGTTCCAAGGTTAATGCCAACAGGCAGTTGCTGAAGAATGGCTCTTGTCGTGGTCCTGCATTATCACAGCTCCCAGCTTTGGTTGGCATTTGGTGGGCTGCCACTCTTCCTCGCCTCTTGAGAACGATGAGTGCATTTTGCTGCAGAGCTCTGCCTCTTCCCTGCGTTCAGTCTGCTGCCAGCACCTACATGGAGCCATTTATGGAGCCATTCAATGGCTTCGTAGCTCCAATGATGGACATCCAGCACGTGTCTTCCACACACAGCCACTGTTGGTCTTGCAGTCTTTGGGTGCAGAGCTCATGTGATCATGAAGGGAGAAAGACTAAAACAAACAAATCACGCACCAGAAAATCCCTTAAATTCTGCTGGCTATTTGACCAAGTGGTTCCTCGGCCCTATAAATATTAGCATTTAGATTTTTGTGTATGTATGTGTAGAAAAGGGAGGAGGGGAACATGCAGATGTATAGAGGAGATTATAAAATCTTTAAGTAAATAACCCACGTGATCCCTGCTTTTGTGTGTGTGGCAATTTCTCCAGTGGTGTGAGTTAAACATTTCCAAGTTCCTTTCTTAAAATAACTTTGGTGGACATTTTGGAGCTCTGATCTGATGCCTAGGAAAATTAATGTGTTTTTTTTTTTCCTCTCTCTCTCTTTGTTTTCAAACATAAGAATTTGGGAAGGGCACAGCAACCTTCAAGCTTGTTAAAATACTAACCTGGAGCCAGATTCTGTTATTCTATTTCATTTTAAGTTTCATAAAACTTTGGGGAATTCTTTTTTTTTTAAATTGTTTTCTTCTCAGCATCCTGGCTTTGCTCATTTCTGTGCAAAAAGTGCCAGAATGCCCCAAGAAGAATTGATTTTGCAGTATTTCCAAGCTCACTATTGCCATGAAATAGTAAAACTTGATGAGAAATACATGTTAAAAGATTTCTAGAGTGGAATGATTGGGGATACAATTGCCCAAGTATTCTCTTCAGTAAACATCCTAAGTTTTAAGGACTTTTGTCAGTTAAGAACAGAGTGAGAAACTGAATAGATGATCTCTGTGCTTATTCATGTAAAGACACTGCTTTACAAAAGATTCAGGATGAATGCAGAAGGGATGTGAATAAAAATGGGAAAACGGAATGAAATCACATTTTATTGAACTGCAGTGTATTCTTACTCTCTTCTGTATAAACTTCTATGGACTTATTCAGTCATTGCACCCTTCAGTCAGTTTGGATTGACATCCAAAGAAGGGTCAGTTTGGAGGAGCTGGAGGGGATGAAACAAAGAGTGATGTGGTTTGGTGGGCATTGTGGTGTTGGGTTGATGGTTGGAGCTGATGGTCTTAGAGGTCTTTTCCGGCTTTAATGAGTCTATAATTCTACAGAAAGACCCTGGGAGTTTTAGGTACCCAGCCTTTCATCTCTCTCTGCAAAAGCCAAATACATGATTTCAAATGCATTTCTTTAAGAGTCTATTTTTTTCGGTAATTTTTGGAGATTTTTCTAATTACTGCTAAAAGAAGAAGTTTGGCATGAGAAACAGCTCCTGCAGCAATGTCTGTCTGGTGCAAACCAGAATCTCAAAGGGCGTTTCTGCTCAGAGGGAGCAATTTTGAATTGAACTGGGATCTGGGCTTTGTCTGCTATTGCTCTTTGACCATGCAGGATTATGTATTGGCAAAAAACCAAAGAGCCCAGGGCTAGTCACCTACTTCTAATCTCATATAATAATCTTTTTGTTGGTGTCGCTGGCTAATTTTATATAATCCTATATTCTGGCAGTCCACCTTTATTTTGTGGAAAGTCTTTAGCAGAACGAGTGCTGTCATGCACCTTGCAAAATGCTATGTTCTATGTCCCCATTAGTAACTGCAGCATTTAAACAAAAGCTTCCGTGTGCTTCGCTTGTGGTGACATTTGGAAGGTATAAAGATGTGGCAGCCCAGCCCATAAACAAAGTAAAGCAGGAACATTGCTGCGGCGAAATCTTCTGACCCTGCTTAGAGCAGAAAATCGCCTGCAGATGTTGGTTCATGTTGCACTGTTGATCATTTTTACCCACTGCCATCTTGTGAAGGCAGAACTGGCCAGGACACTGGAACAGGTTGCCCACAGAGGTGGTGGATGCCCCATTCCTAAAGACATTCAAGGTCAGCCTGGATGGGGCTCTGAACAACCTGATTGGGCTGCAGATGTCCCTGTTGAAACTGGACCAGATGGAATGGGACCAAATGGTCCCTTCCAACCCCATTCTAGGATTCTGTGATTCTATCCTACAGTCCCACAGAGTACTGGTAGGGACCAGCAGATGAAGGACAGAGGACATGGAGCTCACCAGTCTTGTAGACCTTCTGGTGCCTTCTTTTTCATGGCAAAAAGGTTTTACTATCAATTCTCGCCTTGGACTGCCAGCCAGCTTCTGATGGGAGGAAGAAATCGGGAGCCAGGTCACTAAGACAGCTGCCAAGATAACAGCTTATTCAAACAGTGCTGTTTATTCTGCAATTTATTCAGTAAATTGGCTTGTCCGAATGAAATTTGATGGGAAATTATTCCGGACATGGAACATAGCTTACATGGCAGCTGCCATGTATCTCCCTATGCAAATCAAAGCATATTTGATCCTTCGAATATGTTATTTATAAAATTGAAGTCTACTTAGCACATTTTAGCACATTTCAGAAAATCTGTCCTGCTGATGAATGCCTTGAAAGCAAATTTCTAGGATGCAGCGTCTGCCAAAACTTGAGGCTATGAGATCTCAGCCACATTGCTGTTATTTGTGCTCATCAGTCTCATCGCATTCGTGATCACAAAGATTCCGATAGGAAATTAGAATTCTGCCATAGGTGTTGGTGATTTGATAAGAAATTAGAATCCTGCCATTGTGGTGTGAATGCAGTGAGGACGTCAGGATCTCGAACTTCAGTTTAATCCCCAGAACTGTGCTCTATTTAAATTTAAACCTGATGACTTTGCGCTTCCAGGGCTTTGGATAAGAGGGAGGCTGAGTGTGGAGCATGGAGCCGTACAAGAGCTTCTTGTTGTCCTTACAAATACTGCCCAGAGGTACACCTGCCTGCGTGGTAACAGCAGTCCCTATGCAAGTCAAGCAGCTCTGGACTTTGAAATCCATTTCTGGCTGGGGTGCATTTCCTGACCATTTCCTTCCAACTGCTTGCTCACCACAATGCACGTATACATGAACACACCTTTCCTCACTTATTCATTCGCACAGTGCTCTGCTTCTCAGACAAACTAAGCCTCTTTGCACCACTCCGTTTACAAGACGAAATCAAGTGAGCATAAATCACAATAATTTCTTCCTTAGTTCTGCATTAATAACAGCCACTGCCGCAGTGGGTTACAGGGAATGTAGTGTAAGTGAGCTCTGGGGACTTCAGGTGCACAGAGACGAGTGGCTGCCTCTGCATGTTGAGGTAGAGGTGTAAATCTTGATATAGAGAGATCTAACTGTTAGGATAAGAAGACTTAACAGAGATTTTCTTCTCCTTCTGTTCAGGAACGTATGTTTGATCTCATGTTTTATGATAACTTTCTATGAGCACTTACGGACTTCTCAATTGTGGGACCACGTTTTGAGCCAAGAACAAGATAACAGGTTTCACCAATGGTTTCAACATTGTTCCATTGGGGACACTCTAAATGTGAGCTTATGTTACCACACTTCACCTTTTTGCTTGCTTTTGCTGCGAACACCAAAATGCTCACACTGACCTCCTTCGTTGAGTAGAGGACTCAGTCCTCTGCACTCATTCTGCTCCGACAGCTCATTAAAGCTCTGATTCTTCAGAGAATCCATGGGAATACAGTGCCTAAATGCCAAGGAAACAGAAATCAGGTTGTCATGACCTGGAAAAGAGAGGAGAGGGACTTCTTGGAGTGCTTCCCTCC
This sequence comes from Lagopus leucura, assembly GCF_019238085.1. Classification (NCBI taxonomy): domain Eukaryota; kingdom Metazoa; phylum Chordata; class Aves; order Galliformes; family Phasianidae; genus Lagopus; species Lagopus leucura. Next base: position 268,594 of record NW_024962307.1, on the reverse strand, counting down.
CCACAAAGTGACAGTAGGATTGCAGGCTTCTCAGTCACACATCACTCATAGGACTCCTGCCCTCAGAACCTACGGGGTTTTGGAATTCCAGTGAAACTCCAGCACTGTAGGGAGGTGCAGTTTTGCAAAACTGGGATTTACGCCCCGTTTTGAGACTCTTGAAAGATGCTGCAACTTGCCTTTCACGTATGATTTTCTTCAGTATGGAACACAGCAAATAAGTGCAGAGAGGGAAAGTGGAGACTGAGAATTAGGAGTGACTGAAGAGTGTGAACAAAGCCAGTTCCCTGCTCTCTATGGCCTAAACATTTTTATAAAGTACTTGAGATAAGGATTTATTGCCAAGCACTCTGTCAGGCTGTACTTTGCCAGGTTTCACGTCGCTGACTAATGCAGTTTAGCTGTTACGAGCCAATGACTTTACATTTACGTCATCAAAGCACTCAAACCAGAGAAGTGTGGAGGGATTAATGTTTGGGAAAAAAAAAATAAAAAAATTCAATGGAAGACCTTCTGAAAAGGAAGGGACACTTTTGTTTTACTTCACTTTCCTAAGTTGTCTTTATTCACATCCTCTCTTCATGCACACTCCAAACCGCCAGTGTGGAGCAGCTGAGCAGGATAACTTGTGGTGACATGGAACAAGGGATGCCAGCTGTGTCCCCATGAGACCCGCTGGTTCCTCTTGAATGGTGACAATGAATTGGGTTTTGAATAAGACTTTCACACCCTTTCAAAGTCAGCAGTTATTATGGCATGAAGAATCTTGTTTATTCCATTCTCACACCTTAGGCAATTGCCTTTTGCTTCCTCATTTTGGGTGTCTTGTGGCCAGAGGCTGTTTTCCTGCTGGGGAGCAGAAAGCAGTTTGATAGGTACGTGTAATTCTCTTTTTGGCCATCCTGTTGCTAGTGAAGATTTTCAGCTGAAAATTCATCTTTTTTTTTTTTTTTTTTTTAATGGAGAAAATATCATTCTCAGTGTTTATTATGCTCAGGTGTGCCCTCAGTTCTCAAAAGATGCCACTCTTTTACCCTTGTGTATTATGTTTTCTGATGCTTTCACAAAAGTACGTTTCCATTCACACCTCACTCTTCCCTCTCCCATTGGCTCTGACGCTAAACTCTACCAGTGCCACCATTAGCAAGACTGCAAATAATAAAAAGCATCAGGAAACGCTCTGTGACTCCTGAAAATAGAATAATCAGGGGAGAGGAAGGATGTGGGAGGAGAAGGAAGATGTGAGAGAGACTTTCAGAGCTTTTCCTGAGACTTTGGATTGTTATCTTTAAAAAAATAATAAATATCCTCCAAAACAAAAGATGAGAGCACCTACTCAGATCTATGGCAGCGTTTCCATTTCTCTGGGATGAGTCATTCGGGAGATGATATTTGTGCCCCCAGGTTTAGAGACAAGTGAATCAGTGCTGTTCTCTGTTCAGAGGACTCCAGCACCTGGGGCCCTCCCCGTTCTGCTTGGCACCAGCTGCGTTTTGGAAACTGAGCACAGCTGATGTTAGATAAGTTTCTTCTGAACTTCCCAGTGTGCTCCTGAGTTTCACGTTACTGATGAATACTTAAAGCATTCTTAAAAGGTCACGTCTCATTAAGGTATTTCAAGCAGAGGGAGATGGATCCATTCACTAAGGGCAAAATTGTGACTGTTACATGAGAGCAGAACTGAAATAGGTTTGTGGGGAATGGATTTTACCTTAAAGCATCTGAAGTATATCCATGAGTTTTGATACAAGCTTTAAGTAAATGTAGCAGGAGTCTTTCCTCTCTGAAATAAAAGCCATTGCTATTATTTCAGAGAATATTCCCTCTGTGCCATTGGCTCTGTGGTAATACAAGACTCTTGCAGGTAACTGCTAAGTTTTATTTGGGACATTATCATAGAATATCTCGAGTTGGAAGGGGCACGTAAGGATCATTGAGCCCAACTCCTTTTGGGGACAGGTGATGTGGCTGGGAGGTGAGGCTTGGAGCTTCTGCTTTTGGAGGTGGCCTGAAAACCTCTCTTTGTATGGCTACAACTACACAGTGTAGCTATGAGAGCTGCGTTCACGTTGCCTTGCATTCTGTTTAACTGCTCTTCATTGTGTGCACGTGATGTCAGTGTTGTTTTAACAGCAGCTTTGCACAAGAGCTAACATAATCAGTTACACTTTAGATCCCATTTCTCATTGCGCCAGAAAGGTTTGGGCAGCCTCAAAGCCATCACAGAGGCAAGGTAAATCTGTGTCATTTGGTTGAATCCATTCAGGAGAATGTTCCCCTTGCTCAGGCAAAGAATATGAGTATACCTTGTCAGCATTGGAGCCAGTGCTTCTCTGCTGTGTGATGCTGCCATCCAGAGCTCATTGCAGAAAGGTGCATTTGGAGAAGACACTCCGCCAGTTCCAGCCATGCAAGGTAAAAGGCAATAAATAATAAATGCCGTAAATAAAGGGTGATGTTCCAAAACAGCTTCAGTATCCAGTGAGAACTGGAAGCTGTGTCTATCGCATCTGGAGCAAGTCTGTTTTCATTTCGTGTTCAGTCTTTTCTCTCTTCCCCCAGAGTCTGAAATTCAATGAGGAGATGATCGGCTCAAAAGAAACTGCAGGGCCCACAGACAGCATCTCTTAACCCTACTTAATTACTCCTAAGTGACTCTTGGTAGCTCTGTAGAGAATACAGGCGTATCTTTGGCTGCTGACTATTGCCAGGATGTTATCAAAAGCGAAGAGAAGCACAGATCTGTCACTTGTGTTACTGTATAGGCCTTCTGAATTCTACTTTCAAAGAGAGACGTGAGAGTTGCATCCCTAGGAAAATCACATTGTGGCCTTCATTCCAGTCACCACAAGCTGTCAGAACTGTGGCCATTTGTCAAGATACCCTTCTGCACTGGAGAAGGCAGCCATAGCAAGGACATTGGTGGCAGGTTGTGCCCCAGGGCACCTCTGCAAGCTCTTGCAGCATCCAACATGTTAGGAAGAAACCAGCTTCTCCTCCACTCTAGGTTTTCAGGACATGTATTCATATTGCTTCTTCCTTATTCTTCCAGCGTTGTTTTTAAATCTAGGGAGTGGAGATTGTGCTCTTTGTAATTCCTATTCACCCAGAGCACTTAAATTCGTGTTCTGTTCTGCTGCTTCTCCCCACCCCATCCACATGAAAGAATTGGCTTCCACGGATCCTTGGCTGGCATCTGGCATCGGCTCTGTTGAAATCAGTGCAGGTGACCTGAGGATCTTGCCTAGGGCGTTTACTCGGAGCATTACTTGATTGTACTTGCACAAAGAGGCACTTGTGACCTGCAGCGTTACTGAGGCTTGCTGGTTAATTTTAAAACTACTCATCTGGTGTAAGAGAAAGTTCAGCTGCTCTACTGGAGAGCGGGCGAGGCGTGCATGGGGCATGGGGAGCGCAAGAAAACAAATACTGAGAAAATGAGTCATGCAGCTCTTTACTTGAAAGCTCCACGCTTCCCTCTAGCAATATTCCAGCTCAAATCCAAGCTATAAATCACTACCTGTGTGAACTCATGGATTACTCATTCGTCATGTGTCCGGCCAAGCTGGGCCAGGCTGTGCTGTTTGAAGTGGTTAACCCCTCGCCGAGGTGGTGGGAGCCATGGAAGCTGCTTTTGTTGCTCTGCATGGACGTGAGGGAGCTGCACATGAAACCTCAGCCTTGGGTTGATGTGGGGAAGGCAAAGCAGAGCCCTAATGGGGTGTGACGGGCACTGCTGTGCTGGAGCTGTGCAGTGGTGTCTTTGGAGCACAGGTCAATAATTCCTAACTCAGCTCATGTTCCCGGCATAACAAGGCGATCTGGTTTTACGCTTCATTTGCAATTGTAGAGTGATCAGTGCTGTCTCATTTCTCTTCCACTTAAATTGCAAGACACTGCGTGCCACAAGGAGCAGAGTCTGGGTACCCAAAACCACTACCAAGCAGCGTTTCCTAACATCCCCCATGGAGCCATAATCCGGGAAAACTTGGGAACAGTTCCCCCTTCCCTCCTTCTCTGCAAAGCTGAGCTTTTTTTTAGTCTTTTTTGCATAAAAATCTTTGGCTGCTCCTTCTATCTCTCTAACAGAAATGGCTGTTCAGGTGGGACGGAGCTCCATGGGCAGGGATGGTTAATGTTGTCCAAAATGTCATGGAAAACCTCCATGAAATGCTGCTTCAGTTCCCATTCCAGAAGGTTGTGGCTTTGTGGAGGGGCCGTTATTTCCCAGCCCCATATAAATATCCTACAACCTCAGGTGGCATCAGCAATTTGCATTCACTTTCCCCTAAATTCCCTTCCTGGGTATAGAAACCACAAATCTGGAACTGGGCACCGATAACCTCTGTAAGAAACCACTGACAGAGTAGAAAAGGGATGAGCTTTGGAGGAAACTCTCCAAAGAAGCCCAGGTTAGAGGTATTGATCTCACACAGCACATGCTGTCAACCTGCACCCTCCTTATTTTTGTGCTTGCATAAACAAACAAACAAACAACCAAAAAACACATACAAAAAAAACTATCTGGCAACTGAAACAACGCAAGCAATAAATCCTGGGGAAAAAATAAATAAAAGAACACTTGTAAGGATTAAGCAATACAGAGACAGAATTAAGTTGTTTTTTCAGGGTTTGCATGATGCATTTGCCTTGCAGTGACCTAGAATTTTTGCTCTGTGGGAAACTTTCATAGAAAGGAGCAGGACAGAAACTTTGATTTCTAGTTCTGTGGAGAGGAGCTCCCTTTCCCAGCTGCTGTTTTTATAAGTAATTAGTAAGAACAGCTAACAAACAGAGTTTGAGTTTACTGCATTCGGTAGTTGGATGGGAAATAAGGCTGGAAGGTACTGAGCTGAACTCACACTGAGAGGTAATAGAGAGCTACACAGTGAAATTCAAAGCCAGTAGACAGTTAACCTGCATTTACCCAGGCAGGGTGGCACTGAGCTGTCTCTTATGTGCTTCAAAACTCTTTGGCTCATTCCTGCAATGGTTCTCGTGTTTTAAAACTGCTCTGTGTCATTTTCATGCTTTATGACATTGCTGGTAGTGCTTAAGCTTAGAAAAATCTCTGCTGGCCAACAGAGCACAGGGCTCAGCCAGGGGCTGTAGCATGAGCTGGTATTGTTCTCTTGTTTCAATCAGAAGTTTGGACAGATTAGCAATGCTGTGTCCACAGGAGGGAGCCAAATACATTGCTCTCAGCAAAATACCTTTGACTTTGTGGTCTTTATCAGCTGATCCTGTACGAAAAGGAGTGAGAACCAATGGGAATGTCTATACATAGTGATGGAGCCTAATGTGTCATTAGAAAGGGAACCCAAACCTGTCCAGATTATCTGAAAAGTTGGTCTTGATGATCTTAGTGGCCTTTTCCAACCTTAATGAATGTATGACTGCGTCATGTTGATGTGTATCTGAAGGCTGTGCTAACCACTTCTCATGGTGGAGGCACCTCTAATCCTCTTCTCTGATTTGACCAGCAGTAGACCTGCTTGAAAGAAATGTCTGCTGCAATTTTTTATTTATTTTTTTCTGCTCTAAAACTGAAGTACGGAGAGCTGAGGCTGTTCTTCTTCTCCCTTTTGTTCTGGATACACAATGGCTGTATCCAGTGTGGTGACAGCAAAGGGGCCCAAGAGAATGGCATGGAGCTGTTTAAGGGGGGATCAGGAAAAGGTTCTGCACCAGTGAGCAGTGAGCATGGCACAGCCTTTGCATGGCTGGGCATGGAACAAGACACTGAGGCCCTGGAGTGTGTCCAGAGAAGAGCAATGAAGCTGTGAATGGTCTGGAGCATCTGTCTTGTCAGTGTGGAGAAGAAGAGGCTTAGGGCTTTGTACAGCTCTGAAAAGAGGTTGTGGAGAGGTGGCAGTCAGCCTCTGCTCCAAGGTAATAGAAACAGGACAAGAGATAATGGCCTGAAGTTGCACCAGGGGAGGTTCAGGTTGGATATTAGGCAAAATTTCTTCTCAGAAAGAGCGGTCAGGAACTGGAACAGGCTGCCAAGGGAAGGGTTGGAGTCACCATCCCTGGAGGTGCTCAAGAACCATGGAGATGTGGCACTAAAGGACATGGTGGAGCTGGGTTGGGGTTGGACTGGGGGATCGTAGCACTATCCAACCTTAACAATTCTATGATTCTGTGACTCAAAGTCTCCTCAGGCCACTGGTCACAGCCCCAAGCTGCCAGAGCTCAATGAATGGTGTCCAACCCTCAGACATAGGATTTGGGGTTTGGGTGGTCCTGCATGGAATTGAAATTGGACTCAGTGATCCTGGTGGATCCTTTCCACCTCAGGATATTCTGTGATTCTCCGATTCTGTTTCCCCAAGCCCTATCACAAACCCATCATGGAACCTGGAGAGGGGGAGGCAGTGAATATCTTTAGCAGCAAAAGATTTGGAAAACCTTCTTTAAGGAAGCCGGACCCTTTGCAGAGGCAGTGAATATCCTTGCAGAGAAAGCAGCCTTGGATCTGCACTTCTTCCTGCCTTGTTTTCTTTTTCCCCTCTAAACAAAGCTTTGGTATGCAGCCTGTTGCCGAATGAGGAAAACATAAAGAAAAGAAAGCTTTCAACTAACTAAAAATAAACAATGCTTTTTATAAATATGCTGACAAATTTCACGGATGGGATTTCTTCATCTTCAACTTCATTAGAGATGTTGGGGATAACTTTTCCATATTAAAAATAATTCACTATTTGTGTATTTTTGGTATTTGTTAGATTCTGTGGGTTTTTGAGCTGTTTGCTAACATCTGACATTGTTTTGGGATATGAGGTAGTTTGCACATTTGCTTTTGCTTTGAGACAGAGTGACCTTTCTCAGCTCACTGAGGGCTGCAGCTTGGTTCCTTTTATCTGCATCCCAAAATGGTAACACCAACAGACAACACATCCTGCCAATCCACTGCTCTCATGCAAGAAATGACCTGTTGCTGTTTGTTTGACCTTAACAGAGGTTAAGACTGGGGACTGGAAGTTGGCAAACCTGCTTCTTCCCTTCCTGAGTTGTTGGAAGGCTATGAGGAACATCAGTGCCATCTCCCCCTGGCACTGCTGTGTAATCCTAGCAGGAGCTAACAAGCAGTGCCAGTTTTCTGTGTGCCCCTTGTGTGGGGGATGCTGGTTAGCAGCAGAATGCTATCTCCCAGCTCTCGATTATCAGCAGTATGGAAACACGGCGCGGCAGCAGGATTCCGGAGAGACAAAACAAAAATGGCATTTCGTACAATTACCTGATCAATGATAATGGAAAAAATGTAGAATATCCAAAGTACCCTCCACAAAAAGGTACAAGAACAAACAATGGCGAAATGCACGGTATATAATTCATAACAGCTACAGGACTGAAAAGAAAATAGTCGTGTCATTTGCAATGTTTTTTCATATGTTAGAAGAATACATTCCTTTCCCCTGTGCTGTAGTTATGAATTTGTCAGAGTTCACGTTTTTCCTCTTATTATTTCTCATTGTTAAAGGTCATCAGGCTTTAAAAATATGGATAGCCTGCGTCTTTGCTCTAATCCATCCAATGTAGTGTATCCAAAGATTAAGTCCCTGACAGAATAGTGTCAGATGGATCCTCCTCTACCCCCAAGCTGGGTGGCATCTGGTAACATCAGAACCGAGTTTTCTTGAAATGCACATTATTATTCACAGTAATTGATTGTGATTCTTGCAGGGGATGGAAGCAGTTGCTTAGCTTTGTCCTGCTATGACACAAACTGTCTTTGCCAAAACAGAGGAGACCAAAATAGCAACCCAGAGCTATAAGGTAGAGCTACCAAGCAGGACCCTGTAGCTACAGATGTGGGAGTTGTCTAAAATACGACTGTCACTGATGGATGACTTCAGGAAAAATGCTGTAAATGCGTCACATCTTTTCAGTGATGGCCAACGCAGAATCTTTCAGCCACGCTGACATGTAGACATTGTACTTCTGCTGTGACAAAGAAGGACTTCACTCTAAGGCCACATCCTCCCCAGACATCACAGTCCTACAGGCAGTCATAAATCAGGGCTATCTGTTGAGACCCTCTGGTGGTGGCTGTGCCTTGGAGCTGTTTTCTACTGTTTCTCTTCCAGTCTGGCACCAGTAGTGTTCCACTGTCTGATTCAACAGACCCAGTGGGGGATAATGGAATGATATTTTGGAAAATGTATGTCCATTGGGGCATCTCAACGAAGGTCAGACTTTCCAAAGTGCTCAAGTCCCATTGTACTGATTCTGTTTGCAGAATTAACCTTTGGATGATAAATCTCTTGTGTCTTAAGGCCCAGAAGTCCTCTGCCTTGTGCCCTGATGGAGAAAAAAAGTGTTTGTAACGTGACTGGAATTCTTGTTTTTTTTTAGGTCAGTGCAAGCAGTTTATAATTGTTTCAGGTAGCATCTCCTGATCCAAAGCTCTTCTGTATTCTACAACAGTACCAACAGATAACTTTCAGTGTGAGTTCAGGGACAACTACATGAATGCAGCATCCATTCCTGTGCTCTCTGTAGGCAATCATTGCTCTGGTTTGAGCTGGTTGAAAAGGGGAATATTGTATTTTCAACCATGGACTGAATACTCCCTCTGGGACCCTGGCATCTTACTCTGCTAGCTAAATGGAATCTTCCTAATGAAATCTGCTGTCCTTCACTTGTTATTAATCAGCTGTCTGACTCAGAGCTTATAACACTGAGTCTTTACTATGACAACAGATAAAAGTGACAGGCTTGAAAAGAAAGAGCTGAGTAAGAGGAGGAGAGATTTGTGAACCTTTTGGCTAAACTCTTCATTGAGTTGTCCAAGCAACTGTTCAGTACCAGAAGTTTTCAGGGAAATGTGATCTTCTGGCCCACGTGCACAGATAACCTAGCTGAAAGCTAAGGCCAAGGCAAGTGGCAAAGCCAGAATCACATCTTAAAATGCAAAGCAGTCGACTGCAGGTGTCATTGTAAATGTGCAGGTCCTGGAGTCTCCATCTTGTTATGATTTACATGCCAGTGGACTTGGAGAGGGAATCATATTCGTACGAATGAGGTCATGTTTGTTATTTGAAGCAAACTAAAGTATGCTGTAATTCATTTGCTTTATTGTTCTGGTTTTTTGTTTGTTGGTGTGTTGTTGGTTTGTTGGTTTTGGTTGGTTTTATTTTTTATTTTATTTTTCCAAGAAAAAGCAAACACTTGCTCTTCTGTGTATAGAAAATAGAACGTCCTGTCCCTTGCAGGAACAACTAGGACAAAGATTAATTTGTGCTTACTCTGTAGAGCCATGGAGCCATGTTGTAGCCACAGCCAGCTCATGGATTAGGAAGGTGTATTGAAGCCCAACAGCTTTTCCCCTCTCTGTGCATCTATCCTGGGACCTTGTTGTGCTTTAAACACAAATTTTGCTGCAGAGTTGGTATAGCTAGTGTGACATTCACACAGCAAGGCTTCTGTCTCTCAAGATTAGCTATGGTTCAGGCTAGAAATGCATCAAAAATTATGTCTCATACATTATGCACTCTGGCAGCTCATAATCTACACTTGCTAATAGAGGAACCTCGTAACTTTGAGGAATAAATATACTTTGCCTAAGGGTTGTTACCACCCAACCCAGTGCTTTTGGGCTCACAAGGACAAAACTTTCCCATTCCCAGTGGACACTGAAGATGACTTAGCAAGAGTCACTCAGAAAATTAGTGGTAGCAACCGGTTACATTTCGTTCCCTCAAAATGATTTCTTAAAGCTCATAGAGCTCCTAGGGAGCGTTTCTTTTGCTCTAGAATTTGGGATTGGGAGAGGGAGAAAGCTGGAAAGTAAATGAGAGAGGAAAGGGTCATTTGGTTGAATTCCCCCGTATAATTTTTGTCCTTCTCTGAGGGGCTTAAGTACTTAGAACAAAAAGCTACTGGGGTCCATAATGTGAGATATAACGATGATCCAAAGCATAAAATAAGAGAGGATTAATTAAATGGAGAATAAAAAGGAAAATAAATGAAGAACTTTTGTGGTTAAGTGCTAGGAGCTTTGGAAAATAATGCTCAAATTAGAAGCATGTGCTCTAGAAAATTACAACATAGGTATTGCAAAAAATGCATTCCTCCCAGAGGATGGGGATGAATTAGGATTCGAAATTATGAAATGAGCTGGGGAAGAGATTGAGCCTCCCACATCAGGAAAACAACGTTTAGATGTAAATCAAATGAAGTTTGCTTAGGTAATTTTAAGGCACAAAACATGAAAGAAAAGTGCTAGTGGAAGTGCTGTGGGCAGTGTGGTATCCACTTACATTAAATGTGAAAGAACAGAGACAGGGCCTTGACATGAAGACTCAAGAGGGCAATTCCTTGGCTAATCAGATCTGCACAGCTTGGAGGCTGAGACATCCACAATTTCTGTTACCTGGGAAGATGCTGTGCTAAAGATAAAATCAACAGGAGCCAGGTGCTTTTCTGCTACCAGGAAAAATAGGGCTGAAATTACTGTGGCCGTTTCTTTGTGTGTTTTCATGGTTGTTCCTTTGGCCTCTTGCGTTCAGCAAACTCCCTACATGTGCACTAACAGGACAAGAGACTTTATGGCTCATGGATCCACATCCCGTGTCTGGGCAAGGGTCCCTCTTTCTACATGTGGAATAAATGGCCAAGACCATTATGTCCAGATCTGGGACATTCTTCACTAAAATGTGCAGTGAGCTGCAGTGATTTCCCAGCTGGAGAAATAAAGGAAGAGAAAAGAATTCAGAGCTGGAGTCTGGAGATGAAAATCGTTAATTAGAAACTTCTGCATGCAGCTATTTCATCCCTATCCCTATATGCAGAGCTCAAAAGGATGTGAAAGTTCATTTCTGTGCCTCTGTCCAGCATTTCTCTAGTAGTGTTGAGATAGATATTCCGGATATTCTTGCTGGGCTGTAACAGCCATATTCCTGAGATATTTTATTTCATTGGCTGGTATGATTTCGTGCTCTGAAGCATTCAGCTCACCCATTGTGCTGCAATATACAACCTTGGAGTGGAATCTTCCTGCAGTGTGGCTTCCAACTGGCTCTTCTAGGAGAGACACAACAACATGATGTTGAGCCACTTCCCAGCCTTCCCAGAGCCAACTGAGCTCAAATGAACAAGGAACAGAAGACTGAAAGCTTCATGGATAGGTTTGCTGGATGAATATAGCCTTAAATATATACAGCATTGGTCCACTGAAGCCAGCAAAATCACATTTGTGCCGGACCATACGTTCTCATCTAAACTAAGTCTCAAAAGTGCAGCTGATGGAGGTTTGTTGAGGAAATGTTGGAGAGAAAAATGGCTGTTTTATAAAGGCAGTAAGGGAAAAAAAACAACCAAACAACTAAACTAAAACAACAAAGAAAAAAAGACATAAACCAAAATAAAGGGTAAAAAAAGTAGGAAATGCTCAGAGCACAACTGCTGCTTCAAAGCGTTATGGCTGTCCACAATTGCAGCAGCAAAAGCAGAGCTTTGCCACGCTGCTCAGTGGAGCTGATGCCATGAAAACACAAAGTGCTCTGATGCTGAGCAACTGCCCAGCAAACAGGTGAGGCTGACTTTCAATTACACATTGTTAATGCAAACCAAAATGAGGAGCAGTGAACAGGAGTGCTGTTGTTTGCTTAATTTGCACATTCAGAGCTTTTCTTGAATTACACACAGAGCCGATGGTCGGATGTGGTCACACAGGGTGGTTGATGGTTGGCATTCGGGTGTAGGTGTAGAGTCCTTCCAGCTCAAACAATTGTATTCTTCTATGATTCTACAAAATTACTGTGGTTCCAGTTCAGTGATGGCTGTTGCCAACACTGACATCACTATTCACCCCACCAATACAAGTCCTATGCTGCCCACAGGTCTTTCTTTCTTTCCCTGTGGAACTACTTGAAGTTAGATAAAAATGACTTTCATGCAAGAATCTTTGTTGTTTATGCATCATTCCCTGTTTAGTCAGTGAAACATGTTTTTAATTATATTTCCTTTGGGAAAAAAAAAAAAAAAGAAAAAAGAAAAAAGAAAAAAAAAGATGGAGACATTTTAAATTAAGGGAAAATAAGTTTGTTTGTTTTTGTTTTGTTTGTGAAATGGGGGGTGGTAATGGTGATGAGTGGAGAATACTAAGATGAGAGGAAGATTTCTTTTCAAGTGCAAAGATGATACCAAGTATTGCAGAGCATGCTTAGCTGAGAGTCATAGAGTAATGCAGGTGGGAAGGGACGTGGGCGAGTCTCTGGTTCCATACTGTGCACAGGATGAGATCAAGGATATGCCTGGCTATTTGACTTAGCTGTTGTCTGCACTTCAAGCTTCCTTTGTAATCAGAATTCACTCTTTATTATCGGCACAGAATGAATATGAGGAAAGTGTATTTCAATCCTGCTGCATTGGTGTAAATGAATACAGAAGGCAAACAGTAATGGGGGGATCTAGACTGAAAGAACAAGACGGGGGAAAAGGCTAATGAACCCACAAGATCATCACAAAATCACAGAGTAATTAAGGTTTGAAAAGGCCTCTAAAATCACCAAGTCCAATCATCAACCCACCACCACCATGCCCACTGAGATCCATAGAATCATTAAGATTGGAGAAGACCTTTAACTACCATCACATCCAATTCCAACTCCTCACCGTCGTGCTCACTTAGAATCACAGAATCATTAAGGTTAGAGAAGGCCTCTAAAACATCCAGTCCAACTGTCAGCCATCACCACCATGCCCACTAAACCCAAGTGTCCCCAGGTAAGAAACTTTATGTGGATGGATATATATCCTGGCCTGATAGTGGAGTCAGCATTGCTGTTCATGACCACCTCAGATATGGGTTTGCTATGGCCAACTTCTCTTGCGGTAGCAAAGTGAATGTTCTCACTGATGGGTTGGAACTGGCAGCAAATACTGAGGGTATAGCAAGCAATCTGGGTGGAAGGGAGGGAGGAATTTTAAAAAGAATAGAACTCTGGTAGTAGGTTTAACGTCTAGATAAACAAAATGCACTTTGCTTTAAATTCTATCCTGGTGAATCCTATCTGGGCTGCTGGAACATTGCCCACAGTACGGCTTCATTATGGGAGAGTCAGAAACGTCGCTTTTCTGTCATTGGAACCCGGGAAACTAAAGATCTGTTACCTGTGTGTGTCCGATTGCTGGGGTCACAGTCAACTCTGTGCTTTAGTTTTCCACCAAGTTGTTATTTTTGTCTCTCACCCTCTTTTTTTTTTTCTCATTTAGCAATGACATTTGCATTCCTTTTAGCAAAATACCAAGGTTAAACTATAAATAATTCTGCCCATCAGTTTTAGATTAGGACTAGAGCAGGCACAGATTTACTATAAATGTGTATGTAATGATTGCTGCATGCGCTGCCAGGAAATTGCTACAGTCAGACATTTGAAGAATTAGATTAATGTTTTTTAACGTAATCTGAAGTTGGTTTTGATCGCCAAGTGGTAACTGCTATTAATATCTATGTGAATCCACCTTCTTTCAAGAGAAATGGAGACGTGTAGAAATTTCCTTTCCTGAAACAGAAGAGGTTTGAAACCTGTGCCATCCTCGCATCACTTGAATTTCATGTAGCCTTGAATTCAGAGAGCCAATGCTTATAAAACTGCCTTCTGTTTGCAAGGGTTTTATCTTAGGTCATGAACTATAGTTAGTTAATGCAGTTGTATCAATGCACTCTTGCTTTTTGCTAGTGAAAGGGTAGATTTGGTATTTTGGAGGTTCATTTTGTGTGTTTGGAGGGGTGGATGCAGACACCACGTAAGGAAGTTCTTATCTTCCCTCTTCCAAAATGCAGGGATTTCAAGGAGGGTGATGGGATGTGTTATCTCACATCATTATAAGAATCAGCTCTAATTTCAATATCAGATTCTCCTTCAAAAGCCCATCGTTAGCCCATTCCATCAGCCCATTTGGCTCAGGTCTGTGTAAAGTAATCCCTGTTGCCCTTTCAAAAGCTCTCAATATCCAAACTGTGAGATTATTTTCAATCCTTATGGCTGATGTAAAAGCTGGACCTTCTGCTGCCATTTGAAAGGACTGAATGAGAGCAGCAGTGAAGTCACAGCGTTGTCTTTTCCTTCTCAGTTGTGTTGTGTTCTGCTCAACAGCTGTAACTGAAGTGAACTCACTGTGATGTAATGGCATAGAGGATCTGTGGGGACGTTGCTTCTCTATTGAGCTGTATGACCCAACTTTTAAATGCCATGTTATCAAGACAATCCACCAACTCAATGCATTACATTGAACAACGTTCCCTGGATACTGTGCATGTTCTTTTCTCCCGAGAGACACAATATTAATTTTCCTAAGAGTAGCAGTATACCCAGGGGACAAAGCCAGCCCCTCAACAGATGTTGACTCTTTAGCTTTGAGTGGGTTAAAGCATCGTTAATCCTTACAGTGTTCTTGCCTCAGTGTCTTACAGTTGAAGAGTTTCTCATGGTCTGAGATTCAAGAGTTCTGCTCACTCCAAGTGGTGACTAGAAGCTTTAATTTATGAGCAGCAATGGTGTATCATACTGCATGGCTCTGGCTCCTTCCTTTCATCTGCCCTTCCATAAGCATTCCTACTCCACTACACGGATGACTCAACTCCCTGCAGACTTGCTACCAAATAGCCACAATTTACTCTTTGGCACAGTCAGTGCTCCTTCTCCCACCTTTCTTTGCCCACTTATACACTCACTGAGCAGCTGAGCTGTACTGGAAGCACGTTTGGTAGCCTGCCTCCAGCTCGAGTGGCTGTAGCTGTCCCTGCTCAGTAATTGGAGCCATATGCATGGAGCACCATGACTTGACCATCGCTGCCTGTATCTGGGTTAATAGCTGAGCAGTGATCCCTTTCTTCTCCACCTACACAAAGACTGTATCTCCTGAGTACATTAATGAATGCAGCACTGTTTAATCCTTGCAAAAGATTCAGACTCATCAGGTGTCTTCACACCCAAAGTACGTAAAATTTGCTGAGAGTGCAAATGTTGCATTTGGGTAAGATACTGAGTGTCCTAGAGGAGACACCATTCTCATAAAGGCCTGGACTCTACTCCATGTAATTTATTGCAAACCTAACAGAAAGACAATAAAATTTGTTCACATTTTACATCATGGCTGTAAAACTTCCCTTTTGTTTGCTTTAATAACAGCAGATCCTTCAGATAGAGGCATAGAGTTGGAGAAAAGTCTGTGAGATGTTCTCACACTGCCTTATTTTAAGTCTACTGCAGTCTTAGCTTTCTTCACTGTAGGTGGTGGAATATTTTTACACATTCTTACAAAAGATCTGAGTATTTAAATTTTTTCCCAGTGTAATGGGGCCATGTGTAAATTTGTGAATCAATTTCTTAATAAATAGTGCTCTGCATACTGAAAAATCTCGGTGCTAAATTTATGCTTCTACTACTTCTGTTCTTCAGATTCGCCTGACCTCCTTTGGAGTCCATGGGGTTCTCCTTCCTTCTGTAGTTGCTCTGTTGGCTTCGTGTCTTCCATCTGGTTTGACTGATCAGTGATGTTTGTTTTGTAAAGTGAATTATGATCGCAGTAAGACCTAAACCACATAACTGAGTTGCAGCTTTCAGTGCTGTTCCTGAATGTACGTTTCCTATTGAAGATGCCAACTCTTGAGGAATCTTATTGAGTAGTTAACAGCACCCAGTTACCACTTTACTCCACATCCTTCTAGCAAGAGCTGTTGTACAGAAAAGGTCAGAGCCATTTCCATGAAGGCAGGAATTATTGGCTAAGTCAGTGCTTTTCTAGGGAAGATAATAGGCTTCTCCAGGAGGGCTTTGCAGAGCAAGATGGTCTATTTCGAGGCAGATTTTGCTCTGCTCCCCAAGAGTTGGAGGATTCATTACAGCTTCTGCTGCTCTACTCCATCATCTCAGATCAAATCAGACTATTGAAGACTTGGCTGAAGGTTTGTAAAGCCTCAGGGCAGAGAAGAAGGCTGAGAACCTAACAGAGGCCTGAATGCAATAAAAAGGGGTGGTGCAACATTAACCAAAGCTATGGCTATAGGACATGAAATCATGCCCAGAACCAGCCAAACTCCAGATCCTGCATTTTCCAGGCCTATGAGACAATTTTGTTTCAAAAATCATTTCTATTTTTAACTGCTTTGTATCCTACCCACTAGGAATTGGTTCTGTTTGCTATCAAAAGGAAGAAGATGTACTGTACAATTATGTGCTGGATTCACAGAGGAGCTGTGTTTAAATAGTGTCTTCCATACTTTTTATTTTTGATGGATTATTTATCTGCAAACCTTGATTCACATATTTTGCTTCAGGGTAGCTTGCTTGCATTCTCTGATTGCACTTGATTGCATTCTGTTATGGATGCTCCTGTGCTGTATCTCCTTGTATCTCATCCAGACCCAGTCTTCAACATTGCTATCACAGCCGTGCTATTTTGAGCTACAAAAACACCGCAGCTCATGTTGTGTCTTTGTGAGCATATGCAGGCTCAGTGCTTACAAGTGGGTATTTGTCATAGGGGAGCATTGAGGTGGCTGACAGAGTTAAAGGAACGCTAACAGTTGATCAACACTTTTGATGAGTTAATCTTGTAAGAAAAATAATTATCTTTTTACTTCCAGCAACGCGTTCATGATCAGAAATAATAAATCAGTCTTGAAGGGACGCATTCTTAACATGATGTGCATCAGTGTCATTAGTGGGCTCACCTTCATTTACTAACCTTATACATAGAACTGGAATAAAAAGCATGGTGAAAACCTTCGGCAGTTGAAATGACCTCCTGGAATCTGTCCTAAGAGGAGCTGAAATGTTCTCTGTTGAACAGAGCTTGTAAAGAATTCCCCACTTCCGTTGGCTTTGAGGAAGGGAAGTTGTAAATTTGACTTTGGAGTTGTTCAGCTCTGCGACTTTTAAAACATTTACTTAATATTTTAAAAGAAGGTATTGGTGTGGAGTTATGATGGCTTTTATATCTACCTGCATGTGTGTGTTTCTTCCTTCTGAGTACAGAATAAGGAGCAGAGAAGATGCATCATAGAATTATTTCATGTTTTCAAAGCTTTTCCTGTAACAGGAGCACAAAACAGACCTTAAAAACAGAGTCCCCCAAAAGGGTCTGCCAAGGAAAAAGCTTTCCATTCATTCAGGATTCAACATATGTTTTTTCATTAATTGGCTCTAACAGCTGACTTTATCTGTGAGCTAATTACCTAGTGGCACTTAATTGAAACCTAAAAAGAGCCCAAGGGGCTAAAAATAATCACAAACCAAAGGCAAACACACCGCTTGTTTGAAATCAACACTGAGCAGCAGAGTGGTTCCTAATGTATACTGTTGATAGCAACGAGGGGTTGAAATCTCACAAGGTGGGAAATCTCTCTCTGCTCTTCAGAGATCATCTGTCCTCGTTGTCTCTTTTTCCTCCACCTCCAAAATAAATGCAGCTTTTTGATGGACCTTTGTTTCAACCAGCAGAGCTCACCAAGGTTTCGATTAGTAGCACAACTGAAAGAGCAAAATTAGGAGTGCTGTATATCCACGTTGATGGAGCTGTAGAGTCACAGAATGGATCGGGTTGGAAGTTTTGCTCATCGCCCTCATTTATTAACAGTAGGGATGGAAAGATGTCAGCCCTCTTAGGCAACGTTTGCTCTGACGAGGAGGATGTGATGAAATTGCTGTCTGACTTGTAAGCTAAAGCAAGAGCTGAATTGCTGAGAAAGGATAAATGTGAATGGCCCTGAACAGTGCCTCTTGTCTGTAACCACACTTAGAGTTGTTTGCTGAGGTCCCCCTTGGAGATGTGTATCTCCTTCCGTGGGCACATGCAGCAACAGAGCCAAGGTGGAAATAGCTTTCCTGTTCTGCAAAACTTTTAAAGATTTCAAACGCTTTTGTCTTTCGCAACAGGATAAAACAAATATTTTGAAGTGTTTAATGGAAAAAAAAGCTGAGACGTTCCAAAATAAAAATAGCTCAGTTATTACATCACCTGGGATGTGGAAAACCCACATTTAAATCCCTCTTTTGCCTGAAACATACAAAAAACTTGAACCCGTGCTGTTTGCATCCGAGGTAAATATTCAAACTCCTCATGTATATAACCCATCATTGGACACAGACTTGTACATGCACTCTCCCAAATAGTATTTGAACAATAATCTGAATGATGTCTGAACCCTTCTGTATTGCTGGAGGTATTCATCCTGCAAGCGCTCATGGCACGGTGATGTGCATTGGGTCACCTGGGATAACCTTGGCTGACACTTGGTGCACTGAGCAACCTTAGGGGGCAAAGAAGTTCTGTAAGCAAGAGTCAGATTTGCTGTCTAAAGGGGCCACTGTCATCCATGTGTTTTGTGGTTTATGGTTGGGACAATGTGTGAGTGCTTTGGTTACATGCATGTGCAGCCCAATGGGAACAAAATGTAAGAGTAAGGTTTTTAATCCTATAGAACTCATTACTTCAAAATCACATTTGTTAAAAGACCAGGCAGTGACTGAAGCTTTGGATCCTTAAAACAAAGCTGTCAGAAGATTTGTTTTTTTTTTTTTTTAAATTTGTCCAGTTGCCTGGATTGAGGATAAAAGGAACTTCCCTCCTTTATCAGTGCTTGATTTGAGTTTGCTAAAAGGCAGCATTCTGTTTACAGATAGGACATCAAGGACAGAGGGCCAATTTGAGATATTTTCTTTTGTACAGCATCGCTAATTTTATACTTTGCTCTTAAGCTTTTTAACTTGATCCACAAAGCAGTTAAGGAGCTGAGGGCATGGGATCCAAGCAGGCCTGAATGCAAAAACCAGACACCTCACAGAAGGCTCCCAGGGTTTGAAACCTGCAGAACCCATTTATTCCTCTGGAATTTATATTTACACTTTGCCCATCTGCTTTTTGCCCATGAAGGGCATATAAGGATTGTAAGACCCTGCATGTTAAGAATTAGATGTGGTTTTAATACTTTGGGATTTCTCTGTTGACCCACTGCAAAAATAATAATTGCACCCATACAGCATGGTCCAATCTAGTGGTAGTTAATGGATGGGCCTTGGCCCGTTTCCTTAACTGCCTTTGGTTTTAATTCTTGTTCAATTTCTGAGTCTGGTCTGAGTCTGAAACCTCAAGGTCCTCCTGACTTTTTCCCATTGCCTAGTAATTAGGGAGCTGTATTAGCCAGTATTACTGGAAGGCAATGATTAAATACCCCAGCCTTTTTGATGCAGAATACATCATCAAGAGAAGAGAAAAGAAAATGTCCTGTTGTCTGGAATGAACATCTTGCCATGTCTGTTGCTTGGAATAGCTCCTTTTTGAATCCCGACCTTGAATGCAGACAAATGGGAGCTTATTTCTGGCAGACTTTGAGTTCCTGTGTTCCCAAGCAGAACATCCCCTTCTGTGTCCTTAAACACCTCATTGCAGGTTGGAATTTAATGCACGCAGAATTTCATCTTGACCATATCAAAATGACTCTTAGCTCCCTTTTGTTCTACAGACCCAGAAATTGTTTGGCTAACGTATTGGAGTTACAATAAATTGCTCCAAGCTTCTTCTGTGTTATTGCCTCTGGATACAACAGAATGAAATTGCTATCCAGTTTAGAGACTCCATACTCCACAGTGTTAAAAAGTGTAGACTCATAGCATCATAGAACTGTTAAGGTTGGATAAGACCTCTAAGATATGTATTCCAGCTGTCCATTTACTGCCAATATTGCCTACTAAACCACGTCCCTAAGTGCTGGTAGTGTAACAGAGCACCAGGTGTGTGTCTTCCAAAGCAAATCAGCTAGCTCTAGGTCATGTTGGCCTCCGTCCTTTGTTAATTGTTGTTTGTGGATCAGATTTTCATTGCCCGTTTCTCTGCGGGCTGTAAGAATAGCTGGTATCTCAGGCCCAATTCTGTCTGCGTCTGACTCTCTCTATTCAACAATCCAGATGTTTTTTTACCATTGGCATTTTCTAAAAACCTAAAACAAATAAATACGTGGTCCTATGTCTTCACCCCTGGGATTGAATATTCCCAGAGTGTTCTTACGTGTTTTTCTGTAAAACAACAGCGAGCAGCAAATGGACACAGCCACCGTTGCAGCCTTGTATACGCCAGTGCTTGGGAATTGCAGTCATAACAGCCTGGAGCTGGCATCCTCCCCCCATTGGGACCGTGCCTCAGTGGGCGTCACGCAGTGATGTAAAGGCACAGTGTGTCAGCCTGGGGCCCCAACCAGGCTGGATGTGCATCACACAAAGTAAACACCATCACTCCCTGCTCTGCATCATCCCCTTCCCACCACCAATAACCAATATTTACAAATAAGATGATTTGCAGCTCTATCAGTGGAACTTTAAAACAAGCGTTTCCTTGGCAGATTCATTTGAAATACCAAGTGGTTTTATAATGGGAAAAATTAACCAAGAGCTCTTACATTTCTTTTCTGTTGTTGTTTATAATCACGGTCGACAGAAACGTCATCTTGTAATACTTCACCCACTAATCTTGCCACACAATTATTCATACCAGAAGTGGGGCTGGGAGGAAAAGAGGCTTCTGTGATTGCTATATTTTGTAACCTCTTCCTATTTTTAAAAGAAATACAGTCCAGAACCAACCTGTATGGGTTTACCTCAGCACGACATCATTGAATCATAGAATATCCCAACTTGAAATGGACCCGTAAGGACCATCGTGTCCAACATCACCTCATTGCTCCTCAAAACTTAATGCTCTAAGGTTTGGTGTGTGCCTGTAGTTAAAATAGCCTGGGGGCTGCTCAAAATTATGCTCCTAGGGAGTTAATGGTGCCTGGCAGCATTTTGTTATCCTCTCCAACCATGCTGAGAAGGGACCAGGCTGCTCTCCACCTTCATTCTCTGGTGAATTGTTTTGCATCAGCTGTAGCTTGAGATATGAGTCTGCTCCAAGTCCATCATATACCTGATTGGCTTAGCTTCAGGGGCAGGGCTGGAAAGTTTGAATAGTCCTATAAAATGGTAGCTTACGAGTCACAGAAATGAACTAGGAGATAAGGGTGACTGTTGTACTAAATGCTGTGACCAGAGTGTGACCAGGTTTACCTACTTCTGAGAAGAGTAGAATGAATGGTTTGCTGTTGTGGTCTAATGGTGTGCTCCAGAGGTGACCTTCAGGCTTGAAATTCAGCCATGTAGTGCAGTGTTGACTGAATTCCTTCCCAGATTCTCTGCACCATCCAGTTACTGACACATAAGGGATGTTAATACACAATGCAGTAGAAACCCAAAGGGTAGCAAGAAGCCTTACACCATAAACTTGGAATATGGTAATGTTAAATTAAGTCCTCAGTTTTCTTTTTCCTTCCTTCATTTTTTTTTTTTTTTAATTCCATGTCTCATCTGGGACTAATGAGCAGGGTACTAATTAGTGCCAGTGGAAGAAAAGAGCTTAAATGCAAACGTAACCACAAAGAATAGATTGCAATTTCCCAAACAAATTTAAGAGAAGCCAGCGAGTATAGACCAGTTGCTGGAAAGTTGAGCTAAGTTAATTGTGAATTGCTTTGAAGTCAGTGGCTGCCGACAGTCGTATATACGTAATTCTTTACCACCACATTCTGTAGGAATTTGCATGTGACAAAACAACAAGCTCTTCAAAACATATTTTCTTCCACTTTATTATTGTTTATAAATATCTCCTCAAGTTCCCAGGGAAAATAAAACCCTTATCACAACGAGATAAGCAGCGCAGCGCTCAGGTTGGCGAGGTAGGAATAGTGGAGGAGAGGAGCACGCATGAAGAAGTGAAGTCACAAAGCTAATTAGTTGCAGCCCCATTAATATAGCTCATTCCCATGAGTGTCTTTCTACTGAGGAATTCTTCTTGTGGCTGCATTCACAGACGCAGCAGAACGGGGCTTCGAAGCTCGTTGGCCAGTGCTACCTACTGAAGTCTATCATTGACCTTGTGAGCTCAAGGAGAAGAACTGTGCCTTCATATCTCCCTTCAGGGACAGTGGTGGGACTGTCCCCAGAGTCCAAAACATTTATGTTGTCTCTGAAAACTAAATAATCTCTGTTTTCTGTGCTTTGAGGGTCATTTCTGTGGGATTTGTTTCTTTATACATGCCAGCCTACACCTCTGCAGCTCTTGCAAGCATCCAGGCTCTCACACAAGTCAGTAATTAGTGCTTCTTGCTCCGGGCAACTCTGTGCTTCTGCAGTTTTTTGGCAATTATCAACAGTAGCGTCCAGCTATCTGCAGTGGGTTTCAATGTCTGGTGTATAAATCTACTCTGAAATTAAACCAACCATCCACCCTGGAATAAGAAAGGCCAGGGCATTATCTGTGTTGTGTGCAAAGGATGAAGTGTGATGTCTGCAGTGATACAGAACAGCCACAGTCTGCCATGCAACGGCACCAGACAGACATGGCTGGAGCTTTATTAGTGGACAACAAGAAGGCAGGAGAAGGTAATTAAGGGAATCTGGAACAAACTTGCCTGGTAGGAGCTGATGACGTGAAAAAGAAAAGCTGGTCTACTGATGGTCGTCTAAGATGTTAGAGCTATTGAGTTAAAGACTACTAATTCACCATGAGCTGATGGATGCTCTGCCTAATTACCCCAGCTAAAAAGCTTCTTTGGAATAAATAGATAAGCTTTTGTAAATACTGGGCTGTGTGTGAAATGATTGGCACCTCGATATTGGGGTATAGAGAGAAGGGGCTCGATAAATGATCTCTGTAGGTCACTGTTTTCCCATTCCTTCTTGATTTCAATGCTTACTTTCTCTGGCACAAAAAAAAGAGCAGCAACACATAGGTTGGTAATCTGATGGGTGGATGGCTGGATTAGATTATTTTATTGTCCTTTTCCAACCTTAGTGAGCCTATGAGTCTATGAATTTGAAGGGAAAAAAAAAAGGGATAAAACAGTGTGATTTAAAATGGAGAATTGGGGCACTTGAAGCAGCACATTTCAAGCGTTTTGAATATCTTGCTTTGATTAATAGTAAGAGTTTTGTGAATTTGAGTGGAAATTAACATTTCTCAAATAAATTGCTCAAGTTCTCAAAAAAAAAAAAACAACAATCAATTTCAGTTTGAAAAACTAAAATAAGAAAATCCAAAAATTGTGTTTTTTTAGGCAAAGGAGTTAAATTAAGGCAAGATTTGAAAACAGAAGAGAAACATAATTGAAATGTTTTCCATTCTGTGCCCAAGCCAAATTTCCTAGGTTTTTAACATGAAGGAGACATGGTAAGTGCACGCTGACCCAGGCAATCTGTTATATGAGTTCTGAGAAAGAAAAGGACGCTGCCTAGCAAGCAGGGCATTCTTTTTTTCAACAGGAAGAAGGAAGGAGCAGAAAAACCTTCAGAAAAGCTGTTTATTAAGTTTTTGTGTGCAATTACCTTAAAGTAAGTTGCCAGATGTGCTTAATGCTACTCTCAAACACATAGAAACGCATTTTTACATATGAAATAAAACCACAGCTCCCACCAATGGTCATGGTGGTGGTATCATAACCTGTTCTATGTAGACCTGTACAGACCTGTGTTGCATTTATTACAGCTCCTGTGTTTTTCCATCAGTGGAAATGGAATTCACTTTTCAACTCTTCTGCTTTTAATAGTAGCACCAACACATGTCTTATATCAGGGAAATACCCTGCTGTTTCCATTCCACAGCACTGTCTGCAAATGAAGATAGTTTTGGTCTTGGTTTGCATTATGGATTTAAACAATTTCATGGGACTAAGTAGGAACTGTTTGTCATTTTTGCTTCTGCCAGGAATCACAGCCATCTATCTGAAAGCTCAGCCCAAAGAAGATTGGAGGGATCCCACATCGTGAACTGCACCGCTGCTGCAATATATGTCATGCCCTGTCTGGAAGGTGATGTTGAGGTATAACTTGAGCATACACCAAAAAATGGCTTTTGCAGCGTACTAAGTATACAGGTTTCGTGCATCAACCATTCCTGTGCTATAGTTTAAGTGCTGTAAAACTGTGGTGCTCTGGTTGCTCTTTCCACAGCGTTTACAACTCACACATGTCACCAACACCCAGGGAAAGGTAAACCTGAACTGAATGTACCACCTCCCAGAAGGGTTTTAAGACCAAAAAAAAAAAAAGGAACCGCAATAACCACACGTTCACATGAACTTCTTCAGAAAAATCAGCGTTTCGTCCTTCTTTCCAAAGATTTCCACTTGGTATCCAGCAGAATCTTTACTGGGAAAGCACAGCTACATTTCAATGGATTCACTGATTACTTCTTTTCTGCCTTTCTGTTCTTCATGACAAACAGGTAGATCTGGTGCTTCTGTGGGCAAACTCCTAAGGAACTTCCAAAATCAGGGGGACGAGTTAATTCTCACTGTTGTTTTTTTTCTTCCCAATGCCATTTCATGCATCGTATGACAAGTCACATCTGTTTGATGACTAATACAAAGGGAATATCCCATGCGTGTAAGCGGCACAAGCCTGCCTCACACTCAACCTTTCTGAATTTTTTTCAAGGGCTGGTTATGCAATAAATAAATGGGGACAAACTCAGAACTTTTATTCAGCTTTGAAAGCAGCACTATGGCTTGGAACAATGTCCAACATCAAAATAATGAGTGCGTGTTACTGCTGACAGTCCTGGAGACAAGAATTCTTCATCCATCCAGAGCCAACTCCTCAAGTCCTCTCTCCTTCATAACTTTGCTCTTACTTATGGAAAACCTTCAGTTCAGGGAGTAGAGGAAGGGAGTGGGATGGGTTTGTAAGAGTGGATGCCTTGGGATTTGGCTTTTAGCAAACAGGAACACCGAGCCCCAAAAACCAACAGTGAGGACCTTGGTGGTACTTTTTGTTATTTGTCCCAGTGATGAGCAAATAGGACAAGGGTAAATGTGTCCTTGGAGACATCCGAGGCCAGGCTGGATGAGGCTCTGAGCAACCTTACTGAGCTGTAGACGTCCCTATTTATTGCAGGGAGTTGGACTAGATGGCCTTAAAAGGTCCCTTCCAACTCAAACCATTCTGTGATTCTGTGATGAACCTAAGGGGTCCTACAAGGAAAGAGGAGAGTAGAGAAAAGTGGTCTTTAATGTCAACAGTGTATGAGCACCAGTCAAACACCGTTCATCTTCCTATTGCAATTCATCCAGGGTTTCTATAGGGCCTCCTGTAGACCACTGAGAAGTGAATGGCATTTGGTCTGCGCCAACTGGAGCTGTCAGTTCAACAACTGAGGAAAAAATTAATAAATAATCCTAGCCAGTAGCCTTAGCAGTCCTTGGAGCTTTGCAGTACTTCCAAACAGTTGAGCAATGAAGAGGAAAATAAGAACGTATTGAAAAGGAATATTTCATCAACAAGGGGCTGGGGCTGGGGAATAAATCAGAGAAAACCATCCACTGAAAGTAATGTATCTGCTAAGTTTGGCTGGCTTTGGGGTTGGTTTTTTTTTTTTCTTTTTTTTTTTTCCCCCTATTCATAAATTGTTCATCAGCAAATCATGGTGCACAGCTTCAAATGGTGTACGACTGCGTCATGCCATTAAAGTTTATGAAGCAGTGTCACCACTGGAGCTCTGTTACTTCCACTAGCTGAAATGTTGGCCTTGTGTATGTTTTTATGACCTTTTTTATTATTCTTAATTTTTTGATGATGACAGTATATTTCTTCTTTTATGTAAGTCGCCCAGTACATCTTTTGTTCTCTTTTGAGAGGAATTGAAATTCAGAACAGCAGTAATCACTGCCATAGCAGATCTCTTGGGATAAGGGAGGGAGAGAACAGTTACCAGGCTTAGCTCATAGCTGGATAACCCACACATGAATCATTACAAGAGGAATAGGATCTATGGAGTCTATCTCCACCATCTCACCCTCTGCAACACTGGTGGCACAGCCACTACAGGAACTTACTGATCATTGGGGCAGTATTGCTGATGTTAGAACGGAAGCAAAAGACAATTCGTGGGTTCTGGAAGGGTTTTAGAGCTGTAGACATTCTTTCCTCTTCCAAAAGTTGAGCACTCAACAATATGCTTATGACTTTGCTCAAGTAATTTTGGAAGGTCTCTATCTTTTCTTTACTTAGGTGAGTTTTAATGTTCTAATATGGGAGGTGTTTTGAGAGCCCCTTCCATCGCTCCTTACCTCAGATAAAGTACTTTGCCTATGATGATATTAAAGGGCAATTTATTGTAAACAATGACCTGCTTTTCTGGACTTGTTTAAAAAGGGGAAATTTTCCCTAGATGACCATTTCCCAATAAGATTCTTGTTTTTTAACAAACCATTTTTAACAGTCTGCAGTCGGCCCTAATGGTTATTAACCACAGGCTGTAGATTAAGCAACTCTCCTGTTAGCCTTTGACTGAAGCTGTAGCTCAGTTTTACTGATCGGCTGTATGGATTTACCCTGCTTAAACTCCTTAGAAGCATGCAGGCAGTCCTCACCGCGTCACTGGAAAGATGAGGGTAATATTGTGAATGGCTGGGTTCCAGTTGTTCATAACTGAAACCGTGGGACGATCGCCTTTTGTTTAAATGTCAGAGGATCATGGATGTCAAAGACGAGAAACGAACGGCCTTTTAGATCATCAAATCTGCATCACAGCATGGAAGTCACAGAAGGAAGAGCAGCACTGTGCGAGCATCACTGTGGGCCCACTCGAGTCACTCTGATTTAGCAGTTCCGATTGACATCCCAACCAAATCCAACTGGTGGAGGGGCACATGAGGTATCACTGACGAATTTTTCTGAACAACACATATGGCCGTATTTTATATTTCACGGTTAAGCTAATATGAACTATGTAAGGAATCAACTTGAAGAAACTTTGGAGGCCAAGTTAATCAAAATTCTTTAAAGTATAGGCAACGAACCATAACCTGGATATGAAATATTTCCCAATAGCTCTTATAATACAACCAGCTGTACTCTGATTCACTCCTACTGATTAGCTGTCACACTGAAAGTAGCTTTAGGATCAGAGCTACTGCTCAAAGGAGTGGGCTGCTTTTGGTAGGAACCAGCAGAACTCCACTGGCAAAACAGAACAGCATGCATTTCTACCAGCTGAGACTCCAACCAGCACTCATTTAGTATTAATGCTGTTATGTAACTGGGAATCACTGTTACCCCCTTTTTTTTTCCTTATCTTGATAATTAGAAGTCAGAAATACCCCTACAAGCTGGCCTTCCTGGGCATTGCTCAAACACAGAGTGGTCAATGTGTTTACTATCTAGATTGCAAGGTTCAATTTGCTTTAAGCAAATTAAGACCTAAATGAGCACTGTGAGCTTGCAGAGTTCTCCTGTCCCTGTTTGAGGGATTGCAATGAGCTCTGGTGGGTTTAGTTGACTTGGCAGAGCAGGAAAGAAAAAAATTATTCTTCCTGACACCTTAGTTTTCCCACCGGAGCAGCCTCCCGCTCCTCTTTCTCTCTCCACTTATTGTATTCTTCTCTTCATTTTTTTTTTCCCCCCATTGGTTAATTTTTTTTTTTTTTTTTTTAATTTGTGTTCTTTTATAAATGTCCTTTGGCAGGAGTTGTGATTTTTTGGTTAGTAATCCACTTATTTTGTGGTTTAGAAAATATCTCAAGTAACAACTTGGACACGTTGTTGACTGTCATTGTTGGCTGCTCATGTGGCATGAGGAACATGCAAGGAAACACGTCCTTTCATGCTCAGCCCCCCCCTTCCAAAACAAAGCAATGATCTACTTCTTACCATGTATTGAGCTGTGTATAACTTTAGGTCTGAAGAGGACTGCAATTTTCATACACAAATGCAGGTGCATAACCTTGACAGATATATCCACAAATACATGCATGTTGTTATGTCTCTATCCCTCCATTTCTGTATTTGCATACATGTAGATGCATATCTCTGTCTTTGCAGCCAAGCATAGAAAGTACACGTTTTTCAGCTGGAGGTATATTTGCTCCTATAAATACATTTGCCTGTTGTCTGCATTTCCACATACTGCAGCTGCCACGTAGCTCAAATATTAGTTCTATACAAACTCACTTTTTCTTTCTTTTCTGTAAACTTATGAACTGACGCAAGCATTTTTTTCATAACCCATAGATTAAGTCAATATGCCTTTTTCTCAGGGATGAGGCAAAAAGCTGAACAAATAGCAGCTGTCTTTCAGTAAAATGCATATGATGGCCGTAGGATGTTTGAAGATGTCAAATTTTGTTGGAAATAACAAGTTTATTTGCATATGTTTGTCCATGTTTTTGGTTGCCAGAATAAAAGTTGAAGGCTAAACCCTTAGAGAGCAGCTGTTTCATGTAGTTGGAGGAAGCTGATTGTATATATTTATGGTAGACTCTATAGGTCCCAGTCAAGATCTTGGCTCCCTTGCAGTAGACACTGCATAAACAATTTGCAAGAGACTGACTCTTCTCCAAGGAGCCTAAATAGGCCAGGGAAACAGTGTGACAGAGGAAGAATTATTAGTTCCTTCCCGCAAATAGAAAAACAGGCAGAGGATAAGGAAGTGGCTTCCCAAAAAATCTCTACAGCTGGGGTGACAACCCAAATTCCCCAAGTCCCAACCCAGCACTTTAAAACTGAAGATCAGAGGAAATAGGTGCATATACCTCCATAAAGTGTAAGGTTGGAGTCTCTAATGGGTTTTCGGTCAACTCAGGTTATGGGGCTTGGAGAGCAACAAAATTTGAGTGGGGACAGAATGTGAGGGATGCAGAAGTAGTCAGGGTTTTTCAGCCTGTTGGAAAAAAAGAAGCCCAAATATTATTAATGGCAGCACGATTGTTGAATGTTGCCTGAATAAAGACCGCAGGGCTCTAACCACACTTTCGACCCGCTGTCTGCACAACCCATTGCAGACTGTTCCATGCAAGGCACTCAGCCACCCCTACTTATCCATCAAAGCTGTCATTCATGTTAACAGGTAACAGGGGAACCTCAGGCTTGAATTCATTATGAAACCCTTGGAATCAAACCAGCCTGGACAATCAACCTTCTGTTTAACTGCTTCAATATACATTTTTATTATGGAGCCACTCTGGACTTCCTACAAAGTGATTCATAGGTCGTCTTCCCCAAGCCTGCAGCGCTCATCACAATGGGTTCTTGCTTTTAATCACATTCACTTACAAACTGTCATTCGAAGGCTAATAAATCTGGCTCCAGTCACCAGACTCTGCGGTATACATGAGACAACTGGAGGGTCTGAACTGCTCAACCACAGTCTTGTTTGGAGGCTGTTTTGAATGATGTTTTTCCATTATTACAGGCTTTACTAATTATTTAGTTTTATTGCAGCGATGCTAACAAGGCCCAGCACTGCAGTGGGAGAACACTAGGCAAGCACACAGCAAAATTGTGTGCCTGACTCCTGACGAAGTACTGAAGTACATAGGGAGCTCTCACAAATCAGTAGAGGGCTGGGATGTTTATGGGACATTTTAGACTCAGTCAGACCTCGCTGTGAGTCCTCAAGGGTAGAGCAAAGCTTTTGGACACACGCAGGTCTTGTTAAATGGCTCACAATTGGATTTCTTGACCATTAGTCCTTTCACTGATGGCCATAATCTTCAAACAGATGGCAGAGAGTGTTTCTGTAGGATGAGAGGGAATGGCCTCAACTTGCACCAGGGGAGAATCAGGTTGGATACTAGGAAAAAGCTTTTTCACTGGAAGAGTGGTGATGCATTGGCACAGTCTGCCCAGGGAGGTGGCAGAGTCACCAACCCTGGAGGTGTTCCGAAACCATGGAGATGAGGCACTGAGGGATGTGGTCAATGAGCATGGTAGGATGGGTTGGGGTTGGACTTAGTGATCTTAAAGGTCTTTTCCAGCCTGTATGATTCTACGATTCTACGCTTTAAGGAGTGTTTTTGCTCGAATCCCCATTTCTCACGTGTCTTCCAAAGGAAAGCTGCTCAGAAATTCAGGGAAGTGCTGGGAAGTAGGAAGTGTCTATGATAAAAAGCTTCCTCTAATAATTAATAGCTCACTGATGCTGCTCACGGTAGCACTGGTGCCAAGAAGTTGAAATAAAATACTGAAAGGGTCAAAAAGATGTTCAAGAAATACCCTTTGAATACTGGAAAACGATAAAAAGAAAGCCCTAAAGGCAATATTCAACATGATAATCAGGGTCCTAACTTCTTGTGGGTGCAATGTCCCTTAGGATTTAAATCTCCTACACCCAATATTCAGCCAGCCGTACCTCAGAAGAGTCATTTTGCCAATGCTGCTCAAGTTCCGTGTTAATAATTTTAGGCTCTGAAGTGAAATGCCTCTATCAGGAGCGCAGTTATCTTTTGCCTCTCCAGCTAAGAGCAGTTTATTACCCACTCAACATTTCTCTCCTTACGCTTTTGACGAAGCCTACTACATGTTTTGGGTTCAATTCAGTGTGCAGAAAGTCAGAGGAGCAGCACAGCATCTGGAGGAATAAACTGGGTGAAGTCAAGTGAGCGACTGTGCTGCAGAAAGGCATTTCAGGTTCTGCAGAGAAGTTCAAACAAATATTGTGGTTGTCGTCATTTATTGTAGAGGGATGTTGGGGAACAGAGGGGAGAAGTAACTGGAAGTGACTCAGGAGCCAGAGCTTAGAACTTCAGACGTGCAGCTTGACGACCAAACCACCGTAATATCCTTTTTTTTTCCATGTAAATAACATCTGATGATGAAGGCGGTGGAATTTTACAGTGGTTCGTAAGCAAACTTGATTTTCAGGTTCAGTAACATTGCAGATCAGTAGTTGCTGTTTCAGTTCCCAGGTTAATTTTATGGAATATTTTGCGTTGTGCCAGACTTTAATTAATTCCAAATGATTTCTGCTTTCCCTTACTTTTTCTCCCCCTTTTGCATGTTACTGTCTTACAAAGGAACTCAACCCAATTTTCTCTAAGACCGGTAATTATATGCATAAGTAATCAGAAATCTCAAGCATTTTTCTGCAAACCAATTACAGACATTTAGGATAAGGATAACACACTTCCTTAAAACTGCATTAAAAACTCATTGAAGTAAAAGTAAATGAAATAACAGAGTTAAACTACTCAAGTGAAATTTCAAGGCACGGTTTTAGAGCAGATAAAAACCTTCCTGCTTGTTTTCTTACTTGCACGATGTTTTCAGGCCATGTTTTCTAATACATGGCACGGAATTGTGACGTGTTTTCAAAGCAGGCTGTTTCTGGTGCATCAGCTTCTGACGCTGAACATCTTGCAATGATGTTTGCATCTTGCAAATCAGCGCTGTTTGCTTGTAGGATATGCTCTACACATTCCTTTCTTTTTCTGATGATCCTTAGGATAAAAATCAGGCTGATAGAGAAACTCTCTGCTATGCAGTGTTGGGTTTTCAACGCTTCCTAGCATCCATAGATCATAGAATCATAGAATGGCTTGGTTTGGAAGGGACAGCAAAAATGCAGGCAGTGCCAAAAGAAGTCTAAATTGTGAGAGTACACGAACCTGTTCCCTTTAGCACTGAACAGACAGGACTCACATAGAGGTGGACACTTGTAGGTAGGACAGCTTGCATTGGTATCTCTGCAGGTCCGCTCTGATTTGCCAGAATGAGTGCAAATGATTTCTTCTCTCCCTGAAGAATGCTCAGAACTTCCACTTGTTGCACACTGGCCCATGCAAGAAAAACTGTCTTCTATCTTCCCACTTCATCACAGCATCAATCAGTCAGAGCATTGTTCAAAATCTGCTTCTTCACTGCCCCTTCAGCCCTGCAGCTTGATTTAATCACGCGTTAACGTGCTCATATTTATTGAGCTCCAAAATCACAAGGTCTACGAGCAGAGTGTTGAAGGACCACAGAATCACAGAATAGCTTAGGTTGGACCTTAAAGACCATCCAGCTCCAACCCCACTGCTATGGCAGGGTTGCCAACCACCAGACCAGGCTGCCCAGGATGCCATCCGACCTGCCTTTGGATGCCTCCAGGGTGACTGCCTTCAGAAACATTTCTTAGGGGCAAAACACTGATATCAAGAGCAAACGCACCAGGTTGCTCCTCTCCTCCCATAGTGGTGGTGGAATGTTGGAATTTGTCTGCAGGAGGAGCCAAGGGCTGGGGGAAAGTCTCAGGCTACAGGGATGGTGCATAGCCCGTATCTTTGGGGTCACAAACCTCTGGACAAGGGGCTCAGGGAGTTTTGCTGAAGGTGCTGCTGGGCTGCTTGTGCTTTTCTCTCTTTGCATTCCCGTCTTTATCACAGCAGTGATTTCCTTGCTTGCTTCATTTGTAGTAATGATAACATTGTAAAAGCTTGCCCTTTCAGAGAGCGGGAGTGCTTTGAGTCACGGACCTGCTCTGTGAATCAGAGCCCTTTTCTTCCCTTTCCAATGCTGTCTTCTTCCCATCCTGCCTCCCTGCTCAGGAGTCCTGCCAGCTCCCCAGTGACAGCATGAAGCCTTCCTTTAAAACATGACTTCAAAATGGCAAAGAAAAGAAAAAAAATAAACGAAAAACAAGAAGGAAAAAAAAAAAAAAAAACAAAAAAACCAACAACAACACAGCAAAGCAAAGGCTTAGGAAAGCAAAGCAGCGCTGCCTTGTTGTGAGCATCCTCCCCCTTCCCTTCCCCCACCCTCCGGGACGGCAGGAGTGGAATAACCAAAGTCAATGCATGAGACTTTAATTCGAACAAGTTGGTGGCATGGCTGCAGGCCAGCCCTACATCCCCCCTCTTCTCCCCCCCCCCCCCCCCCCCCCCCCCCCCCATGCTGGCTCCCAGGCCCCCAGGAAAGAGCAGGGCGGGGGTGTGGGCTGAGTCAACAGCACGGATGCACTTTCTCAGCAGTCAGCTGGGATGTTGCTCGGGTTGTTCTGTTAGAGTGGGATTGCTGTCCCCTCCTATCGATCTGTTTTGGAGTTCAGGGCTGCGGTGTTTGCGTGTCCAGTGGTGGAGTGGGAGGCAGAGGGGGGAAAAGGGATGAGGGGAAGGAAAAGCTGCAGCAGGATGCGGAGTGGGAGAGGGAAAACCCAGAGAGAGTGGAGTATAGATGGATGTAGGAATGTCCTATAGGGATCCCTGTAGGATTTTGTGAGGTGGAGAGGGATCAAAGCTGAGTATGGTAACAGGGGCATCAGAAAAGGAGGAGGGAAGAAAGAAGAGAAAGTGCGAGGTGAAAGGATGGTCCAAGTGGCTCAGAACTGCAGGGTTTGGTTTTTCAGACACATCGACAGGTAGCTGAGAGCAGGGGGACCATCCAGCTGTGTGCTGCAAGGAGGCACGAGCCTTTAATTAGACACTGAGTAAGAAGGAAAGGAGGGCAAAGCCTGAGGGATGATGCGGCAAAGGAGCAGTGGTGGGGACAGAGGACAAAGCATGGCTGTATGCGGACGGAGGGATGGGCAAAGGATGCAGTCGTCAGCCTGGAGTTGTTATAAACATCCTGCTGAGGAGGAATCTTGCTTTTTCAAATCTCTCAGCCTGAAGCTGTTCCAGCTAACCTCTCTCCAAATAACAAATACAGTAATGGATGGTTACCCCTGCTTCCCCCCATACACACGCATTGTCAGCCATTATTTTGGCTAAACATTTTTACGACTATCCCCCCTTCCCTAAAGTCATGTTTATTATTGCAACTAAACACTGGCTTTTCTAACAGCCTTTTTATGCAGCCTTTTAAATGTCTTCTCTAATAATCCAGAGGAACTTCTCATAAACTCTCCCTTAGTGGGAGAGAGGCGAGATTACTTGGGCAGATTAACCAGGCACATCTTCACTGTCTGTATTTTGTGAAATATGGTCAGACACAGCTAATTCAGAAAGCCATAAGCAGGATTTTCACTAGAGGTTTAATTGCTAAGCTTTGTTACTATTAACATTTATGTGCTTATTTATTTATTTGGACTGAAAAGCACATCTTTTTTTTTTTTTCTTATCACTTTCCAGCAATGAGAAGTGTTTGCCTGTAAATCCATTGGCAAGAGATCTGAACATCTACTGCCTTAAAGCACGACCATGTGGTCTTCTTCCATATCATTCTGAACCCAAGTTCAGTGGCTGTTTGCATTTTTCAGTAGGACTAATTATCTTTTTTTCTTTTTTTTTAATGAAATAGACATTTTTGGAAGGAGAAAAGCATCCTGAAGGACTCAACTGTCCTCTTGTTAAATTTCACAAGCCTCGTTTTCAATAAGAAAGCGAGAGAGAATTCAGCAAGGCTGGTTGTAGTCCACTCAAAGCATCGTGTATTTTGGTGGTGGTATTTCAGTTTCTCTCTTAAAGAACTTCTCCCTTGCTTCATACCATACAGAATCACTTTACTCTTGCAAATTGCTGCCTCGCAGAGTGGGAATTGTCCACGCTCAGTGTTCATAAGCCTGGCAGTGTATTTCCTGCCACAGGTGAACAACAAGGCGTGAACCTACCTGCTCAAAATTGCAATTGTGCTGCAGGGTAGAAGAAAGCAGGATTCATCATCATGGGCTGCTTTGCTCCAGTGAGAACGAAAGGTTCAGTCAAGTTTGTGGTCACAGAGATGCCATCAGTCTCTAATCACATCCTGTTTTGATTCTAAATGGGTTTTGTTTTCCAGGTCTGGGAGCTGTGCACTCAAATCCCTTTGGCTAGGCATGTTGTTTGCTCGTGTATCCCCTCCATGTTTGTATGGATAGCCTGCTTTGGGTGAAAAAAAAAGTAATAGCAATGATGCATCTTAGGTAATACTTCCTACAAGTGGATTTCAAATTATTTGATATTGCATTTAAAGTCTTCAAACAAATCACTGCTACAAAACTTTGTTCTCCAGGGCCTCGGTGCTCAAGGTAAGAACAGGTTGGTGGATGCACAGCAAGAGCAGCTCAGGTTAAATTCTTGGAAAAACATCCTAGCAACAACAAAACTAAGTTTTTGAGAGCTTAGACTTCATGTAAGTTTACAAAGAATGTAAAGCTTTCCAAGAGTAATTTCCAGCCCAAAAAGTTCATAGGAACAGGGCTAACAAACTGTTTTTAGAGATGACATGGGCAAAACCACTCCTGTCTTTGAAGAGAGCAGCAACAGTGACCTTGAGTTCCCTTCTGGCCCTGCTTCTATGAATATCCCCACTTCATACATGGGAAACGAAGGCAGAGAGCGGTGAAAGGCCACATGCAACGTCATGAAGCAAAACTGCAAGTAGAACTTAGGTCTGTTCTCTGCAGGGAAAGGAAAAAAAGAAATCTGGGGAAAAAAGAGGAAAAAAAAATAAGTAAATAGTGGGATTATGATAGGTTTTTCCTCCAAATTCTAGACTTTTCTTCATTTCTTCGGCATTTGAAAGGAATCATTACCTGCCGCTTCAAGTGTAGATCAACTTGTCCAGACCAAATTATCCTCTGTCTTAGAAAGGAGCTGCCTAAAGATGAATGGTTTGGCCCATACAGTTCTTTCCAAGCCAGTAAAATCTGTTGGATTCTTTATAATTTTTTTGTCACATTCAAAAAGTAATTGAAAAATGCAGAAACTGTACACTGAGCAGGTAAGAATCAGAAGGAGGTATTGGTCCCTATTTTACTGGTGATTAGCACTCATAATTGCAGCCCAAAATTGCAGTAATAAATTTTGTTCAAGAGCACTGCTCTCATTTTGAGCTTATGGCCACTGTTCTCCAGTTTTAGCATCACAGAATTGTAGGTTCATGGAGTCATAGAATGGCTTAGGTGGGGAAGGATCTTGAAGATCAGCCAGCTACAACCCTGTGCCATAGGCAGGGTTGGATCCACTAGATCAGGATGCCCAGATCCCCATCCAGCTTGCCCTCTGGTATTCTAGAACATACAATAGGCAGACAGCGTTAGTTTTGAATGGTTTCAGCCAAATCACACGTGGTACTTGTGAGATTCTAAGATCACATGATAGTTTAGGGACTGTTTCTCCTTATGTTGCTTTCCTGATGTATCCAAGCCTTACTGAGATAAGCCAGAATCAAACCTGGGTCTGTGCACCCCTAAATGTGGAGAGGAAGGTGCAAAGAGAGGCACAGCCTGGTCTCCCAGGCTGGATCTGGTTTCCCATCCAGCAGCTGCACCCCACCCATTTAATGTGCTAAACCAGAAAAGTCTAGGCTTCAGGACTGGTAGAAAATTCTTTTGAAACTATCTTCTCTCATTTTCTTACAGAAAGTTGAGTTTTTCAACTAAATTGAAAACATTCACGGAAAGCATGTTTGCCTCAAATTTTTCATATTTCCACCAGAAAACAGCGAATCCAGTTTTATCTGCAAGCAACTACTGTCAACTTTTTGTAAAAAAGGAGTAATCACAAATTGAAAAATAATCCGTTTTTGATGCAAAGTCATAACTTTCCATGGGAAAACCTCCAAATTCCATTTAAGAGCATGTCTACATTCTAGACAGAACAACAGATACACAGGCGAGCTGTAAACTAGCTCTCTCCAGTACCAGTAAGAGTCTTCTACTGGCAGTATCAATGCAACATGGACTGCTCTACACAATTCTCTAACAGGAATCAGCTACAAGCATGTGCTCCTATTGGTGCTGTGCTGGACAGTGGCTCTGAACTGTCTTTTCCTTTTCCTTTGGCCAAAATCTTTGGAAAATTATTAATGGACTCCATAATAAAATTAGTTCATTGGGTCCCATTCTGTCTTCAGTACCAGATGATTGTGGAGGAACGCAGCCAGTGAAAGAAATTCACTGTGTTGACTTATTCTGCACCTGGTCCCTTCTTTACAGCTTCTTCAATAGGAGAATCTGTAGAAGAAATGAACCTCTGGTTTCGCACATAACAAAAAGTAGCCAATGCCCTTTGGCCTGGGGACTCTGAGTGGTTTGCAGAGCATCACGTGGGGAGTGTGTGAGGAAAGCTGAGAGCAGGGCCCAGCTCTCTGCCACCTCCCATCACTTAGCAATGAAGTGGTGTTTTCTCTGTGCAGGAAATTGGATCTCAGTCTTCAGAGGCAAGACAGCCTAGAGAGCAATTGCCTCTCTCCTGGCCAGACATATGCCAGTAAATGTTGGCATTAGGCACAAAGAGAAAAGGACGAGAGATTTTCCTATTGACCTTTGTGAGCTTTAGAAAGGCTCCCATTGGTAATGCTAAAGGCAACATACATTATTGTTCAAAAGAGAAGTGCCTCTAGCAAGTTCCTGATGGATAATAGTGGTGTTTACTTAAGGAAACTGGGTAATCACAAAGGTTATTTTTTATTGGGTGCCATCCTTTTTAGCATCCCCGTACACAGCCGACGTCAATGTGTGTCATTAACAATGACTTGTAAAAGGATACAGCAGTTGCTAAGGAAACCTCTGTTGCACAGGAGCTAAACAAATAACAGAAAATTAAGCAGGGAGCAGAGGCCAAGAAGGGCCTGATTCTGCAGATCTTCACTCGTGCAAGCAGCTGTAGGCTGCAGAGCCTTGGAGTTTGCTAGGAGATGTTCAGCTGCTCACATAAGAAAGTTTGGAGATGCAGATTGCTTGTCAGAGACTCCTCAAACTTGCAGAGATCAAAGGCAGCATACAGTAGAAAGAGCACACAGCTATTTCTGAATATAATAGAATATAATACAGGCCTCTGAATATAATTAATTGTCATTTGAAAGCATCTGTGCAATCCTTGTTGTGGTATTAATTTCGCTGAGAGATGCTAACAGGAAACACCAATGCACGTTGGTTGATGTGGCACTGAGGGATGCGGTTTAGGGGGCGTGTGATCATGGGTTGGAATTGGACTTGAGTATCTTTTCCAACCATAATGATCTGCTGATTGTATGGGCATGCTTGTGCTGGGCAGATGGTTGAACTTGGTGATCTTGAAGATCTTTCCCAACCTTAAGAATTCTTTGATTCTGTGATACGTAGCCTTCAATCAGCCATTAATCTTCAGGAAGTGTGTAGCAGATCATACACCTTCGGGCATTAATGGGATGTGTCCTTAGGATGCACCCAGGTATCCCTGTGTGCTTCAAAGAGGGATTTTCATGGGAGGTCCATTTGGTGGCAGTCAGTCACACCATGAAAGAGCCCCAACAGCCTGCAACAAACACCAGGTTTGTGACAAAAAGCATTAAGTTATAACCTGAGCGTGGTGGAAGCACGTATATGAGGTTAGGTGGTGAGCTTTGAGCTCAAAGGAGCTAAAGCACTTTATTGAAATTGTGATTCTAAACTCATTTAGGTGAAGGGTTGCAAATTGCTGAGTAAACATTGATTCTTCAACTTCAATCAGATTTGTTTCAGCTCATTTCAGGCCAAGAAGGGGAATGTTTTGCCTATGCTGGGTTAAGCCACTGCAACCAAAATAAGAGTGACCATTCTGGATTTGTAGCAGCGAAGCAAACCAGTGTGAAAGTTAGCGAGAAGACAGTGAGATCTTTAGAGGAAAGGACACTCTTGTCATTGAGCCCAGGACAATGGGACCAGGATTACTGGGTGTTACCACGGTGCAAACCAGACACAGTATTAAGGAAAACAAGTGTTACCATAGAAACAGCTGATAAATGGGCACACGCAAGAAATTTGCCCTTAATTTGTGTGTTTAAGTGGGAGGGGAGCTATTTTGATCCTGCTTAATTGCAGCTGATCCTATTTAATTGCTTTTTTTTTTGTTTCCCCTACCAAGTCCATTGTAGTGCAGCAGGGTAAAACTTCAGTAATCTGTCATCTTACCTACTGCCACCAGGAAGCTGAGGGAATGAGAGATGCCTGTGCTGGCTCCCATTTGCAACATGCGTTTATGCTTGCCTCAGTTTCACCCATC
Organism: Lagopus leucura; assembly: GCF_019238085.1. NCBI lineage: Eukaryota > Metazoa > Chordata > Aves > Galliformes > Phasianidae > Lagopus > Lagopus leucura. Next base: position 229,917 of record NW_024962307.1, on the reverse strand, counting down.
TACATCAGGAAAATGAATGTTCATGGGAGAAATATCACCTCCTTTGCTTGGATGGGAATAGGACAGGTCCTGTGCTGCAAAGAATGAGGGTAATCTTTTCCTATTTGTCCTTTGCAAGGTGCTAATGCTGATTTTAAGGTCGCAGGAGAAAGAGCTCTGCATTTAGCAAAGCGGAAAAACAGCAGCTAAGTGTGGAGAATCGGAAACCTGATTTGAATAAGAGTAACCAGATTGTAGGAACTTTAAATAGAATGGCAACTAATGTAATTAAAATGAAAAGGTTCAAAGTACATTAAAGGCCATTAATATGCAATAAGGAAATTCTTAACTTGCTGTATCTCCAAATACACAGTCCTGAAGGTGAAAGGAGCAGCGCCCATCAAACCAACTCTTTCAGGGAGGGCATTGGGTTCAGTGCATGAGAAAGCTTTGGTTGCAAAAGCCTTGGGTGGAAAGTTTGGTTACTGCAGGATGTTTGGTACCATGGAGCCTTGATAAGGAGTGCTAGGCACTCTGCAGCCATGGAGCAGATTCATGTGTGAGCTGAACAAACTCATCCTTCAGTCTCCCAAGGTCTACCAAGCCAGATAAATGCATATAAATAAGAGAAAGGGCCAGGCTGGCTCAGCTGTCCTCATGAGCAGACTATGTGGCATGGAGGGTCATGGTTAGTTGGCATGGTGGTGATGGGTTGGGGTTGGACTTGGGGATCTTGGTGGTCTTTTCCAACCCTAATGGCTCTATAATTCTGTAGGCGTGGTGGTGATGGATTGGGGTTGGATGTGATGATCTTAGAGGTCTTTTCCAACCTTAATGATTCTACGATGCACAACTCCTTTCATGGCTGGTAGCAGTTGCTTCAAAAGAAAGCGTGCTCTGCACTGAGGAGCTCTGAAACAACCAGCCTGCAGGGAATCTCCTCCCCAGACTCCCCTGTTAGATGTTAGCTTAAGTCCTTATACCAGATTATGGCCCTAAATATAGCTGCATTTCAGAAGCAGATTTTTTATTTTAGCAGTAGAAATGGATGACATTTTTTTGGACTGTGAAGCAGCGCTAATAGCATCGCTCTTCTAACATTTTTCAAAGCTTCAAACAACTAAATGAAAAATTCCCATTACGTATTATCCTTTCTACACTGAAAGGATTAAAACCAGCTAGTCAACACAAGCCCTGCACATCCTAATTAACTCCTTTTCTCTTAGGTTTAAATGAATCATTTAAGCTCCCTGCATAAATATACATTTCACTTAATGGAACTGGAATTTTGCCATGGATACCACTCAAAGCAGGGTTACACCTCTGTGCATCAGAGTAGCTGGGCAAATACAAACTCTTGGAACCCCACAAAGATAGCGAGAAACACTTGGAAGAGTAACAGAAAGCAGGAGTTGATGGATGGCAAGTTCTCTTTGCAGGGGCTGAAATATTTTGGTCTGGAGGTGTCATATCCACCATTGGGTGGGGAGGCAGAGACCACACGCGCTCACTCGTACCTACACACACGCTCTGAATGTTCTCACAGGAACTATTCCCAAGCATATGTTGAACAGATTAGGTTTTACACAGCGTGTCCCACCTCCAGCATCTGCCGTGTGCCAGATCGCCCAAATTAAGGACCTGCGTTTCTTTTGCACGATGACAACGCAGCTCGTCCTCCAGCAGAGATCTTTGTATTCCTGCTCAGGCTGTTGCCTAAGGAAAGCTGTGAGGCAGTTTTTTGGACCTTGCATTTGTCAAGAGCTGCTCGGACGCTGCTGTTTTCCAAGTGCTGCTGTTTGAACTGGGAGATGCTGGGTGCTAACTGCCTGTTTTAGCCATGGCGGCACAGCTCTCCTTGAATCTCAAAGGAGTGCTGCTAAGTGTTCTTCTATTCAGTATGTGGTGGCTGCAATGTGCTTTCTCCTTCTGAGAGGAAATCTTATGAAACAAACTAGAAATAGCATTTCCAGCCTCAATGGGATTTGTTTCCTCCTAAGATTAATAAGTAGGTATGATGATAGTAAACATACACCCATTGTAGTCACATCCTAGATATCTATATTGTTACAGCATTAGGAAGCTCTAGTTTTAATCCTACGTAACAGAAGATGCTCCTGCCAAGAGTCTATCCACAGCTTCTTAAAGATAATAGTGTCATGGTAGAATCTGCTCTGGGAGATGCAGGCATCTCTGCATTCTCTACTGGACAGCAGGGAAAATTCTCCTTCCTCTTCTCCTTGATTTTGGTTCCTTTCCTGAGGATCTCACTGAGTCTGACTAGAATAGGAGACACAGAGAGGCCATGCTTAGCGAGTGGCAAAATGGGCCCGGGCACAGTGCTACAGTGGATGTCACAAGGAAGAGAAGGAGGGGTGTCTCAGCATTAATAAGCAGCAATGAATCAGCAGTGATGGGCGACATCTTTGGCTGATGTATGTCCATGGAGCTACGTCATTAGTGGACACCACATACACTGCTGTTTTTGTTACATCTGTATCTGGCCCTTCTCATTTTTGCAATGAAGCTAGTTTTTGACTTCTGACAATTTGCCTGCTAAATCTCCTGTTTTATTATGTAACTTCATTGTCTTGAAGCAAGGGATAAATCCCAACGATTTCCATTCTCCTCCCAGCTGCTCTTTGCTATTCTATAAAGGAAAGCCAAAACCCAAACACGACCCAGATGCCTAAGTGAATTCTAGAGACTGGTAGGGTTCAATATTATAGTTTTTAGCTGAGAAACCAGAATATTCTGAATCCAGCAATGGAAAAGTATCTGGAACCATTTCCGATTGGAGGCATAATCATGCTAAAAGAGTGGATAACTAGGAAGTTTTTATAATTGCATCAATTTCAGATATGACCACAGTCCATTTTGCATTTGAAATGAAATAGCTGTTCTGGGTATGAATATCATCACATACTGGTGTTGTTACTTGATATGAAAGAAATCTTTGACCCTGAAGGCTTTACGAAATCTCCTCTGGAGTTGTTGGGGCATTTGTTCCTGCCAATTTGAAGCACATTTTCAAAGCCCAACATGTAAGGGTACAGCATTGAGTGCTCTGAAGACGGAGACGACGCCGTACTTTTCGGTGTCATATAAAGGAATGACCTTCTGGATGTCATAGATGGCACAGAAATTACTGGGTTTACAAAGAGAAATGTATTTGCTTCTGATTAAAAGCCCAGACCAGAAGTAGGAAACTTAGGCAATGAAGTAATTAAGCCAAATTCCTCTCGGTCCCTGCGTGGCTCATGTCCCATCAAGCAGAAGCTTCCATTCAGTGTGCCATGTTGTTAGCCAGGGCTCATGGAGTGCATTGCTATGAGGTCAGCTGTGAATGTGGCCCTCTTGGGTGACACCAGAGGGTGAAATATCCAGGTTGGAACAGAAAGCAAGGTAAAAAATATCAGTGACATAGAAAAAAAATGCAATATTAAGTCTTAATTTTGACGGTTGGTCATTAAGCTTATGAGGATTCTGTACAGAATCCTCAGTGGGACTGTAACACTTCCACAAAATCAGGTGGAAAATAGGTTCATCAGCCTCATATTTTTAAGTCCCGTACAACTGTGCCTTGAATTAGCCCACTCCCTTCCAATGACCTTTCTTGCAGCATATTTTGGATATTAAGAAGAGCTGGATCTGGGGCAGAGCAGTTCACCCCTCAAGCCAGGAAGCTGAGATGCAGCCAACTCAGAGGAACTTTTCTCTCTTTTTTTTTCTTTTGAACCATGCACGTTGCCAAAAGATTAGAAATGACAATCATTAACTAGAACAAGAGCCAGGATAGGACAAAATAACAGAGGGAACCACTGCTGGAAGTGCTCCTCCAGGGTTCATAGAGGCCAAGGGGTTCTCAACCCTTCTCGTAGGGTGGATGATGTTTTGGTACTGAGATTCTCTGCAGAGAACATGATCCCACGGACCCCACCTCTCCTTCCACTGGAAAGAGAGGCAGCTTCAGCAGTGTGCTTACGTGGGAAGTGACGGTAATGAGGGAGAATTGAATGTAGTTTTAGCTGCCTTTAAATGATTTAACAGCTGGATGGAAGGAGATGTGACCGCCACAAATGTTGTTCCATTGGTTTTAGGAGCTGGACTGGCTTCCAAGCAAGTGAGCCAATTTCAGAGCTTATACATGGTGCCTGTGGGAATCTCAAATCTGAGCACCGAGTTGGGACAGTTATCTTCTTCAGGCCTGTGATGCCTCCAATGACATTGACTTTGTCACAGAATCTGCACAGAACCCTCCTTAGTGAGATTCGTGTTACATGGGGAGAACTTTCTACCAGAGGTTATGAAAAGTGTGTGCAGGTCCAAGAGAAATCCGCTGGATGTTCCTCAGGGCAAGAAGTTTTGGAACAACCAAGAGTTAAGGAGTGCAGTAGAAACACTTCTGGAACAAGTGTACAAAAAGGAAGAGGGGAAAAAAAAGTGCAACTGAAGTTTTCATAGAATTATTATTTTTTTTCTTTGAGAAAATCTATCTTTGCATTTCTTGCATTTCTGTTTTATAAATTCCAGCTCTATCCATTCCTTCCGGTGTGGGTAATCGCACTGCACTGTGTTATGCTTCAGAGTGCAGAAATCTTTGTCCTTGTCTAAACTTTGCACTACAGGCCTTGTTTATGAGCTGTCTGGAGAGGATCTGAGACTCAATGGGGCATTGTTCAATAAATAATAAAAGCCAGACACGACGAGGTTGCTTTTTAGATGAGGCCTCTCCCACAGGAGATACTATATGTGTAAGAACATGGATTCTTCCTCTATAGAATATAATTTATACTCATCGAATTAACTACCACGTTGACATTGTGTCATACGACTTGATCTATAACATCACATGTGAAACATAAAGTCACTTTCTAAGATGGGACCTTGTTGTGATTTAGATTCTGGAGGAAGCTGTAATTTGTTCATGTCCGTGAGATATGGAAGTGGCATTTTGCTTCATGTTTAATAACAAAAGAATTAAAGGTGGGCCTTCCTGACCCTCCTCGTTGTGCTGAAGAGTCAGATTTGTTCAGATTTGTTCATTTCATGATAAGCACTGCAGTGCTAAAGCAAGGAGTGATGTCAGACTCATTGGAAATACCTACGCAGTGGTCAGAGTTAACGGAGCAGATGTTCAGATTTTGTTCGCCCTTGCACAAGGCCCAGATTAGATAGTTCTTCTGTTCCATAATCACTCTGTTTTCTTCTGGCCAGTAATGCTTAGTTTCATCTTCACTGAAAACACAGTTGTTGAAACCAGATACGTGATAAAAGCATTTCATGATAAAGGAAGCGAAGCTCTAATCTCTCTGAAATGCTGTTACCGAGCGGTGCAAGTGGTGACAAACCCCTCATTCCAGGCAATTCCTGATTTTTGAATAGAATCTGTATCCTTCTGAATCAAAGCACAAAATTACAGCCTCTCCTCTTGCATTATCACTTTTTCTACGCTTCTGTCACCCATCTGCTTACAGATCCATCAGCTTCAACCTTTTCATTAGTTCATCTGTTTGAAAGACGCAGTGATCAGGTATAAAAAAAGGCTTAAGATAATATGTCATCATCTCTTGGAATACGAGATAAATGATATTAGTAGTGAAATGTGCCATAAATCATCTTTATCTGCACAGCTGGATGGGATTTAAAGGAACATGGTCAAAAAGACAAAACATGTCATTACCTTTGCATTATTCAAAGTGCCTGAGGTCAGACTGTAGCTTGATCTAACACAGCTTTCATCGTGCTTCCTTGTAGAGCTTGTGCTGTTAGAAAGGCTCTAACACTATTACTTCTCGTTTTGAACAAGATTCTGCCCTTGGACTTCTACTTTGTCTATCAAGACTCTGATTTTGTTCAAATATTAGAGGCTGCTCAGGAGCAGGTTTATGCGCCCCAGTTCCTATCATGGTTGGCAGTTTGTCTGGGGTCAAGTGCAAAGGTGTTGCTGGAGCTTTTCCACCCTAAAACAACCCAAAAACAAGTCTGATGGTGAGCAACAGGTAAGCAGTGAGGAACAGGGAGAAAATTTGACATCGAGATGATCTTGAGGGCATTTCTGAGCAGCCTTAGTCTGGGTGATGTGAGGATAGATATGGCTAAAGCCTGGGATGTCAAATTTTAGACTAGATGATCTCAGTGGTCTTTTACAACCCTCATGATTCTGTAGTTCTATGATTCAGATGCCAAAGTAAATCCACGTGACAGATAAATCCCACCTGGAGCTCTGAGTTGTTATTTTCAACCTCTTTCAAGGACGGATTCATAAAGTTAAGATGGCAAACATGAAATAGTTGATAAACCAAACGCACCACATCCCCCAAACCAGTGAAAACAGAGGAACTATTCATCTTCGTTTCACTGAGGTTTGGATCTGGCCATTGCTTTGGCCTTTGGCTGGGAGAGAAGTGGAGAGCAAACACAAGTGAGAAGTGGGCAACCAGGTATGCAACTTCTGCTTGTGATTCACCAGTAAGTGCTCTGTTTGGCCAGGGCGTTGAGTGGCTGCATCCACATGTCCACTCTTGTTCAGGTTGTGCTCACAGGAAGGCAACTGCATATTTGTGGCTGGCTTCAGTTGGGAAAGCTTCATTCGAACCAATAAGGATCCGTTTCACTCTACCACCATCCCCACCAAAAATATTCTGATATTTTAAGAAGCTTGCGCTGCAGATTTCCATGTCTCCAGAATTAAATTGCATCTTTGCAGGCAGAGGAGGAAAAGGAGTCTCAAACCAAAGCATTTGGGAAACCACAAGAGACTGCGGCTGACATCTATCTTCTCATTCAAGCTGGATACACTGGAGCAGCAAGTCTTACTCAAAGCCCAGAAATTAGAAGCAGCCTGCACTGACAGCTTCCCAAAGAGATCTGCCAAGGGCAAATTGCAGCCCCTGTTTGACCACTGAGGTGCTGAGCACATGAGCACAGGGATGAGTTGGAGGCAGGAAACAAGCTGCCGAATGGGGCGTCAAAGTCCTGCAAGAAGCCCCAGTAGGTCCCCATCACACCTCTGGTCCAACACAGCCTGAAATCGATGTGGGTGAGGCTTTGACCACAGTGGGCTTTGAATTGAACTTCCAGAAGTATTTACAGCAATGCAGCTCCAACAATTTCGGCATTGTGTCTTCCTAAATGAGTACAAAATCAGGCCTAATAATGGAAACTTTTCTGAGCAACCTGATACTCCACAGCCTTTTACACGCGGAAGCAGAGGGATAATAATGGTAATAAAATAAGAGCCATCCTAAAGGCATGATCCCAACTGTTACCAGTCTCATCCAGTCCCTTCTGCCTGCTGTTTGCCCTGGATGACTGCAATTTTTGTTAAAAAGGGAATGTACCTAGAAAGTACCTTTTTTTTTTTTTTTTGTGTAGAGACCCTATGCAACATTTGTGAAGGAATGTGAGAATTTTTCATGTTACACTCCTCAAATTGCTCAAACAGGGGGAAACTTCTCTCAGAAGAGGGAAACTTCCATCAGAAGAGTGTCCCAAAGTACAGCTGAGATGAGCTGCGTTTAGGAGCTCTCAGCAACCCACATAATGCCAACAGTGCATGAGGAACGGTCCTTCTGCAGAGCAATAGGAGGTGGCTCCAAGGAGATGGTTCCACATTGTCTATGTCATGCAGGATTATAAATTTAATTGATCCATCTTCATTAAGTATTTTGAGATCCTCAGAGTTACACAGCAGCATTGCACTTACTTTCCTGTTAGGGAAAGCAGACCAAGCGAAGGAAGAAAAAGGAGCCTTAAAAACAGCAGCAAAGTAAAAAGGAATAGAGATTCTCTGCAGAATGTTTTCTCAGGTGTAAGAAAAGGGAAGGCTGTTTGCAGCCAAAGACATCAAAGGCAGGGAACCCCCTCCCCAAGCTGTGCTGGTGGGGTTTGGTTGCGCTTGGCTCTGCAGCCAGGAGTGACTCAGAGGGACAGGGAGCAATGTTTTTCATGTGTAATCCGGAATGGGTAGGAGCCTTTGTTTGGAAACCTTTGCAACTCCCTGAGTGAGTTCATCCCAGTGAGGTCAGCAGATAAAACATATTGGAGACAGGTGCAGAAATCACCCTGGGTTTTTCACACAAGTGTTTTAAATGCTCCTTTCGGGTCAGTCCCGGGTTGCGTCTGCTCTGAGCTCGGTTCTCTTACATCATGGGGCTGCTGAATGCAGTGAAATGGTCTTGTGGTTATGGTGCTAAGTACCCCAGGACTCCTTTTTTTCCATAGCCATCCCAAATGGCTCCATCTTACACCCTCATCTGCAAAGTGGCAACACCTGCAGTGCCCTGGAGAAATGACCTCCTGGTGTCAGCGTTCCTAGTGCTGATTACACAGCCCTCCAAAATTACTTAAGAACAAAGAATACACAACAGTGCATTGCACAACAGTTACACCCCACAAATTAACATGGCTGGGAGAGAGGATTCCTCTCCCACATGCAACCAGAGCAAGACTGGTTTGTGAAGGAGTTTGTATGACACAGCTTAACAAAGTGACCCAGGACGTGTCCTCCTCGTCCCTGTGTCCCTTTGACTGAGACAGGGACTGAAGGCATTTGGGGGTGAGCAGGAATTTGTAAGCAAGGGGCCGAGTTGGAGCACTTTGAAGTTGCATGGGCTAATGAAAAGAACACTTTGTCCTGGAAAATGGGAAGTCGGGTGGGACTGCTGGCTCTGGATGACCTGTTGTGTAGTGCTGGCTAATTTGCCCATTGTCTCTCTTGTCTATTTAAATCCGAAGCTCTTGGGGGCACCATATGTATTTACACAATGGAGCCACGATTTCCATAGCGCTCGTGCTAATTATCCAACACAAATAATTAATGGATGGAACAAGTTCTGGCTCCAGAGCTGAGCTTCTAACCACCTGCCCTGCTCATGACTTTAGGCCAACTTGGTTGCAGCAGAGTGAACACAATACCATGAAGAAAGCCCAACTTTTTTCAGAATATAAAGGCTAGATATCCAGTAACCCGAAACCACATCAGCCCTTTTCTTCACCTAGTCTGACTCCATCCTTCGTAACTCCTAAAAACAAATGGTCTAATCAAAGACCAAAACATTAACACTGTTAACCACCACTGGGTATTACCGTGTCGCAAGAATAAGAGCGGCAGCAGCAAGCTCTTGGCTCCATGCCATCACTTTATTACTTATTACTTATTTTTATATAGCCTTTGGCATGGCAAGAAGTCCTTCTTTAATTATAAACAGGAATGAAGAAGCCACAAGAGGAAATCATACGGTATTGTAGCCGGATAACTGGTACTGCACTGATTACACAGGGGCTCTTATCAAAGCTGACACAGTGCTGGGGCTGAGCAGATATTGTGCTGGAAGCCACAGGCTGTGCGTGGGAGAGAGCCTCGAAGCGGACGTAAGAGCAGTGTAATTCTGCTGAATTGAATTCTCCATGGAGAACTTTTTTTTGTTTCCTTTTTTTTTTCTGTCTCTCTCTCCTTCTCTTCCCCTGCACTGAGGAAATAGGAGAAAAGTAAAGACAAGTCCCGGGAGACGAAGAAATAAGATGAATGTGTAACCTTTTCACTTCTGCTTTCAGCATGTTGGGGGAGCTGGGGGGGGGGTGAGAAACCTCAGTGTGACACAGAGATGAGCTCTGGATATGGACAGTTGTTTGTGGAAGCATGAGAAAACTTCTGAATCCCATATAAGTCTGTCCCCACAAATGGGTAACTGCTGGTCCTCTTGCCAGAGCTTTGCCAGTCTTCTGCAAGGACCATCAGTACCACCTTCTCAGCGGGCTCTCAGTGCTCAGCCTCACCAAGGCATGAGGCTGCTCTGAACAACCCATAGAGTTCCAGAATAAATTGTCTGGGACTCAACGCGATGTCCCCAAAGGGCTGCTGGAGCAGAGGCCGTAAATCTGCTTTTTTAAAATAGTTTTTCCACTTCCAATAGGCTTTGAGACCATGGGAAGAATCCTGCTGTTCTGGATGCTGTTCTCTCCATGGGTAGATGCATCTCCAGGGAGGAGAAGAGCACAAGACTGCGTCTGTCCCCGTTTTGGTTGGAGTTTCAGGCTTTCTGCACTGTTCACTATGGGCTGTGCTTTTGACATAGGTAATACTGGCCTGGCACATCTTCTGATTGCCTAAAATATGTGGGGAAAAAAAAAGGATTGACCTGCTTCAATAACTGCTGCTCCCACTGCGACCAAGGATTCTTTTTCTTGAGATCATAGAACCATTGAGTCATTAAGGTTGGAGAAGACCATCAAGATCATTATGCCCAATTGTCAACCCATCCCCACCATGCCCATGAGATCTACCCCTTTGATCAGATACCAGCCCTGCCTGTACATTTAAACACAGTGATCATAGAATCACTTGAGTGGGAAGGGACCCTTGGAGGCCGTCTGGTCCGACCCCCTTGCAGTGAACAGGGACACCCACAGCTCCATCAGTGCTCAGAGCCCTGTCAGCCTGACCTTGGGTGTCTCCATGCCATCTCTCTGGGCAAACCATTCCAGTGCTTTACTACCCTTATCATAAAAAAGCTTTTATTTCTTATATCCAGTCTCTCTCTCCCCTCTTCTAGTTTAAAACCACTTTTCTTTCTCCTGTCACAACAGACCATTATAAAGAGTCTGTCACCTTCTTTCTTACAATCTTGCAGCGAACCCTACAGAGGGTCAGAAGCCTCTTAATTTTGTGGGGCCCTATATTAGCAAAATGAAACATTTAGAGCTTCATTGTTTGCTTTTTTTCCCCTTAGTTCCCACTCTTGATTATTTTTCCAGCCAAACTCATTGAAGGCCAATAAATAATAGTGTCAGAGCTGCAGACATCTTCCAGCCCTTTTAATTTTTTCCCAAAAGCCCCAGATACCATCTATGCTGATTGAAGCCAAGCACTGTGGAGGGTTGGTGAATGTGAAGCTTTCATTGCCTACAATCTATAAAGGAATAGAAAGCCAGAACATACTTTTATTGTGCCCAAAGGGGATTCAGATCAAGGGTTTGGATGAACTTCCTTGTCTTTCTTTGCTCCAAGTACTCCTTTCTTAAAACAAAGTAGATAATTTACTAGTGATTTGGGTGATAATGTGGAGCCAAATTCTTGGTGGTTTCCTTCAGTTAGTTCCCTCTGCAGAGAACTGTGTTCTGGTGACATCTCAGGGCTGTGGAGCAGAGTCAGACAGATCCCACTGCTCTACCTGGGGCTACATCTGCTCATGGGATGAAGCAGAAAGGCAGAGGGGCAGAGAATCCTCCTGAAATGGAACGAGCTGACAGCTAGGGGATGAATCACCTGCTTCACAGCGGGAGATTTCAACAGTTTCTCTCCTTCCATAAATCACTAAAAAGACAGCAGTTCCGTTATTTCCCCCTTCATTCCTGCATCTTTTGCACAGTGAGAGGGCAAGGGCAGGCAGTCTCTCCGGCAGTGAGCAGAGGGTAAATGAAGAACCGTGCAGAAAACGTGGCTGAGATTCCATCACACGTTCAGTGCACATCCAGCGGGGATGAAGGAAAGCTGTCACACTTCTAAAGACACTTGGAGGCTTTTTGTCCAGAGGTTAAAGCACAGCCTCCATTAGGAAGACCAGAGGGCACCCACTGTCCACTCACCCATCAATCCCCTTGGAGATGTTTCCCATGGCAGTGTCACTGAAGAACTGCGACTCCAAGATCAGTGCAATGTCCCAATGGCCATAAGAATGCCCACGTGCATTTACTTAAATGCTAAAGCAAGTGTACCCCCAGTTTTCTTTGCTAACATCCCCCATTGCTACATAGAATTCCTCCTCCACTTACATTACCCAGGTTTGTTAGCCATCTATCTATCATATTTGTACTCCTTGAGCAAAATATTAATTTGTAGCTTCACAAGGTGCAGCGAGATGGAGATCTACCAGGTTTAGAGTTTAGAATTCAAAAGAGATGGCTTCTAAAAAGATTCGTTTGTAGTCCTGTTTTGTCCTGTTGCCTCTCTGGCCCCAGACCAGTTGGTTTCCACTTTGGGATCTGGTGTAATTTAGCCCTGAGCTCAGGTGAGAACCTCTAAGAGCTGTTGTAATGCATTTTCTTCTTAAACACCTTAAACTACGAATAGACAAGATGGACAGAGGAAAGAAAGAGAAAACAAAGGTGCAAAAAATGATATAAATTGCCCACTGATGTGCAGTGTGGCGAGAAATAGGCCATGGGTCTCATAATGCCTTGTCTTGCTCTGAAATACTGATGGTGAGCTGTGTGAATATTTACAGCCCCATGGCTGCTGCCTGGTGTGGATCTAAATGTGACTTTTGCAGCGTGAATATTCTGATGTCTCATTTAAGGGAGGGATATTTTTATTTCCATGCAAACATTGGCTCAGTTTGGGAACAAATAAAATTCAATTTTCAGTTCAAATAAACCCTTTATCTGAATGTAGTTAACCATAAACGTACTGCTAATGGGCTGGCTGGTCTTCAGATACTACATTTGCCAGAATGTGTGGCTGAGATTATGAAATACATGTATCTGAAGTACAAGAACATAAGTCTGCTCATAAAGGGAAGGCAGGTAATATTAACAGCCTGAGATGATAAAGGGTCGTTGTAGTCATTAGAAGAGAGGTTGGCTGTGTTATCAGCAGGGCAGGGAGCTCCATTAGTAGGTCATAGCTGGAATTTTTATTTTAAGGGTCTGCTACTCAGCAAAAAAAAAAAAAGGAAACAAAGCAGCAATCTTGCTTCTGTTCTCAGGCATACCATCACACACAGAAAGCAGGAGCTTGCCAGCCATCATCTCCTCTGCTGTTTAAAAGCAAGTATAGAATCATAGAATCAATAAGATCAGAAAAGACCTCTAAGTGCATCCCCAACTCATCCCACCATGCCACTGGCCATGTCCCTAAAGTGCCACATCTCCATGGTTCTTCACCACCTCCAGAGGTGGTGCTTCGTGCTGATACTTAGCCCTAAAGTCCTCCAGCAGTGAGACAGTGGCATTGGTCTTCCCTTAACCCTCAACTTCCCACTTTCCTGATTACCCTGATCCTTGGAGTGATGCCACAACTTCCATCTGTGTCCAACACGGATTCACCTCAGAGCTCTTTTGGCAGTGAATCAGAATGGTGGAGGCTGTATTGGATTTACTCTCTGCATTTTCAATTTTAGGTTTTGCTTCTTCAGGAGATTACTGATTATGGACTAATTGCATTATTTGTATAAAGGAAACCTCTTGTGGCCCCAACACAAGGACCAGCATATCCTAGCTGCTGTACCACATATGGGCAAGATATAATCACAGAATCACTGACGTTGGAAAACACTTCTAAGATCATCTAGTCCAACCATCCACCTACCACCCATATTGCCCACTAAACCATGTCCTGAAGTACCATGTGTACACGTTTCCTGAACACCTCCAGAGGCAGTAAGTACCCGAAACTGAGCTGAATGGCAAAAATGGGAATAGCACAGAGTATCCCAAGTGGGAAGGGACCCATTTGACAAGGGACTTTCCTCTGACAGGTGGAAACTGAGGCGAATGATCTTCCAGGCCTGACCTTGCAAGCACGTACATGTGTGCTTAATTTTAAGCATGAGTGGTTCCTTAATGTCTGTGATTTAAAGGATTACTCATGCTTAAAATCAAATACACATGTATGGATAGAGAGAACTGGATCTTCAATCTCTGTGCCTGAACCGGACCCATCTCACTTGGAGGCAGCAGCACCTCCTGTGCTTGTGCAACTCACCGTAAGCACTAAAATAATCTTATCAGCAGCATCTGGAGGTTGTGCAGCACTTAGCACAACAGATACCTGCAATTATTTGGAACCTCTGCAATAATAGCGTGAGGAAAGCTGAGCCTTGAAGTTGTGCTGATGCCATCGTTGGCATCTGCCTGCACCTCTGGCTTCTCTGAAATCCCTTTTTAGGATCTGCTCCAGCCAAGGAGCACAAACAGCCTTACCATGTTTTATTCATGCACCCTAAAAGGGCTTCACTTTAAAACATTCTGCCACTTCTGTTCCCTTTGTGTAACGTAATTGCATTGGGTCTGCTTTAAGGCTGGGAATTATGATTCCGTGTGAGATTGACAAAAACTTTCTTCCACTCGTTAAGATGTGCGAGCAAAGAGAGGAACATTGGTGCACGGCAGAAAATAGTACTCCTCTCAGCCCCCAATTATTAAAAATGGGTCTCAATTTAAAGCATGAGGATTTTATGTTCCCATTTAAACCCTTCCCTGGCTTAATGCTGAATATTCTTTATCTTTATTCATGTCTAAGCTCTTTTGAAAAATCCTCCTACGTGTCTTCAACAATATCTTGGAATAATGAATCCCACTGTCTAATTATGGATTTTTTTCTCTCTCTCTCAAGGCTTTTTTTAAGTCATTAAAAGGGGGGAAGAAAAAAAAAAAAGTACAGTCCAACCCCACAGTACCTCCTCAGCAAGAACTCTTAATTCTGCTCCAGTGAGTGAACATCATCATCCTCTTATAGGCACAGACAGACATATTGCATTGGGCAGCTGAATAAAGCCAGGGATTAGTGTATGGCTTTATGCTGAGTCCTGGTTTCAAATGCAAAGTGGTGCAGCTCAACCATTTCTAGAGGAGAGCTCTGAGATGACCACAACATGTGCAGCAGGTGTGTGATTGCAGCAGATTAGTGCACTGTAATCTTCCCAGCTCCTCAAGGCAGGCAATGGCGTAGGATTTATCAGCAGCACCATGTTACCAGCATGTCTTCCAAATTAAGGAGAAAATGTTCCATCCTGCCTTGTTTAAGCAGAGGAGAAGAGAGCTTGTTTTTCTGTCGGCTTTTTCCATCAGTGAGAGTCCATCACCATGGACCACACATCGTGCTTTGCTCTCTTAGGACAGCAAATGCTGTTTCTGCCTTTCTCTGTTGCTCAGATGAGGCAGAACAAAGCAGCAGCTCAAGCTTGATGTGCTTTCTTTGTACCTGATACAGGCCTTCTGTTAGGGCTTACGCTTTTATTTTTAATCATAGAATGAAAGACTCTAATAATAGAGTTGGAAGCAACTATGGTCATGTAGTCAATGGTCACGTAGTCAGTTAAAGGTCATGTAGTCAATGGCTGTCTAATCAGTGGTCATCTAGTCAATTAGAGGTCATCCAGTCAATGATCATGCAGTCAGTGGCCATCTAGTCAATTAAAGATCATCTAGTCCAAATGCCATACAATGAACAGGGACAACGGTCCTCTTAATGGTCTTCTTGGTTTCTTTCCACCATGCAGTGACAGGACCAAGTCCCCATATTCATCTTTCTCCCTGATCTAATTTTCCATCAGGATGTAGGAGCTCAGATAACCACACACAGCCGTCCTTGGTGAGGGATGGAGCTTCGGCCTTCCCCCCTGCTCCTGCACAGTGGGATGCTGAGCAGCTCAGCAGTGCTGCAGTGCTTAACAAGCAGAAATCAGCTGTGGTGCAGTGAGGGTTTTATGTAACGTGGGAGAATAGGGGAACCCAATGTCTAAGGAGGGAAAATTGCTTTTTCTATAATGACTGTTCCGCTGCTTAGTATGGAGTGGAATAATTAGGGTTTCTTTTCTCTTTAATTAGAAAATGGCAAACATAGATTAATCAATTACAAATGCCTCTTTATACTGCAGTGCACTGTAATTAACATTACTTAAATGTGTTAACAAAGTAGGAGGCCTGTATTTGTAAAGCAACTTCTTGCTGCTTTTTCTTTCCCCGGATTCCCAGCTTGCAACATGTCTGAACCTTTTCCGTTTTCCCTTTCTGCTCTCCCCCCTGTTCCTTCTGCAGAGATTTAGCAGCTCTCGATGGGATTTTCAAACCATTATGGACCGCATAATGTTAACGAAATTGTGCTGTCCAAAACCCTTTTGGCTGGAGGAATTAACCCAGGGGAAGAAGTGGAATCGGGAAATTCACTGGGGTCGCGCACGACAATAGCAGAGTAAAAATCCAGGAAATACAATAACTTGATTCATTCCTTGTTTCTTAACACCACTGCCAAAAGTGTGATTAAGTCACAAAGAGTTCGATTTGGGACACTTAGGAACAAAACCCCGGCTCCATTGACATGGTCTATTTTCAGAGTACATCTAGTGCTTGTGCTTGCTGCGACGGGCCGGCGTTTAATAGCCTCTAAAGTAACAGAGGGACAAAATTAGCGGAGGATGGAGCAGGGGAGGGTGATGGGAGGGCTTTGGGATGGAAGCACACAAACGGCAGCACAGGAGGAAGGCAGGGGGCTGCTCACCTGCAGCTGAGGCCGGACAGCGCTGGGAGCAGCGCCCGTGGCTCCTCCATGCATTGCTGCCATCTATTGGGAGCAAGCAGCTTGCTCTCACCGAGATGTCCAACCCTGCTGAGATGAGATGTGCAACCCCACTGAGATGTGCAACCCCACTGAGATGTCCAACCCCAACTGTGGTGAGCGCAGCACCTCCTTGTTGTGGGATCTTCAAGGCTGTAGTGCTTTAGGGCATGCCCCTTCTGCACACGCTGCTTATATCTCAACTTGGGATATTCTATGATTCTGTGATCTATGAACAGCCCCATATTTCTCTTCTGGACTCCCAGGTGTTGCCATTGTTCCATCATATTCAGTTTTGTGATGCAGTGATTGCAGTAAGTATGGTTACATAGGAAGCATTTGAAGGCAATGCTACTTAAAATTTGAATGCTCCATAGAATTCTGACCCCTTGCACTGTTTTTGCATCACTGTTTTGAATGACTTTTGAAGGAGCAAACCAACCAAATAACCACATGGTGACCAGAAAGGACAAACCTGTGGCCCCAGGGATGAGAGGCTGTGTGCACGTGGTGCATGCCCTGGTTGAGAGCTTTGTGACTATCAGGTTTCTGGAGGTGGCTGCCTACTCCTTTCTTCTCTGCTGTAATTTAAAGACACTCAGCACCTTGGATCTGCCCCAAGATGAAATAGGTAGAGCAGGGAACGGTATCGCTTGCACGTTCATCACAGCACGAAGCCAATGGAAAAACAGGTTTTGCCATTATCTCATGTCTTTGTCCCAGTGAAGAATAAGGCACAGTTCAGTGTTTTCCACCCTGCCTTGTGGGTGTGATGCATTGTATTGCTTTGCCTTGCAGTCGTTCCTCCATCTCAGGCAGGTGGTGATGCAAATATGAGCATCCCCATTTGGCCAAGAGCATCCCCATCCTCATTCTCTACAGTCCCTGTCTCTTCCCTTAGACTGGCAACAGGTCAGCCCCTTTTGAACAGCTCTTGGTGATGGCTGGTTGCAAGATGCTGTCATTTCGGGGGTGATGGGCACCGCATCAAATGAAACAGATGCTCCTTCCCAGCACAATCTCGCAGGGACTAGCCAAATATAGCAGCAGCGTTCTGCTCTCTTGCAAAGCAGCTCCATTCAAATTCACAGCTGGTGTGTTTCTACCTCCCATATCGCCATGCAGCTCCTCCAAGCCCATCTCACTTCTGCATGAAGGATATGCTCCAGCCCCACTCTACTGAAGGGGACAGGGCAATGTATACTTTGTCTGCATTGCTTGGATCCCTTAAGAAATATTGCATAAAGCAGAGTTTGTTATCCTACCTGTGTTTTGTCCTTTGTTGGCACATTTCCTTAAGACTTGAGATAAAAAATGAAAAGGGCTTTTATTTCTAAAGACTTCTAGAAGTGATTAGGTGAGAAGCACTCTGCCTTTAATAAGCAGCACGTGCAGCACTCAGTGGCCTGAGTGCCAAAACCTGCCCTGCCCAAGAGGGAGAACAGAAGGACAGCCGTGCACAGAAGGATCTTTCACGCTGTGAGCATCATCCAGTAAAGGATGCAGACCCTCCAGATCCCAAAGTTTGATGGAAAGCAGGACCCTCTGTGAGAGGGGCCCTTGGGAAGTGATTTTCTTGGTGTATGGCCTTCCTCCAGCTACCCAAGAAACGAGCCCGTTTGATTCCTATATTCTTTCTCTTTTAAAGCTGGAGATGCAGCTGATGAGGGTGCTCGCTATCAAGTACGTGGTTTCAATTTGGGATGCTGCTGGCCCTCCTCCCGGCGAGGATGCTTTGAACTGAAGCAGTGGCATGTGGCTCACCACAGCTCTGCTGACACAGGAGGCGCGGAGCCTTTGAGAGCTGCTTCCCTGCTCCTTTCATGCCGTTATGTTGTGTGGAAGCTGGGACCACAGCAACGCTCTGGGTGGGAGACTGAAGAGCTGTCTCTCCCCCTAGATATTGGCTGGCTTGGAACAAAAGCGCATGTGGGAGGGGTTGCATCTTATGTGCTCATGGATGCAAAGGCAAACAGCTTTGTTAGAACGTCACTGAAGATGATTTTGGAGTTGATAAGGATGAAGCAGCTGCTTCATCCAGTGAGCAGCACTGTCAGGAGGGCGAGGGGGAAGAGAAAGAAGTTGGGATGGCAGAGTGCTGGGAGAAAAGGGATGCAGTGATTACATGGGAGTGGGGCTGTGGGGTTTTGTTTGTGGCTCTAGGAATGGATTTTGATCAGTTGGTGAGCAGTCATGGAGCAGAATGCTCGGATCCTCATTGAGTTCTGGTCACAGCTGTGCATCAGTTTTCGCCTCCATGGAGTATGGACAGAAGGTTCCCCTTGAAACAAGTTTTGTGGAACTTCATTCATGAAATATATTCAACAGTGCTGGGGAGAGGAGAGTCGTAGATTCTGACCTCTTTATTCTGACCTCTTTATCTGGAGATACTGACCTCTTTATTTCTTGTCTTCCCCACTTTGTGGTTAAGGTTAACTTGGCTTGTATTTATCCCCTCGGAAATAATAAGGCACACTGAATCAGCACTTGAATGCAAATAGGGTAAAATCAAATTCTATTGCATGTTCAGCAGAACCATGTGCTTACCATATCACACAACTTATGTATGTTTATTTCTCAATAGCAACTGTCCATCACAGAGTGCATTTATGTAATAACTAAGTTGAAAGTGAGTTATTCTCAGAGAGCTTAACTTTGCAGTGATGAGTGCTTTCAATTTCCTGGAAGTATATTTGGTGCAGTAACTTCTGGTTAGGCCTCTTTAATTAAAAAAAATACATATATTGCAGATAAGATCTCTCAAAGACTCATTTTAAACCTCTGATATATGAGAAGGGCTGCGTCTGAGCAACATAACCTGGGAAATGACAATTGCTTTTTCTGAGTGAGGGTACAAGGGCACTCTGCTGCAGGCACACTGAACTAAAAATCTCTATGTTTCTTAAACAGGAATCATTTACTAAAGAAATAACTTGCAACTAACAAACATAAATAGACTTGCACATAGCTTGAGTTCCAGCTTTGTCTTCTTTGTTTACCAGGAATTTGTCAGACAACTGTCTAGGGCTCTAATATAACCCTTAGAGGCTTCAGGCAGCTACATAATATATTGCAAGAAAAACTTTATGCAAGGCATCTCTTGCCCAGAAATTCACAGCCTGTTTGGTGCTTCTTGTTTCTAACCATAACCGTGCTGAAAAATTCTCCCTAACGTGCAAAAAATGAGTGTGCTAACTGCTTTCTGCCATTAATAGGTTGCTTGGGGAATGGGTCACCTGGAGAATACCCAACACAGCAGAGCGTCACCGAATGTCAGTGTAAAGATTTTAATTCTGATGAGGACACCTGTGCCCACATCCTGTGCAATCCATAGAGTCACAGAATTGTGAAGATTGGAAATGACCTCTAAGAGCCCCAAGTCTAAACGTTGACCCATCACTGTGCCCATGGAGTCTTTGGAGTTGGAAAAGACCTCCAGCAACACCAGATCCAGCCATCAACCCCTCCCCACCATGGCCACTCATGGAATGATAGAATCACTGAGGTTGGAAAAGACCTCCAAGAATCCCCAGTTCCAACCTCAACCCATCGCAACCCATCCCCACTGACCACGTCCCTCAGTGCCACATCTCCACGGTTCCTGAGCACCTCCAGGGACTCCTGGAGTTGTTCACTCCAGTTGTTCAACTCCACACCTCCCTGGGCAGCTCTTTCAGTGCAGAGTCTTTTCCTAATACGCAGTCTAGGTGTCAGGGTCAGTTTTACTGCAGCACCACCCATCCAGAGATGAACGATCCATTTTGCCTTCTGCCACGCAGATGAAGACCCTACGGATGAATTTGGGAAGGGAGCAGGGTTGTCTGGGTGCTGGAGCTGGTGCTGCCTTTTCAGACAGAAAAGTGTAAAAAAAAAAAAAAAAGTAGAAGAAGAAGAAAAGAAAAGAAAAAAGTGCAGCTCTATTCAGCCTTTTTAATGAGAAAGCTGAGGCCGCCGGGGGGATGGGAAGGCAGGCACAAGTCTGGCAAATCCTTTGAAGAGTTTGGACCAGCGACTGAAATGTATTTAACTGTTAGATATGAAACTCCAGCCTTCCCCCCCCCCCCCCCCCCTTTTCAATTAACAGTTGGTCCCCAGGCTAACAGCCTGCTGATTCACTCACACGGCCATACAGCTGATGCTTCATAAAGTCTCTGTGTTAATCTAATCCCTAAATAGCTCTGGTCTCCATCACAGTCGCAGCGGCGATTTCGGTTCCAAATTGTAATTTTATTCTCGTTGCCTCTGAAAAGTCAATAGGTTCCTGGAGGCGTTGCCTGCCCGTCGGATGGAAAAGGGCTATTGTACACCCAATTTAACATGCCCTTCGGTATGGACAGGGCATGACCCAAAGCTGCAGAAGTCAGAGAGGCTTTCCGAGAGCTCAGAGTGGGCTTTTGGAGCAGGGCTGTCTCAGGCTATTCTCAGTTTCTGTCTATATATTTAGATGGGATTCTGTGCCTGTATTAGGGCCTTCCACTGCTTCTCATAACCAGAGTAGCTGAGCAACTCTGCATTCTTTGCATCCTTGCCCAAATTTGCACTTTTATTCCCGGAAGCCACGCTGAAGTGCAGAGCTGGTGTGAAGGGAATGAGTTTGCAGATTTTGCTGTGAGCTGGCTGCCTGGTGGCATTGTACACTAAAATAACCAAAACTCCAGCCTATTTTTAGAACTAGAGCATTCTCAAAAGCTTCCTGCCTTCATAATTTTTTTTTTCCCCCTATTGTTCACTGCTTTGGGCTGCACTGTTGCTCCAGGCTTAGCCCCAAAAGCTGCACTGCCTCAGAGAAGGGATTTTTGGTTTCTGTGACAGGGGCTCTTGTATTACACTGTTGCACCCACAACACTTCTAGCCGTCTGATAATTGCTGCTAATCAGCCAGTCTCCATTGCAAATCTTGAGGAGATCTTTTCTACCCTGGATGCAGGTGTGGAATTTCATAGAACCATAGAATTAATAGGGTTGGAAAAGACCCCTAAGATCAACAAGTCCATCCAACCCATCCCCACCATGCCCACTAACCATGGCCCTCAGTGCCACATCCCCACGGTTCTTGAACACCTCCAGGGAAGGTGACTCCCCCCGAACTCTAATTTCAAAGCAAAACTTTTCTCCTTGCCTGCACTTTCTGGAAAAGATTTGAGCGATGTTCCCAAATTGCTCCTTTTTCTCTCCTTAGTGCTATCTGGTAAGCACAGCTCTGAAAACCCTTAAAATAATACCTGCAAATAGCTCTCCTCCACCGCTGGGAGTTCTCCATAGGAAGAGACGATCTCAGCTGGGAAGTCAGGAGCTTTCTGCTACAAGATTGCTAAAAGCTCTTCAAAGATTTGGTGAGCATTTGGGGTTAGCTGTTCAGTAGGATACGCTGGTCACCACATAGCACTTCTCTGGATCTGAGGCTGACGGGGCATTAATCAGAGCTTCTTCTATGACTCTGTGATGTTGTAGAGCCATTGTAGACCCATCTTGTAGACAGTTCCATCACACATCATGGCATCATTTATCTGCAACGTTGGAGATTTCAAAGAATTGCCACCAGCTCAAAAGCAATGAAGTGAAGGATGGGGAGAGTTTGGGAGGGAGGGAGAGTAAGACTTCACCAACAAAATGGCAAAAAGGTGGAAGAAGGATAAAATTGGTCAAGTCTATCCAGTCATTAACCCACCTTTCTGAATAGCACAGGTTGGTTTCCAGTGTTCTCAGCCTTTGTCCATCCATGTTTTGGATGTCACAAGAGATTAAGCTTCAAATTATGTGTGTAACGTGCCCAGCCAGGTCTTCAATGTTTAGAACTGAAGTGAGCTGTTGGTGAATGGCTGGATGGTGCCGTGGTGACACCCAGCAGGTCCTGTCAGTGGGAAGGCAGCTGGCAGGAAACAGGCCCCTTCCTCAGGGTATGAAGAGATATTTCCTTGAGCACAGGGATTAACAAAGCCTGGTTTCCCACAGATTTGTGTCGTGTGGGCAATTGTTAATTGCAAGGGAAGCTTTTCCCACAACTGGGGCTTTTGACATCTTCCTTCTCTCCTTTCCCCCATGTTTCCCCCGGAGCTCTGCTATCCAGCGTGGGGTGCTCAGGTTCTGTAGGTTTGGAGTGGTTTGTAGGGTTGTCTTCCAACAGCTATCCTTGCTTGCCACTTATTGTCCACAAATTTGGGGTGGTGGGGAACTCCATCGTACACAGCTGAAAGTGTAGAGGGAATTAAAATGATCAGAAATGTGCCCATGCCCATGCATATGCAGTGTTTGTAGAAAAGTCACCTTGTTAAATCAGGCTAAAATTACCAAGGATGGATTTGAAAATCATGGCAGGCTTTATGAACTTCATTGTTTTTTTTATTAACTTAGTGGGTTGGAGAATTTTCCTTTGTTTTCATTTTATTTTTAGGGGGAGTATTGCATTTTTTTTTTTTGTCTGGGTTTTTTTGGCTTTTTGTTTTATATGGAGCCCTATAGGGATGTTTGGAATGAAAAACATGCACGATAAAATTCTGCTCATCTTGAAATGAAATGAGGATTGTGGGCATTATCGTGGCTCATTCAGTGCAGGCAGAGCAGGACCAACATCCTGACTTACTTGTGTTATGCTCTAGCTGAGATGTTGGTTGCTTGATATTCACCGTCCGCTTGTGTATCAGTG
Source organism: Lagopus leucura (assembly GCF_019238085.1). Taxonomy (NCBI): domain Eukaryota; kingdom Metazoa; phylum Chordata; class Aves; order Galliformes; family Phasianidae; genus Lagopus; species Lagopus leucura. The sequence continues at coordinate 207,020 of NW_024962307.1, read as the reverse complement.
CCTGTATCAGTTTCCCAACTCTTTCATGGGGATAAAAGAACTCCTTTGTTCTATTTAGAATTAAAACTGAGCTAAGACAGCGACGTTTCCCAGAAAAACACCCTGAGCTTTAGGTGTTTGTGATGGACAAAGCTGCTGCTCTGCTGGCGGATGTCAACGAGAAATCCCAGCCAAATTCTTCCATGTGCTGGCATGAACTGGGGCAAACTCCCAGTTCATATGAGGCCTTTAAATGCATATTCCTATGGCTGAACACCAGATAAGTGACAATTAGAAAAGACAATCAATTTGTGGCTGCTCTGGTTTTAGTTCCCATCTGATGCAGCAGCAATCTGGAAGACAAATCTTAATTTGGGACTACAAAGGGATTGTTCTCTCAGAAGATAACGTGCTGCAGTCCGGGCTGTTATCTTCTGTGCAAATTGATTGTCCCATTTAGTGTTGTCTCTGTTCCCATCTCTGGCTCAGGAGTTGATTTGATGCCGAAATGGGCACTGTGGTGCTGTGTAAGAGTTGGGGGTGAAGCCTTTGTGCCGTTGGATGGGCTCTGCAGGATGGTTCAGCATCACTGGGCAGAGGGACAACGGGGAAAAAGTGAACTGAAGCCACAGAAGTGGTCCTTTAGGAATTGGGTAGAGGTGACACTACCCATGTTCCCCTTGCAGGTAGGGGACATCCTCAGATCTTTTCCATCGCTGTTGCTCTTTAGCATCCTTTATCCTTTTCTCTCCCATTTGCTCTGCTCCCCAGGTCTCAGTTTCATTTAGGAATCATCCATCTGCTTGGTAGCACCTTCTCCAGTCTGGAGCAGGTTCTCTGACTAAGCTAAAAATTCAGGTTCTTCCCTGCTTTCCTGGTGACTGCAGAAAGCTCCAAGCAGCTGTCAGATATTTATGCAAGCCCTTTTCCTCTTCTATTTTAAGTTCAGTTTTGATCAAAAAAAGAGGATGGGGGAGAGAGGGGAAGAAAAAAAAAGGAATCAGCTTGGAAACCACAGTGCGTTACTCAGAGCTCTCTGCTTCTTTTTCCTGCTTGCTGGGTGTGAGGTGCAGTGATAAAGCACTGCTGGAACTGAACCTGCCCACAGGGCTGAAGACGGGGGGCTGCGGATGCCCTGTGGTGGGTTGGTGGTTGGACTGGATGATCTTCATGGTCTTCTCCAAACTTAATAATTCTGTGATTCTGTAGGGATGGTGGTGATGGGTTGACAGTTGGTCTTAGTGGTCTTTTCCAACACGAATGATTGCATGATTCAAAGCCAGCTTACTTCTGACATAGCCCAGCCTTTCTTGATGCCCAGTTTGAGTGCTGAGTTCATTAGCATCTCCCTTGGAGGCCAACCCATGAACTTCAGCCAGGCAATGCTCAGCTCTTCACAGCCCTACTTATTTAGCAATGTTCAGGTTTTGCCATCCGAAGCAGCAGATGGGAAGGATTGTAGGCACTGCAGGCAGAGCAGAGTTGGGAATGAGCTGTGTTTCTGCTTGGGTTTAACCTCCTGGGTGAACGGGGGTTACACTGTGCTCAGGACTTTGCATGGCAATGGGGGAATTGAGGGCAAAGCAGCCCCGATCCTCTCTGCATGGTTTTGGGAGGAAAGAGGAGGATGGTGCTGCCTTTTCCCCCAGGTGGCTTAACAAGTGTTCAATGGTGAATCATAACACCGTGGAATCATTAAGGTTGGAAAAGGCCATTAAGATCATCAAGTCCAACCGTCAACCCATCCCTACCATTCCCATAGAATCATAGAACTGTTCAGGTTGGAAAAGACCTCCAAGATCATCAGATCCAACCATCACTCATGCCTACTAAACCATGTCCCTCAAAGTCTCCATGGGCAACGAGACAGCATCGTTGGGTCTGAATTCACATTGGGTGGGGATATAGGGGTTGTCTTTTTTTGAGACCGCCTCTGAGCTCGTGGTTTTACCATCAGCCCTAAAAGAAGCAGAATTTATTGCTCGTGTGTAACCTCAGAGAAAATATGGAAAACCTTTGTGGTTTTCATTTGGGACAAGGAACAACCAGCAATCTGTGCTCTGATGAGCCCCAAATCCAGAAGGACCTCCAGCCTTAGGGTTGCATTGGCTGCTAGTCAGCCCCTGGCACAGAGATTGGGGCCGTAATCCCCATTGGGTCTTTCCCATTTGCTTCTATATGTTTTGAATTACATTATACTCACTCATCTCCCCATTACTTAACAAGCACTGTGTTCTTCAGGGCTTAGCAATTAATGGTTTTTCCATGAGAATAATTTTTCTAGCTTCTGAAAAAATCGTGGGGAAAGAATGATTCCCATGTTAAATGCTCTTGTCAGTAGGGTAACCAGCGTGTTTAATATATCAACTTTAGGATCTGTAACTTGTTACAGCAATAAAAACTACAAAATGACACTCTTGCAAAACAAATTCCAGTAACTATTGACTAGAAAAGTTTCAAGAGACTTTCTCAAGAGCGAAGTGAGAATGCTGCCATGTCATTCCCTTTTTTTTTTCTCTTTTTTTTTTCCCTATTTTTTAAAAAGCTGTTGTGCAAATTGAAATGTATATTGCTGGCTGACTCCTGCCTGCCTCATTTCACACCTTGTGCTGAGGACACCCTGCAAGAAGCCGAGCAGGGATTGCTCCTGCCTGCCTGTAAACAGGGGAGAGATCTTCCCAAGGATCATGCAGAAAAAGCAATTTCATGATTCATGAAGGCTCTGGCCATAGATCTTGCAAAGAAATGCTTGGCAGCTTTAGAGAATAGCTGGGTTTATTTTAACCTTTAAGAATGACACCAATTTCACAGCTGTTAATGCTATGTGGCTCCTACGCTTTCCAATGCAAATTGCACATGAAGGGCTAATACATTTTGATGAAAGGGGGGGTGAGGCAGAATCTCCATATTAATGTGCCAATATCTTTGTTCTGAAGTGTTTAATTTTATGCTTTAATGAGAGATCCTCTTTCTGGTTAAGGCAAGCCTTTGCAAGAAACTATTTGGATATTTGCTGGTGTCATCAGGCTGTGGAGCAGAGGGGGAAGGATTTACGGTGAGGTTTGGGGCAGAATGGGGGTCGCATGGAGATGTGGGGGTCCCTCAACTCAGGGTTAGGATTAACTCTTGCTGCAGCTGAATGAATTGTGGATTTGGGCTCAAGAGAGGAAAGCAAACATGAGGGGCTGGAAGGATTGCACTAACTCTGTGTTTCAGAATTCTCTCCAAGCTGGTGGCCGTGGACGCTTGGTAATAGTGGAGGAAAGCTGTCTGCAGTGCAGGCAGGGGGTTGGTTTTACCTTCCATTGAGGGGTACTTCCAGTGGCCAAATCACAGCCAGGTATTGCGAATTGAGTGCTGAAAGTTTTCTATTTCTAATGCATAGTGCACATCCGGGCTTAATCAAAATCCCATTGAAACAGGCAGCTGGGATTTACAGAATGGGATTACAAGTAATGCTGGGTTATTATTATTAATCGCTTTTCATCGTACATACTGCATTTACAAGATATAAAACAAGCCTAGCAGAGATATACTAAAATACATAATTGCTTTTATTAAAAAAATCAAATTGTATGGAGAGAATAAATCATGTAGTACAGCAACACGAGAACACCTTTAACTTGCTTTAACAATTAACCCTAATGCAGCACAAGACAATAGTTGCAACCTTGTGTTGGGCATTAAGCAATTGTACATTAAACATACAGCGGTCACGACCCAATTAAACCTATTCTGACTTTTTGCATATAAACCAGCGTTATTAAATCCCTTTGTTTAGCAGGAAAATTGCGAGCAGGTTTGTTGTTTTTTGGTTTTTTTTTTTGTTCTCCTTGCTGCCAGGTTTGTGGAGCGAAGGCCAACGAGTCGGATCCCAGTAGCTTTGTTGGGGCAGACACCCAGGTAACTCAACTTGCATCCTGCCTCTTGGAACAAGTTCTGACATCACTGACTCCGGTGCAGTCGGGGTTATTCATTTGGGCTAAGCAGATTAAAAGGTTCTGCTTAGCCTCTCCCTTACTTTGCTTTTATACTGTCCGTGTAATTGAAGCTACTCCTGGTTTATAACTCCACAACGAGGAATCGCATCCAGACAGCATGCAGTGACGCATCAGAAGGATGGCGCAGATGAAGGGCGAATATTGAATTCGGCGGTTAGCCTAATGTGCACCTGTTGAGGAGCTGGTCTGGCAAGATGTGCACGGGCGGCTGGCGAGCTGTCAAGGCCCAGAGTTTGCTCCTTTCCCATGACGTTCAGTGCACAGAATCACAGAATCGTTGAGTTTGGAGAAGACCTTCCAGAGCATCTCATCCGATCATCGACTTGAGCTGGGCTACGTAGGCCTCCAGTGAGACTCCAGCCATCAGCTTGAGTTGGACTCCATAGGTCT